>NW_027612012.1:0-444576 GCF_964261635.1 Lissotriton helveticus
ATGGATGGATGGAGTGGGGGGATGGATGGATGGATGGATGGAGTGGGGGATGGATGAATGTATGGATGCAGTGGGGGGATGGATGGATGGAGTGGGGGATAGATGGATGGAGTGGGGGGATGGATGGATGGAGTGGGATGGATGGATGGATGGAGTGGATGGATGGATGGAGGGGGATGGATGGATGGATGGAGTTGGATGGATGGATGGAGTGGGGGGATGGATGGATGGAGTGGGGGATGGATGGATGGAGTGGGGGGGATGGATGGAGTGGGGGATGGATGGATGGAGTGGGGGGATGGAGGGATGGATGGATGGAGTGGGGGGATGGATGTATGGAGTGGGGGGTGGATGTATGGAGTGGGGGGTGGATGTATGGAGTGGGGGGTGGATGATGGAGTGGGGGATGGATGGATGGAGTGGGGGATGGATGGATGGAGTGGGGGGATGGATGGATGGAGTGGGGGATGGATGGATGGATGGAGTGGGGGATGGATGGAATGGAGTGGGGGATGGATGATGGAGTGGGGGGATGGATGGATGGTGGGATGGATGATGGATTGGGGGATGGATGGATGGATGGATGGAGTGGGGGATGGATGGATGAATGGAAGGATGGAGTGGGGGATGGATGGATGTGATGGATGGGGGGATGGATGGAGTGGGGGATGGATGGAGTGGGGGGATGATGGAGTGGGATGGGATGGATGGATGGATGGATGGAGTGGGGGATGGATGGTGGATGGAGTGGGGGGATGGATGGATGGAGTGGATGGATGGATGGATGGTTGGATGGATGGATGGATGGATGGAGTGGGATGGATGGATGGAGTGGGATGGATGGATGGATGGATGGGATGGATGGATGGATGGGGTGGATGTGGATGGGATGGGTGGATGGATGGATGGATGGATGGGGATGGATGGTGGTGTTGGATGGATGGAGTGGGATGGATGGATGGGTGGGATGGATGGATGGAGTGGGGGGATGGATGGAGTGGGGGGGATGGATGGATGGATGAAGGTGGGATGGATGGATGGTGAGTGGGGTGGATGGATGGAGTGGTGGGTGGATGGATGGATGGATGGATGGAGTGGGGGGTGGATGGATGGATGGATGGAGTGGGGGTGGATGGATGGATGGAGTGGGGGGATGGATGGATGGAGTGGGGGATGGATGGATGGAGTGGGGGGATGGATGGAGTGGGGGGATGGATGGATGGAGTGGATGGATGTATGGAGTGGGGGGGTGGATGTATGGAGTGGGGGGTGGATGTATGGAGTGGGGGGTGGATGTATGGAGTGATGGATGGATGGAGTGGGGGGATGGATGGATGGAGTGGGGGGATGGATGGATGGATGGAGTGGGGGATGGATGAATGGAGTGGGGGATGGATGAATGGAGTGGGGGGATGGATGGATGGATTGGGGGGATGGATGGATGGATTGAGTGGGGGGATGGATGGATGAATGGATGGATGGAGTGGGGGATGGATGGATGAATGGAGGATGGAGTGGGGGGATGGATGGAGTGGGGGGATGGATGGATGGATGGATGGAGTGGGGGGATGGATGGAGTGAGATGGCTGGATGGATGGATGGATGGATGGAGTGGGGGGATGGATGGATGGAGTGGGATGGATGGATGGATGGAGTGGGATGGATGGATGGATGGATGGATGGAAGTGGGATGGATGGATGGATGGAGTGGGATGGATGGATGGAGTGGGATGGATGGATGGAGTGGGATGGATGGATGGATGGATGGAGTGGATGGATGGATGGAGTGGGATGGATGGATGGAGTGGGATGGATGGAGTGGGATGGATGGAGTGGGATGGATGGAGTGGGATGGATGGATGGAGTGGGGGATGGATGGATGGAGTGGGATGGATGGATGGATGGAGCGGGGTGGATGGATGGAGTGGGGGTGGGTGGATGGATGGATGGATGGAGTGGGGGGGTGGATGGATGGATGGATGGAGTGGGGGGGTGGATGGATGGATGGAGTGGGGGGATGGATGGATGGAGTGGGGGGTGGATGGATGGATGGAGTGGGGGGATGGATGGATGGATGGATGGAGTGGGGGGATGGATGGATGGAGTGGGGGGATGGATGGATGGATGGAGTGGGGGGATGGATGGATGGATGGATGGAGTGGGGGATGGATGAATGTATGGATGCAGTGGGGGATGGATGGATGGAGTGGGGGGATAGATGGATGGAGTGGGGGGATGGATGAGATGGAGTGGGGGGTGGATGGATGGAGTGGGGGGTGGGTGGATGGATGGATGGATGGAGTGGGGGGGTGGATGGATGGATGGAGTGGGGGGGTGGATGGATGGATGGATGGAGTGGGGGTGGATGGATGGATGGAGTGGGGGGTGGATGGATGGATGGAGTGGGGGGATGGATGGATGGAGTGGGGGGATGGATGGATGGATGGAGTGGGGGGATGGATGGATGGATGGATGGAGTGGGGGATGGATGAATGTATGGATGCAGTGGGGGGATGGATGGATGGAGTGGGGGGATGGATGGATGGAGTGGGGGGATAGATGGATGGAGTGGGGGGATGGATGGATGGAGTGGGATGGATGGATGGATGGAGTGGGATGGATGGATGGAGGGGGGATGGATGGATGGAGTTGGATGGATGGATGGAGTGGGGGGATGGATGGATGGAGTGGGGGGATGGATGGATGGAGTGGGGGGGATGGATGGAGTGGGGGGATGGATGGATGGAGTGGGGGGATGGAGGGATGGATGGATGGAGTGGGGGGATGGATGTATGGAGTGGGGGGTGGATGTATGGAGTGGGGGATGGATGGATGGAGTGGGGCGATGGATGGATGGAGTGGGGGGATGGATGGATGGATGGAGTGGGGGATGGATGAATGGAGTGGGGGGATGGATGAATGGAGTGGGGGGATGGATGGATGGATTGGGGGATGGATGGATGGATGGATTGAGTGGGGGGATGGATGGATGAATGGAAGGATGGAGTGGGGGATGGATGGATGAATGGATGGATGGAGTGGGGGGATGGATGGATTGGGGGATGGATGGATGGATGGATGGAGTGGGGGGATGGATGGATGGAGTGGGGGGATGGATGGATGGAGTGGGATGGATGGATGGATGGAGTGGGATGGATGGATGGAGTGGGATGGATGGATGGAGTGGGATGGATGGATGGATGGATGGAGTTGGATGGATGGATGGATGGAGTGGGATGGATGGATGGATGGAGTGGGATGGATGGATGGATGGATGGATGGATGGAGTGGGATGGATTGATGGAGTGGGATGGATGGATGGATGGAGTGGGGGATGGATGGATGGAGTGGGGGGATGGATGGATGGATGGAGTGGGATGGATGGAGTGGGGTGGATGGATGGAGTGGGGGTGGGTGGATGGATGGATGGATGGATGGAGTGGGGGGTGGATGGATGGATGGATGGATGGAGTGGGGGGTGGATGGATGGATGGAGTGGGGGGATGGATGGATGGAGTGGCGGGATGGATGGATGGAGTGGGGGGATGGATGGAGTGGGGGATGGATGGATGGAGTGGGGGGATGGATGGATGGAGTGGGGGGATGGATGGATGGAGTGGGGGGATGGATGGATGGAGTGGGATGGATGTATGGAGTGGGGGGGGTGGATGTATGGAGTGGGGGGTGGATGTATGGAGTGATGGATGGATGGAGTGGGTGGATGGATGGATGGAGTGGGGGGATGGATGGATGGATGGAGTGGGGGATGGATGAATGGAGTGGGGGGATGGATGGATGGATTGGGGGGATGGATGGATGGATTGAGTGGGGGGATGGATGGATGGATGAATGGATGGATGGAGTGGGGGGATGGATGGATGAATGGATGGATGGAGTGGGGGGATGGATGGAGTGGGGGGATGGATGGATGGATGGATGGATGGAGTGGGGGGATGGATGGAGTGAGATGGCTGGATGGATGGATGGATGGATGGATGGAGTGGGATGGATGGATGGATGGAGTGGGATGGATGGATGGATGGAGTGGGATGGATGGATGGATGGAGTGGGATGGATGGATGGATGGAGTGGGATGGATGGATGGAGTGGGATGGATGGATGGAGTGGGATGGATGGATGGAGTGGGATGGATGGAGTGGGATGGATGGATGGAGTGGGGGGATGGATGGATGGAGTGGGGGGATGGATGGATGGAGTGGGATGGATGGATGGATGGAGCGGGTGGATGGATGGATGGAGTGGGGGGTGGATGGATGGATGGATGGAGTGGGGGGGTGGATGGATGGATGGAGTGGGGGGTGGATGGATGGATGGAGTGGGGGGTGGATGGATGGATGGAGTGGGGGGTGGATGGATGGATGGAGTGGGGGATGGATGGATGGATGGATGGAGTGGGGGGATGGATGGATGGAGTGGGGGGATGGATGGATGGATGGAGTGGGGGGATGGATGGATGGATGGATGGAGTGGGGGATGGATGAATGTATGGATGCAGTGGGGGGAGGGATGGATGGAGTGGGGGGATAGATGGATGGAGTGGGGGGATGGATGAGTGAGTGGGATGGATGGATGGATGGAGTGGGATGGATGGATGTAGGGGGGATGGATGGATGGATGGAGTTGGATGGATGGATGGAGTGGGGGGATGGATGGATGGAGTGGGGGGATGGATGGATGGAGTGGGGGGATGGATGGATGGAGTGGGGGGATGGATGGAGTGGGGGGATGGATGGATGGAGTGGGGGGATGGATGGATGGAGTGGGGGGATGGATGTATGGAGGGGGGGTGGATGTATGGAGTGGGGGGTGGATGGATGGAGTGGGGGATGGATGGATGGAGTGGGGGATGGATGGATGGAGTGGGGGGATGGATGGATGGAGTGGGGTGATGGATGGATGGAGTGAGGGGATGAATGGATGGATGGAGTGGGGGATGGATGGATGGATGGAGTGGGGGATGGATGACTGGAGTGGGGGGATGGATGAATGGAGTGGGGGGATGGATGAATGGAGTGGGGGATGGATGGATGGATTGGGTGGATGGATGGATGGATGGATGGATTGAGTGGGGGGATGGATGGATGAATGGATGGATGGAGTGGGGGATGGATGGATGAATGGATGGATGGAGTGGGGGGATGGATGGATGAATGGATGGATGGAGTGGGGGGATGGATGGAGTGGGGGGATGGATGGAGTGGGGGGGATGGATGGAGTGAGATGGCTTGATGGAAGGATGGATGGAGTGGGGGGATGGATGGATGGATGGAGTGGGATGGATGGATGGAGTGGGATGGATGGATGGAGTGGGATGGATGGATGGATGGATGGAGTGGGATGGATGGATGGAGTGGGATGGATGGATGGATGGATGGATGGATGGATGGAGTGGGATGGATGGATGGATGGAGTGGGATGGATGGATGGATGGATGGAGTGGGGGGATGGATGGATGGATGGAGTGGGATGGATGGAGTGGGGTGGATGGATGGAGTGGGGGGTGGGTGGATGGATGGATGGATGGATGGAGTGGGGGTGGATGGATGGATGGAGTGGGGGTGGATGGATGGATGGAGTGGGGGGATGGATGGATGGAGTGGGGGGATGGATGGATGGATGGAGTGGGGGGATGGATGGATGGAGTGGGGGGATGGATGGATGGAGTGGGGGGATGGATGGAGTGGGGGGATGGATGAAGTGGGGGGATGGATGGATGGAGTGGGGGGGATGAATGGATGCAGTGGGGGGATGGATGGATGGATGGAGTGGGGGGGATGGATGGAGTGGGGGGGATGGATGGAGTGAGATGGATGGATGGATGGAGTGGGGGATGGATGGATGGATGGAGTGAGATGGATGGATGGAGTGGGGGGATGGATGGATGGAGTGGGGGATGAATGGACGGAGTGAGATGGATGGAGTGGGGGGATGTATGGATGGATGGAGTGGGGGGATGGATGGAGTGGGATGGATGGATGGATGAGTGGAATGGATGGATGGATGAGTGGAATGGATGGATGGATGGAGTGGGGGATGGATGGATAGAGTGGGATGGATGGAGTGGGATGGATGGAGTGGGATGGATGAATGGAGTGGGACGGACGGATGGATGGATGGATGGAGTGGGATGGATGGAGTAGGATGGATGGAGTGAGATGGATGGATGGAGTAGTAGAACGTTAAATGGAATGCAAATAGGTGGAGGTCACGGGAATTGTCAGTAGAGGTTTGCTCTTGAAACTGGTAGAGGGATGGCTTCCTGTATTTGTTTTAAAGGACATTCCACTCTGATCGCAGCTGATGTGGGTACCTTCCACTTAAAGACGAGCAAATGTAACTCAAATATGACCTGTGATAAAGGGTTCTTAACAAAACAACCTGTAAACAGCCATTGATGAAGATAAGGCAAGTTGGTAATACCTGCCTGTGTTTACGAGTAGAATATTAAAAGTGTTATAGGATTTAGTCAGCGGCAATCATCCTCCAAGATGTGCCCTTCAGCAATGTCTGATGAAGATGCGGCGAGTACAAAATGTTAAAACTGGTTTTGGATTCCTGCCATGGCATGGATAGCTCATAACTAAAATGAAATTGGAAGTCATATACAAAGGCTGTGCCTAGGGATGAGGAGAAGAATGCTGCTAAGTAGTATAAGGTGCATGCTCAAATCAAAAGTGGCCTTACTGTACAAGACTAATGATGAAAAGTTAAAATATGGTATTGTTCTGCTTAATGTCAACAATAAAATGTTTTTAAAAAACAAAAGGCTGTGTGGTGTGCCCTGCAAGCAAAGTGTCACCTGTGAATAGTTTTGTTTAATGAATGCAGAGCCAGTCAGAATGTGCACAAAGAGTTAAAAAGGTCGCACGCCCGCGATTGTGTGCTTCCTGACACCATCTGCCTAAATGTAATCCCTTGAGAAATGTGGGTATCCGCATTTGCTCCAGTAGCTGGTCAGCTGTTCACTGGTAAAATGCGATCTCTGCACTACAGAAGCGTCAGTATCTACTATGGAGAAACCACGGTTTTACAAGTTACAAGTTACATCTTCAGAACGGGGTTTTAAAATCAAGATTTCAACACGAGAAATACAAACCAACAATAATCTTTGTCTTCGAGAGCAAAGATTCGAGCGGGGGCCTCTTGTACGCTCCACGCTCTCAAATAAGAAGCCGTGGCTAGTAGTCTAGCATAAATGTGCCTACAAACACTCCCAGATTAATATTTATAAGGAGTCTAGCTTTCACAATCTGCGAAGCCCTTGGTGCAGAAGCTGATGAACGTGGCATCCCTTTTAATAAGATGTTCCATGCTTTTAATAATTACTTAGTTCTTGCATTGTTACGCAAAACAGTGTGCCTCTCAGCCTTAAGAATTTTAAGTGGGGAAAATTGTGTCTGGGCGACAAGCTACTCCACGGTCTAATTTCAGAGAAAGAACAACATGATTATAAAAGCAATGAAGTGGTGTCAGCCTAAACATCTGCTTCTCTCCCCCTGCCCGTGTGCCCGAGAGCCGCAGTGGGGGCTTAAAAAAACAAGCCCTCGGCATTGCTGTGGTGGGGAGAGGCAAGAAGGGAAGAATAGGGGAGAGTAAGGGTGACGAGACTCACGGGGAGCAGCAGCCTTTAATGTGCCGGCCAGCCGTGGGCAGTGAATAATTAGGGGAGGAGAAATGCCAGAGCGCACGCTGGGGTAAGCTTGTGGAGGGAGGCTGGTGGCTTTGATGCGTGCACGTGCTTTTTTCACGGGCACAGCATCAAATCGCCCGTTTAGTTAAGCTCTGGATAAGCCCCAATATGTCTCGACATCTGCAATGCTTGAGCATTGGCAGAGGTCGAGCCCTAAAAAGACAGCCCTTAACTCCAGTTTGCTTGCTGCCTAAAAGAAATGTATGTGCGTGCAATTAATCAGCAAATGTAAAGGCTGCTAATGAGCTTGTAGAGGTTCAATTGATCGAGTCACTTTAGCTTCATGATCACAAAGATTTATTCCTTTTTAGAAGTAATGCAATTGCACTAGCAGCAGAATTCCAGAGTGTACCCTTTTAATGGGCACTCATAAAAATGTTTGCTCTAGGTGCAGCCTGATTGTGTTTTACTAAAACATATTTATTGAAAACACTTGTATCAGAAACACTACATCATCTTGTAGCAGCCCATCTTATACTGTGTATAATAAAATTGCAAAACGATGACTTTCATATTCATAGTGCTTTCTGTTACAGACTATAAATATCCAAGTCATGGTTTCCCAAAGAGCAATCCTGGATTCACTTCTGTGACTCTCTGGTCACACACAAAGACATCTGCAGTGATCACATGAGGCAATTGAGGTTTTCTGAGATAGGAGTTAATTTCCTAAAGATTAATTTAACGTGCATTTATTTTTCGTTTAAGGTGTGTGTTCTGTTCTTTTTAGCCATGTCTTTGTTGTTTTTAGGTCTCGACTATTATATCCCGCAGGGATAAATAGACGAGAGTAATGTAGTTGAAACAAACTCTTTGACCAAGAGGATTCCAAGCCGGATTCCTCCCAATGCATGTTGTCTCCTGAAGCGTGCTGCTTCGCCGGGCGTGCGCTTGGCCTCACTCACACACCCCATCCTCATATGCTTCTTTCCTCCCACCCGCTCGCTCCCCCGCCCCCCCACCAGGCTCTTGAAGCGCGACGCTTAGACTTCAAAGGAATGCTCTCCCCCGCCCCCCTCTGCGCAATACACTCGCTCGCTGCCCTGCTCCCCCTCCCCCCTCACCCACCCCCCACACAGCAATGGCAAGATTTTTTTGTTGCAGCGCAGGCATGCCCAGCGTATCTTCACATATGGCGGCTGCACCTTTGTTTTGAAAGTGCGTCTCACACATCTCCCGCGATTATCCCTGTAGTCTCAACCCACCCCTCTTAAAATAGTGATTGTGTGGGCTCCCACCACTCCTCCAATAGTGCAAATTAGGGCGAACATTTCCCACAATCATTCCCAAGACGTTCAAACCACGCTGAGGATCGAACTTGGATCCCCAGCGCCGAAGTCTGCAGATCCCGCTGTTGAGCCACTTCCTCTCCTCTGCAGCTGTGCTCGCATTAGCAGCAGCTCGCTCTCAGGCTTTTTGTTTCACTATAGAAGCGCTTTCTACGAGCACCAGTAACATTATACAATTGCAGTTTGATATTTTTTGTAGACACAGGAAGATTAATCGGCAGCTCAGGCCATTACTTAAATGTGTTTAACAGAGATGCCAATTAATCTTCCTGTGTCTACAAAAAATACGAACATGTTCTGTGTAATGTTACTAGTGTTTGTTTTTTAAGAGATCGTCTATGAACTTGGAAACCTCCCTTCTCCTCGTATTTTTCATGCCAAAGAACCCTTCCCGCCCTCGTATTTTCCATGCCAAAGAACCCTTCCCGAGACCTCTCTTTACACTGCCGCTCCTCTGAGGCTGAACTGAAGCTGTTCAGCGCCAAGAGATAGGCGGACGACAGCACTCGGAGCGCATGTGGTTCTGCGTTTACAAGACCTCCTATCAAGAAGCTGCTTGGGAGAGGGGAAAGGGCTGACACTGCCCAACGGCTCAGGCTGCACGTCTTCTGTCTCGTTTCCTGTCTCCGGCGATAGCGAAGTGGTTCTATTTTTTATGTTATTAAGTTCTCCTTCTCTCTCTGTGACTCCACGCCCAATCAACTTCGCTCGCTCAACATTCTCGTGTCTATTTCTCGCCCCCATCACTTTCTTCCTTCTTCACTTGTGAGCCCTTTCTTTCTAACCACGTATTATTTATTCTCGTTTCGGTTTCAATAATACTTGCTTCACAGCCGCACTCCTACTCTGCTGGCCGCATATCTCTCTTGGCCTTCACCCCCTCGCCCCCTAGCCCTCCCCCTGTCCTTTCACAGCAGCTCTCCCCTCACTTGCCATCTGTCCCTTTTATGTGCTTTGTAGCCCAAACTCGCCATATGCGTTCTTAGCAGCCATGCTCTCGCACCCCAGCACACCCACCTTTATTGGACCTTCTACTTTCACCCTATCCCTCTGTATGGTGCTTCTAGGTTTACACTTCGATGCCCTCACCTCTTAATTATATTTATGCCCTCCCTTAAAGTCTACCACTCTCTCTTGCTCTCTCTCCCCTCTCCCAGCCAGTCTCACCCCTCTTCACCTTTATACAGATGGGTTTCTCTTTTATCCTCGCTGACAGTGCTCACCTTTCAGCAGTCCCCACTCTCGCTGACAGTGCTTACCACCCCCCCTTCCCCCACCCGGTACTCCCCACTCTCTCCCATCTTCCTCCAAGGCCCCTCGCTGTCCCCAATCGCTCGCTCGGGTCCGTTTCTGCCTTTGGTCTTCTCTCTGCTCCTTTCTCCCAGCCACATTATCCTCCTGCCTTCTTGCACCTCCTAATGGGGCCTCTGTTCTCCCTTCACCGTAGTGCCACACCCTCTCCCTCATCTCACAGCCTTGCTCGGTCTGTCACTCGCGCTCTCTTCTCTTGGTGCTTCTGCGCATCTCTCGACCCTCCTCAGTAACTTCCACCCATCCTCCTCTCCCTCCCTCTGCTCTCTCCCACTCCTGTGACTACATCTCTGCTCCTTCGCACCAGCCCCCCCCTCTTCACCTCAGCTTTTTTTTTTTACAACTCTTTATTCTCGACTGCACAATATTAATTACATCAAATCGAATTTACATTCTGTACAGCATAGTCATTTTCTCGTTTTCTCCCAACTAAGCAGAATAACTAATTACAAATCATCATGACATATCATATAGTAAAGGTGATACCACGTCGAAGATAGTTCTCAATTGTACCACACCTTACTATCACCAACATGAGCTTCATTATTCAATACAACACGTCATGTAAGAACCAGGATTAGCAAAAATTAACCTTATCCCCAGTACTCCCTCCGCCCCGCCCCCGCACCTCCCACCCCTATCCCACCCGTCTCCTGTTCTCATTGAAAACCAAATATGTGTCACTCCTCTACAGTAATGTCGAACAAAGCGTTACAGGGTTCAAACAGCTTGTGCGTAGGAGGGTTCCCACCCACCTCAACTACACCCTCGGGGACACAATGTATACATTCTCACGGCCTATCCGCCTGTGATGGTACCAATTCCATCCCTTCCAGGTCTAACAACATGCCCTTTGTAGTAAGGAAGGACACCGTGGTTAAGTGTTAGGTTCTTTATTAAATAAGTAAACACTCAGAATGCCGTGCATAACAAAGTAAGATACAACACATCATCCTCCCTATGGAAACAGAAAACAAATGGGGTTAGGCTGCAGGTGGGTGGTGCATGCTCCTCCACCGGGTTAGGGAGTGGGGCTGCCACTTGCCGGTCCTGACTCTGAGACAACCACTGGGGAACCTGCTTTGCTATAGGGGCTGTCCTACCGGAAGCTATCTCATTAGGAAGTGTTTGTGCCACTGGGGGGCGTTCCTAGGTCTGTCACTCCTCCTGTCTAGTCTGGTATCTCCACTGATGTCCCCACCCTCAGACCTTGTCGTGTGTGTCCTGGATTCTCCCCCCCCAGCCGGAACAACCCTGTCATGACTCCACAATCTTCCATCCTCCATGACCACCGAATTCTTGTTTAGTGTTTTGATTGTATTGGGGGCATAAAACTTGTCACCCCCTTTTCTCAATCTATCCGGTTTCTTCACGTAGACACTTTGTCCTTGCTGGAATTCTCTCTCCCTGACTCCCCACTTGTTATCGTACCATTCCTTGTATTTTCGCTGATTGGCTTCAATCCTCCTCTTGATCTCTTGGGGGTTGGCCTCCTCTATTTGTTTTCTCCCCATCCAACTGGGTGTGAGTTTGGTGCCAGCTTTCCTCCCCCTCAGTAACTCGAAAGGCGTGCAACCGGTGGTAGACTTTGGGGTGGTATGGTATGCCCACAACATGTCTCTTATAGCTTCCTCGAAATTCTGTCCCGCTCGGTTGGCCAACTGTATGCACTCTTTCAGCATTCGGTTTACTCTCTCCACCTTGCCGTTTGCTTTGGGGCAATACAGGGGTGTGCGGACATGAACTATGGAGCAATCTTTGAGAAACTCCTTCATTTCTTCTGAGATCAGCTGCACGCCATTATCTGTCACCAGTGTCGCAGGCACTCCCTCTCTTGAGAACACCTCTTTCATGAACTCTATGATTGTTCTAGTGTTCACGTTGTGGACAATCTTGCAGGTTATCCAGCTTGAGAAGTAGTCCACCATGACCAGTATGTACCAGTCTTGGGACCCTTTGCCATGTATCGGTCCGGCTATGTCGAAGCCTAACTTGTTCCACGGAGCCTCGGGTACTTCTACCGGTGACAAGGGTGCCCTTCTCGTGGTCTTGGACTTGTCGCTTAATCCACACGCGTAGCAATCGCGCACCTTGTCTTCCATTTCGCTGTCCATCGTTGGAAACCAGTAGTCTGTACGAAGTTTAGCTTTGCTCAGACTTCGGCCCAAGTGTCCTTCGTGTGCCAGTTCAACTATTTGGTTTCTTAAAGCTTCTGGAGAGACTAGTTTCCCAGATTTCAGTTTAAAGTCTCCCTCTACCGATAGATCCTCCCTCACATTCCAATACGGTTGGATCTCCGTTTCCGTGTCCTTGCATTTCTCTGGCCATCCCATGAGAATGTGTCTCTTCACTCTTTTCAGTATTTCATCTTGTTCCATCTGGGTTTTCCATGCATTCTTTTCAACCGCTGCTAAACGCAGCTCCAGAATTGAGTCACTTCTCGACTCTTCTACCACTTCTCCCTCTGCCGGTGCTCTCGACAGGAAATCCGCAACCCTATTTTGTTGTCCGGGAATGTAGGATACTTTGAAGTTGTAGGCTTGCAGACCCACAGCCCACTTGGCTATGCGAGGCGTCATGCTCTCCATGTCCTTCTTCGTAAATAGTGAGACCAAAGGCTTATGGTCGGTTTGTACTTCAAAAGGAATTCCCCAGATGAAAAACTTAAAGTGACAAATAGCCCAATAGACCGCTAGAGCTTCTTTCTCAATTGTTGAGTAATTATTCTCTGATGACGTGAGGGTTCTTGATGCAAAAGCCACTACGTTGATTTTGTTCCCGTTTCTTTGCGCCAGTGTGGCCCCGATACCTCTGTTGCTGGCGTCCGTCGAGATGATGGTTGCACCATTTGGGTCAAATTTCCCAATAAACGGGGCCTCGATGATAGCCTTCTTTATGTCCTTCATTGACATTTCTTGCTCTTTTCCCCAATTGAAGACACTGTTTTTTTTAATCAAGTCTCTTAACGGCTGTGATACCATTGCAAAATCCTTAATGAACTTGGCCATGTATTCAGCAAGCCCTAGGAACGATAGTATGTCCTCTTTGCTCTTCGGAGTGGGAGCGTCTCTCACTGCTCTGACCAAGTCGTGCTTTGGCTTGATGCCCTCTTCCGACAAAGTGTGACCAAGGTAGTCCACTGAACATACACCTAGTTTGCATTTGGATGGTTTGGTGGTGAACCCTACCTCTCTCAATTTTTCCAACACCTCCTTTGCCATTTCGTTGTGTTCACCTTCGCAACCTCCGTGGATCAGTATATCATCCTGGAAACATATGGTGTTCCTACAGTCCTTTAACACATGTTGCATTACCCTTTGGAAGGCCGCAGCCGCTGACGCCAAACCAAAAGGCATTCGCAGGAACTTAAAATTACCAAACGGGGTTGTGAATGCCGTAAGTATCTGAGAATCCGGGTGAAGTTTGATTTGGTAATAGGCAGAGGACAAGTCCAGCACGCTGAAATACCTTGCCCCCCTGATCGTGCTCAACATTTCACCAATCCTGGGAAGTGGGAACCTGTCCACCAGGATGTTCGCATTGAGGTCCCTCAGGTCCACACAGAGTCTTATACTGTTCCCTCCATCTTTTGCTGTGATCACAATCGGGGCCAACCAGGCTGAACTCTCAATCTCCGTGATGACTCCCTGACTGACCAATCTCTGCAGTTCCTGCTGGAGGGGCTCTCTCATGCGCAATGGTATAGATCTTGTCTTGTGCACTACGGGTTCAGCCCCCTCCTTTAGTATGATCTTGTGCATATAATTCTTAAGAACTCCCAATTTGTCACTGAAAACCTCTTTAAACTCTTCCATGAGATTTCCCGCTATACCTACTGGGTCAATTAATAGCACCTGTTCTTTATTATTCGGGTCTAGAGTGATACCCAACTGCTTCTGGTGTTTCCAGCCCAAAAGGGTCGAGCCACTAGAGGATACATACACCTTTCCCACCGTGTGTCTATCCTTAAAGGAGATTCTCATTGTCAGCATGCCCTCTAGGGGGATTTTTCCTTTGTTATACCCCTTGGGACTGATGTCTGGTTGCATCAATTTAACAGGATGGTTAGCAAATTTTTTATCAAAAACATTTTTATCTACCAGAGTGTAAGGGGAGCATGAATCAGCGTACATACTAAACTTCACCCCATCCAATAAAACATCACACTTGGGATACATGTCCTCCTTATCTTCCTCCTCCTCACCCACTTGAAAAATTTATGATCTCTCCCCTTCCTCCCCTTGTGGAGACTCTTCAATAACATGCACTGCTTTGCCAGGAGCTTTGCACACATTGGAATAGTGTCCCCACCTGTTGCACTTTCTACACTGCACATTCCTTGCGGGGCACTTCCAGTTACTGGCCAAATGATTGGGACTTCCACATTTAAAACACACCAGAGGGCTAGACTTGCTGCGATTAACCTCTTTGCTCTTGTCCCCTACTTTACAGACTGTATCTCCCTCTGTGCTAGACTTGTTCTCTTTGTTTGTCCCCTCCTGCGATTTCATCTCTCTGATACACCTCGCAGTGTGTTCTAGGCCCTTAGCTATGTTTATGGCTTCCTCTAAGTTGGGATTCTTGGTGAGTAATTCCTCTTGAGTCTTGGTGTCATTGGTGCACCTCACCAATTGGTCTCTAATCAACGAGTCTGTGAGTTGCCCAAATTCACAAGTGGCTGACAAGCCTCTCAATACTGCTATGTAATTGCTCACTTTCTCCTCCCTCTTCTGCACCCTCCTAAAAAACTTATGCCTCTCCATCACCACATTTATTTTTTCCTTGAAGTGAGACCCTAATTCCCTCAGTGTGCTTTCATAGACATTGACACCTTCCTCAACCTCCTCTTGGTCATCCTCAACCAACCTCCCAGTTATATCTTCATAGACCTTTCTCCCCTGCGTGCCTAAATTGTGGAGCAGTATATGCTGTTTCCGTACATTGGTGTAATTGCTACCTCCTATGGCTATTAAATAAGATTTGAAAATAGCTTCCCACCTTCTCCAGGGAATCTCAGGTTCTCCTAAATCATTAAGAAAAGGTGGGGGCTGACTCATACCAGCACCTGCCATTGCCATACAATTACTTTACTTTCAGGTTACTCTTTCCTCTTCCTAATAAAGAGGGACATACAAAAATTGCAGGAAAGTTTCCTTTGCACAGTTGCCTCAGTTTTATCCAAACGATTTAACCCCCCTATAGCCACCAGTTATAAAATGTCTATTTCACGAAAGGAATAAGAAAAACTTGTTGTTAGCAAGTCCCCTTTCTACTTCCCCGGGTCGTGGTCTCAGATCCAATGGAGCCGTTAGCCTCCTCCCTCTGGCGGGACCTTCCTGTGGAGAGACTTCCCCTCACAAAAAAAGTTCCAGTCAGAGCGGAAAAGCCTGAAAAAAGAATGCGGGGAGTCCAGATTTCCAGTTGTGCTTCTAAACACTGTTCAAATGCAGTATTTCCGCCTTACTACCAAAACGAGCGAACACCACGTTCAATCTTCCTGTGTGAGACCTGACAGTAAGCGCGCTGCTTCGCGCCAAAGTTCACTCAGCCTGCTGCTAATCGCTTTATTCACACGCACACAAAATTCCGTGCTCTTTTGGATATTCGGTGTGCTGCGCGTCTACTAAATCCGTCGACCGCTCCGGGATACTGGTCACATACCAAACTGAATTCTTTATTCCTCACTTATCTCCTCTCGACTTCGCGCTCCTACTGCTGTGCCCCCTGTGCCCGGCCTGACACACGATAGAGACAGTCTGCGCGCAGATCGCTGAGAAGACAGCTCCACTCTTTACTCACTGCCAAACGAGCAATAGGATGGTGTGGTGCCCGACCTGACACCCGAACGCCCAACTACCACAGTTTCCCTATTGCCACAGAACCACACAACTAGTGCTGAGTTAGAGACCGATGCACACCAATGTTCACTGAACTCTTACTTAAGTTCCTTCAGTATTTCCTCGTGACCATTAAATGCTTTCACTCACTGCTTCGCCACTCCTCTGGCTCCGTTACTTTTCTATTCGCGTTGACCAGCCAAGAATTCACACCAGGGAGACGACATCCACTGTCCCTGGCACAGTTTCCTTGTCCTGGTCGCCAAGAATTGTAGTAAGGAAGGACACCGTGGTTAAGTGTTAGGTTCTTTATTAAATAAGTAAACACTCAGAATGCCGTCAGCTGTCAACCTAGGAGCCGCGCCGCTGTGTCAACATTCCACTGCGAGCGTCGGCTGTCAAGTGGACTGTACCATGCACAGTCAAAAGGGGAGGGGGAAACAGGGGATGGGAAGCGTGCATAACAAAGTAAGATACAACACCCTTCCAATCCTGTGCTATGGGATACTTCCGCTGGCCTCTCTCCTCCTCCCGTCGAAGCGCCACCATCTCCGCCCTGCCCCACTTCACTAGGTCTGCCTGCCACAAAGACGGTCTGGGTGTTCTGGGGGACTTCCACCTCATCGTCAGTGCTCGGACAGCTAATAATAGGGCCAAATCCAAAAATGTAAGTTTAACTTTTTGTGTTTTGGGACGTTTACGAGACCCCACCAAACAGTACAAAGCGTCCTCCGGCACCGGCAGATTAGTAACATCCCGTAGAGCCTGACATATCTCCAATCAATAATCCGGCAGTAGCGGACATGTCCATACCATGTGGAGAAATCAATACTCTTCACCTCAGCTTAGTGCTCCCCTCTACCAGTCACCCTCCACCGTCCTCCAATCACATAGCCTCTTCTTTCTACCTACCCCCTCCCCATCCCTGGCTCTGTATTACACATTTGACTGTATTTTCAAATATGGGATTCGCACATACATTTCCGTGGTATACCGTACATTTTAAAGTTTTGTGAATACATTTTATAACTTTTTGTTTCCACATTTGATGTGATATACTGTCTTTACAACATTGCTGCGTGCTCCAAACACGTTTGATGTTTTATATTGGGGATTGCTTTCTCAATTCCCCTTGCATACACTTTGTGGTTGCAGGAGTGTCCTCTGTTGTAGTATCAGTCCGGACCTGACCTTATGTCAAGACTGACTAATTCCATTTGGAGATTTTGCGGGTATTTTATGTTCACTGCTACAATTGTGATGGTTTATTTGCCTGTTGCAGCCCTTCTCTCTCTCTTCCCTGCCTCAGCCTTTCTCTCTCTCTTACCTGCCTCAGCCCTTCTCTCTCCTCCCTCGTTTCTCTGCCTCTGTCCTCTCTCCTTCCACTACCTCAACCCCCTCTATTTCTAGTTTAAACCAGTCCACATCAAGACTACAACCTGGTTCCCCAGGGTAAAATCGGCAGCTTTGTTTGTTAGGCTGCAGGCACAATTTGCACACTTCCCTCTACCCCCTAAATCATCAGAGGCTTCTGAGGGCGCACACAGCATTTGCATCTCATCAGACAATGGTGTGGTGCACTTCCCCCTACTGCTTCTTTAACATAGCTGTCCGCATCATCTTATTTATCGTGGATACACAGTTTGAGACCGTTGGCGCCGCAGTTGTTCGGCGCATTAAGTTAAAGGCAAGAAGTTCTGGGCCGGAGGTAAAGTACATTTGGCTTTAATTAACCATAACCTTTAAAGTAACCATGTTGTTCTTGCTTACATTTCACATGCTTTAATTAATCTTGTTTAAATTGTAATTTACTTGGCAATTTGACCACTAGTACTGCTCTCCTCCCTCTCTTTTTACTGTGCTATAAGCCGTTCGGTATTTGCATAAGCAAACACAGCATTTGGCATAACTTTATGCGCTTATCAAATAAGCCAAACAGTTAATAAGCAAATAGTCACAACCCCTTAACAGTCCGGATGATTTAATACATTTAGCTAGCCAAAAAGTTTGAACATTAAACATGTGATGTTTATTAACTGGGAAACGCTTAGCTATATATCTATCTTTCGCCCTCACTCTATCTATCTATCTATCTATCGCCCTCACTCTATCTATCTATCGATCGCCCTCACTCTATCTATCACCCTCACCCTCACTCTATCTATCACCCTCACTCTATCTATCTATCACCCTCACTCTATCGCCCTCACTCTATCTATCTATCGCTCTTACTCTATATATCTATCGCCCTCACTCTATCTATAGGGGAGAGGTGTGGCGCCGCGGCCAGGGCGACTGACGCTGGAATCTGGGGACCACGGTTCGATCCCCGGCTCCGGCGGCAGGTTAGCCCAGCACCATGTGACTCTGGGCAATAGCTCGCTTAATCTTCCCGACGGCCCCCAGCGCCTAGAGACCCGTACGGGTGATTGTGCGCTATACAAATGTGGACTTTACTTTTACTTTTATTTTACTTTCTATCTATCGCCCTCACTCTATCGCCCTCACTCTATCGCCCTCATTCTATCGTCCTCACTCTATCTCCCTCACTCTGTCTATCTATCTATCTCCCTCACTCTGTCTATCTATCTATCTCCCTCACTCTATCTATCTATTGCCTTCACTCTATATATCTATCACTCTATCTATCTATCTCCCTCACTCTATCTATCGCCCTCACTCTATCTATCGCCCTCACTCTATCTATAGCCCTCACTCTATCTATCGCCCTCACTCTATCTATCTATGACCGTCACTCTATCGATCACCCTCTCTCTATCTGTCTATCTATCTATCTATCGCCCTCACTCTATCTATCTATCTATTTATCGCCCTCACTCTATCTATCGCTCTCACTCTATCTATCGCACTCACTCTATCTATCGCACTCTCTCTATCTATCTATCGCATCACCACACCATCACTCAGCACCACTACAACATCACTATGCGCTACCACACCAGCACTGAACGCCACAGCATCACTCGTCGCCACCACAACATCACTCAGCACCCCCACAGCATCATACTGTGCAACCTTTCAACAACAACTGGTTCAAATATGTTCGCTCAATGTTTCAAGTTTTATTACAAATGTCACAAAAAGATGTTAATATTTCACTTCTGTTCTTGGATTTTCGTCACAATAAAATACAATGAACATAATCTACACAAAAGTTATTTACAAAAGTTTAAGCTATTGCCATTATAAATTACAACAACTTTTATTTAAGTATTAATTATTAAAAACATTAAAACCCATTGTTATTTGTAATATCAATACATCTAAGTCACGTGAATACAACACCTATTGCATTACAAATGCTATAGGTGTCACATTTGCAAAAGTTAAAACTTTTGGCATTGTAAATGACAAAGCTATTAATTTCGCTATTTTCAAAAACAAAACATGAATAAAAAAAATTGTCATTTACAATACCAATAGCTCAAACTTTCCTAATGCGAGACCTATGGCTTTGCAAATGCTTGTTAGCTATGTCGTTGATCCCATCGTCAAATGCACGGAACTAGTAGCCTCCATGGCACTGAGGGTCACAGTTCGATTACCTTATTACATAAACTTCAGCTCTGCTTGTACATGAAGACTGCCTGGAAACATGCAAATAAATAAACAAGGTCACGCTGCCAGGTCTCTTTAGTTTTAAGTATTGCTGAGGCATTTGTGCCCCTTTGGAAATACAGCTATGGCCCCGCAGGGGCTGGCGCGCCCCACAGTTTGAAGACCTCCGGCTGTAGTGTGGGGTGAGAAGTGCGGGAAAGAGAGATATCCAGGTTCGAAGGGAAGGTGCAACGGCGAGCAAAGGAGGCCTTCAAGAATTGCAATGCACGGAGGAGCATAGAGGGTCTGGGAGACAAACTGAAACGTTAAACCTGGAAGAGAAATACAGCCTGATTCATCAATGTCCCGTTTTGCGAGCCCCTATTAGCGAATCATAAGGAATCGCTATTAAGGACTTGCAAAACGGGATTCATGTAGGAATTGCAAAAAATATTGCGATTCCTACATGTTCCTTATTTGCGATTAGCAACTTGCTAATCGCAAATAAGGAATAACTCCCCATGCATTCCTATGGGCCTACAATGTAATCTACATTGGTGTTGCGCACACACATGTCCAAAGGACATGTGTGTGTGTAACATGCAACTTAGAAAAATGCATTTAAATGCATTTTTCTAAGTTTTTGCTATTTACCACGAGGTCTGACCTCTCGGTAAATAGCGGCCCAAAATTGCAATTTCGCAATTTTAAAATGATTCATGAATTGCATTTAAGGAATCTCAAATAGAGATTCCTTAAATGCAATTCTTCGCAAATGTGCGAATTCTTTAATAGCGAATTTTGCATTTGGGATGATGAATCCCAAATGCAAAAATTGCACTCGCAAAAGGCAAGATTCTGAGAATCTTGCCCTTTGCAAGTGCAATTTAGCTTGATGAATCAGGCTGACAGTTCCATAAAATGATTTAAGATTCCATGCACACCACCTTGTACAAAATGGGTCAGAGAAATCCCACCACGTTTCAACCAGAGCTCCTCAAATTCTTGAGTGCTCTGCTTCTGCACCGTTTCAAAATAAAGGCCCTAATGGCCAAGTGGCTTTGGTCATGCTCCCTCCCTTCCTCTGTGTGCCCACATCAGTCATTTGATGTTACTCACTGACAGCTTCCGCTGTGAATATGGTCACAGAGTTCCACTGCTTTGCTAAGGGCAGAACGATTGCATATCATTAATTAACACATTTGAATTGCGAAGGGAGGGGTATTTGCCTTTGCTGCCACCTTTTCGTTGAGATTCTAAAGGAAACTAAGTATTGACATTGTAAGTTGAAAACATGTTTGCAACTCGTAATGTCTGTTTGGTACATTCTGTGTTTTAACCATGACAAACTATGCCACTTGGCTCAATAGAGACTTGCGCGGGTGAAATCAAAATCAAACATCAGGCTCCATATGGTGAACTCAGGCAGCCCAGTTCCTTGAAAACAGAACAACTAATTCACTTTTTATCTGCTCCTCGGCGCCGATTAAAGCGCCAAGTGCGATTTGCCAGATTTGCAGATATTCCATTTAAAGTAGGATGAATACAAGGCAGGAAATGGCTGAATGTATGTGCAGGAAAGCAGTTTTGCTGTTAAAACCAATTTCAGGTAATAGCATGCGATTTAGATTTAATTCCATTGTGTACACACGTCCCTTAATTACATGCATATATTATATCCGAAGTTTATTAAACGTATGTCTGTATAATAAACATACTGAACCTTTATTCTATGCAGCGATCTCTTGTTTTAAAACTGAAATGAAAAAAAAAATCCGCCAAGGAGTAACGATTACCAATTCTATCTCCGGCTGAGCGAAAGAGCACATTCCCTTCAGGGTGTGTTGTGTGTAACACGTAAACAGTGTGCTACCTCGGCAGCTCTATGCTGATTCATTGATTGCAGTGTCTACAGCTCGGGCTCTTGGCTCCCGGAGGTTCTGCCTTTCAAGGTCTATTTCCCTGGAGATACCTTTTGGATGCACTAGAGATAGGGGTGTTCTTAACACCGCGAAACATAGAGCTCGGCAAGGGAAATACGACAATAAGACTATTGCCACTCCTTTTTGGTAGCAAAGTCTGGAATCTCTCTTACCATACTTCCACAGGTACATTTAAATTACATTCACTGTTGACGCCAGATTGCAGAGTCCTACTTTGAAATACGCTGGTATACATTTATGAATTCAAATGACAAATATTTTAACCCTTGGAAATACATGAATTAACACCGTATTTATTCCATTCTATCCACCCACCAATGCAGTAATCAAGCAGAGAATTAAAAAGTCAATTACAGGCAGGAGGAGCTACGCTCGCGAACAAGATGGCCGCTTAGGCTCCCGGCTCCGCCGACCTCCGTCTCCCGTCGGATGATCCTGTTAAATATCCTGATTTCACGCCCGACCTCCAGGTGGATGAATAGTTGCTGACCCCGGTGGTGCAATCCCAATTGTTTTGTGAACTTGATCGACGAAGTTACACCGTGTAGCAATTTGCGGCCTAACCCGGCTGGTGAGCCGGGGTCTTGGGTACTGGCCCGGCCGGGCTATAGTTGAACAACATCGGCCGTGGGACCCATGTTGGGTCCGGTCTCTCGCTGCGGAGGTCATCTTGCCTGATTCTGACGGCGGTCGCTTGGCTCGCTTAACAACGATAAAGAGGTGCCGTGACGCTCCTGTGGCCGCGTTCCGGAGTCCCCCGTCCCGGAGACCGTACGCCCTCTCCCCGGGTTCGAGGGGCCGGGGTCCCCATCCGCGGTAGCGGAGAATAGACTGCTGAGCGGTGCAGGATCGATTGCCTTCCGTGACCGTCCGCTCCGTTCTGGCCTGTTTCCCCGGAGGACCGGGCTCTGGGGACTAAAATCCTGCCAGTCATCACAGAATGGAGATGGGTCGGACGGAAATCGAACCGTCGCTGAGGACCGTCCTGATGGCTATCGGAGCTCTACATTCGGATCTGGAGGTCTTGATTTATAGGATATCCGTTTGTGCAGCAGAGACTGAGCGCCTGAGACCTGACTACGCTTCATTGCAAGAGCCCGAAAGTGTGGGGCATCCCACGGAAACTGCCTTACCGGTGGATGATGGTCTAGTGTTGGATCCAGGGCTGGACCCCTTGGTCAGTGACCAAATATCTGAACGTAACCGTGGTATTGGGACTGTATTGCCACATCTATCGGTTCTTCCGATGAAGATGGAACCGCTCATCCCTTCGTTCCCGGAGCCTCTCGTTAACTACTTTCGAATTGCAACAATGACTTCTTCTTCCCCCCTGGCAGCGTCATCGTGTCTTGGGAGGAAACGGTTTTGGGACTTGCTGTCGGAGAGGGGGTCCGTACGTGAGGCTGGGATCTGTGATGGACTACTACTATTGACTTCCTATGGACTGAATATTTGTGGCCCTTTTTTCCATCTCGTTCATCCTGTAGAGAGAGTGGTTCCGCTGGAGGGAGTTCGTACTGTAGACCGTAAGGGCCAAGGTTGAGATTGACTGAAAGGGGCTTTTAACGTCGCTTCAAGGATATGAGTTTGCTACCACTATTCTAGCGGATGTTTGGGCGGTGCTTATCACCTCCCCTGTTAGTTATGTTTGAATATCCTGATTGCTTTTTGGTTGCATGTACAGGGGTCGTTGTTTCTGACGGGGGCAGGGCGGACCGGGAGCAGTATGACAATTTCCTCCCCCACTTTTTCATTCTATATTTAGAACACAGTTAATTGGGGGCGACAGGCACACTGCTTGTTGGGGTGGGGCGGAAGCCTTATGCAGGGGTGCAGGGTGGGGGGTTGGGGTTTGTTGTAATGTCTTTTTCTTTTAGTTTTTCACATATGCTATCCTGTTTCTCTTCTGTCATCAGATGCCTTCCTCAGGGGTTGTATTGATTAGTGAGTGGACGGATCCTAGGGGTGAAGCTGCGCAAGAAATCCTTTATAATGTATTGCCTTTTAAGTGCTGCGAACGAAGGAAGATCGTTGCATTGTTATGATTCACTTCTCTTACACTTGCCTGCCACTTGAACTTTTTGATTCTTTTTCTCCCTCAAAATTCTGCTTCTAAGGGTGGCGGCCCCTACGAAATGTGTTGATTTGGCCGGTATGATATATCCTGTGTTCTAACGATCGCATGCCGTGGTAGCTAGATATTTTGCTTTCGATTTAAGAGATTCCGTACTTTATCCACTGTTGATCTGTATAACTGTTGATTACTCCATAATGTAAGGCACCTGCCGTTTGCTTTTTTGTATTTCTCTAATAAAAAGAATTAAAAAAAAAAAGTCAATTACATATAGTACATAAGTATAACTATGCCACAACCTGGGGCCATATCATGATGAGATGTGCCAGCTCAGCACAGAGTCAAATGCCCATTTTTGGAGTCTGAGTCGTCTGAAGTTTACAAATATACCTCTGAATATCTACGAGTTAATGCATGAACTTTAGACATAAAGACAGAGAGACCCAATCTCTGCACACCGTTTCCGACTTACTTTTCCTAAAGTTCGTATAATAACTTTAGAAATTCCGAGTTATATGTCCCTAATAATGCATGATACATCCCTTGAAGTGTTGCAGTGTTTCCAAACGTTAACATTAGTGATGCTCAGGTTTTGAATGTGAAGCTCAATGTCCCTCGAGAAGAACTTCATATCAGTATGCCTGATCCTTGCAATGGTAATTGTAATGACGATAAGCAAGCAGCAAACAATCCGAGGCACTCGTCTATTAAATGGGATGTAAATGATGCAGCATTATGTAGAACCAAGAAAAGCTCACCTGAAGGAGGAGTGCGGGCTTGGCGGTGCGGGAATCACCCGAGTCTACTCTTACCCTCCTTATATAATAAAGTGGACCCGAAAACCTTCGTCTGCAGAGAGAACCACCTTTATTACATTAGTCCGGGCTATGGAACAGAGTCCCAAGCTAGTCAGAGACAAACCCAGGAGGCTGCTGCTTTATTCCACAGCGAACAAGCCTTATATACATTTTTATTCCACTCTTTTGGCATTCAGTCCATTGTTCAATCAGGGCGGTGTTTGTAGTTGATGACCTGATCAAGGAGGTGTTTGTAGTTGATGACCTGATCAAGGCTCGGCATTCAGACCATTGTTCAATCAGCTTGATCAAGACTCGGCATTCAGACCATTGTTCAATCAACTTGATCAAGACTCGGTCAGTCAGACCATTGTTCAATCAGCTTGATCAAGTCTCGGTCAGTCAGACCATTGTCCAGATGACCTGATCACGGCGTCAAGGATGTTTCCCAAGCAGGGAGCAGAAGACGAAAAACAAGCTTGTTTACACAGGGCGTAGGTATCTCATGGCTTTCTGTTGATGAATTGGTTAACTGCAAAGAACATGGGGCTTGGGTATGTGATAGTTTTTTTTAGCGTCAGCAGAAATGGAGGCTGTAGGCAGGGTTTTGTCATGAGATGGCAAGAAATGGAGGAATGTAAGGAAATTAATAGGACCTAGTAAAAATTTACTTTCTTCAGACCCTCCTTTTGCCATTGAGTGGCAAAACATGTTCTTAGGAGATGTCTATCTGCATTAGGTCGCCAATCTCTTGTTGAAGCATTATCCTTACGTTGGTGTCACGTGTACTGACTGGGGAACTTTTAAGGGCCTGTGTACACATACCACAAAGCATAGGCAAGTACTGGATACACAGGCAGCACGGGATGATGACTGCTGTTCCTAAGACAAATCAAATGAGGATCCCCCATCCCCATCTGGAAAAGAGGCCCCAAATCCAGCCCATGAGGGACCAGTCGTCTTGTTGTTGATGAATCTCAGAGGAAAGTTTATGCAGACGTTGGATAGCTTGATAGACTGATGGAGCGTTATCAGGTATGTAAATGCAGCAGCTGGAGCCGATTACTTTACATACACCACCACGGTCAGTAAGGATGATGTCAAGTACCATTCGATGTTGTAGTGTCATCAGGCGGTTCGCCTGAAGCTCTGTGGTGATGTTGCCCAATGCCCCTGCTGTTTCATTAATGGTTGCCTCCACCACTCTGGTAAGGTGTCGTATGTTGCGACTGTTGACCATAGGACCCAAGAACGGCAGGAAACCTTTGAAGAAGTCCCCCGCCTCCTGTCCTGCAGTGTCATCGGCCTCAATTACTCCCCTAGGCATACAATGGTGGAGGTGGGGATTGGTCAAGGGGTGTGTCCCAACAGCAGTAAAGGTAGGGGGAAGAAGAAAGGCCAAATAACACACACCTGACCAATTTCCTGGAAGCCAGGTATAAGCAGACTGTCCACAAACAAAATAGGTATTTGGAGAAGCGATTAGGAGTGGTGGTGAGGTAATATTCAGTGTACTGACTATTGCGCAGTCACTGACTCCTACCTCCCGGGTCCCCAGTCCTTTAATGCACACTTGGCCATGTGTGTTGATCACATTGAAAGCCTGCAATTTGGTGGGAACTTTGCGTCTGGACCAAAAGCGGGAGAAGATTATTCTACTTGAGGTGTTGAACACAACCATCTCATTGCATTCAGCACGAGAGATGTTCAGGATGTCAGATGTTGTAGTAGGGCAAAAAGATTACTGACATTGCCTGTTCTGTTTCGGGTGAAAGTGTCATAAAAATCGCCAATGATGGAGCTCGTTGTTCCATTGATCGTATATGCATCGGTGACGAGCATCCTCCAAGCCAGACAGGATCCAAAAACAGAAAATGGTTAGACGAAATAGGGGACAGTGTGTGTCATAGAGTGTGGCATGAGCCCACATACCCAACCGTTTGAGGTATTAATCACAAGCTGATGCTGGTGCAATAATTGTACAAAAGTATTGTTCATGAATTCCAGGCGTCGTGGTAGTTCATGGGGTGACAAGGTGGCGTGGAGAAGTTCTGCAGGTGTCGGTGTCATAGCCAGGGGAGCTGAGGGGAGGTCAGTAACAGAAACCATCCCACAACCAGGAGGATGAGGAGAGCAAAAAGTATAACTATCGTGGAAAGGAAGCATTTATTGTTCAGAAGTTTGATATATTTCTTGTGCGCTTCAGACCCTCGGACCGCTGCCATTGTGCTCAGCCTGTTGTCACTAGCGGCTGTCTGTGATTGGTGGTTGTTTCATTGGATGTGGATACCAAGAGTCCTACGAACTTCCCATTGGTCCAGCATACCAGCACCGGTCTCAGCCGGAGATATCACAGCCCTACAGCCTATTAGACACCAGACAGAGTCAAGGGCCAGACCCTTTTCTTGGCCTCAAAATGTAGCGAGTGGAAGAAGGTATGGAGTGGTCTGGAAAGAGAGCTTCTTGTTCCTTCCTCTCGTCCTGCAGAGGGGGGATGACTGGACCCCTAAGATTCGATCAGTTTTGGCTTCCGTTTTGGTGTAATGAAGCTGAGCATCACTGAAAGGGACAAAGGTCGGTACTACTTCTGTGTCGCAATCCAGCAGTCCTTCTTTCACCCATTGGTCGTACGGGAGGGGGAGAGGCACCCTTTTACAATGGGTAGCATGTATCTAGTTCTTTCTCCCTTCGACTTTTACAGCAGTGCGCGGTGGCCAGAAGAACCTGTCGGGGGTGCGACCAGCGGGGCTCCAGACACTTGGTACGCTGAAAATTTCGGATCACCACCCAGTCACCTGGTTGAATGGTGTGACCTGGGCCATCGCTCCTGTCGGGGATAGCAGCGTGTACATGATGATAAAGAGTAAGAAAAGAATCGGTTAACTGGTACAGGTAGAAAGTCAATACTGGGAACTCAACATCAGACAATTTCTTTGGCCTTGGTACGCCCCATACATTAGCTGGTCTACCGAATACCAATTCGTAGGGGGATAATCCTATTCTTGAGGGGGCAGTCGTCCTTACTGACGAGAGCAAGGGGTAGGGCATCTACCCAGGTAACGCCTGTTTCCGCCACTATTTTGTCCAATTTTAATTTAAGTACCCCATTGTATTTCTCCATCAATCCGGCTGACTGGGGTGATTAGCAGCATGAAACTTTTGTCAGACACCAAGCCCGGAACACACAAACTGGACCACATTGGCTGTAAAATGTTGGCCATTGTCATTCCAAATCAAATGGGGCAACCCAAATCGGGGAAAGTATTCTTTCAACAAAACTTTGGCCATTGTAATAGCTATGCAATCCTTGGTGGGGTAGGCCTCCACCCATCTGCTGAAGGCACAGACCACAACAAGGACATATTTCAAATTTGCACAAATGTCCATATGGATGTAATCCATCTGGATGGCCTCAAAAGGAAACGTAGGTGGGGAGAAGCCACCAGCGGGGGTAACTGTACCTTTTCCTGGATTGTGCATAAGGCAGATCATACATGACTTAACCACTCGGTCAGCATATAGGGGTATTTTTTCATTATACCATGTTGACTCTAGTAACTTGCATATTCCCTTTGCACTGATATGGGCAGGGCCATGGGCCATAATGACAACTGGGGGGACATGACTGTCTGGTAACATCCATTGCCTCTCTCCGGATATACGCACCCAACATCCCTCTATCTCTTTCTCTGCCAGATGTTCATCCCATGTGTGCAGTTCTTTTGCAGTGGCATGAGATTGAATCTCTACCACAATCTGACTAGTATTTTCCAACATTCCTCCTTCCACCACCCATCTGGCTGGTCCTGTCACAAACATTCCATCTGATTTACTTAGAGCAGTCTGTCTTGCTGTTTGGTCTGCAAGGGCATTGCCTTCCCCTACATCATCAGCCACCTTCTGGTGGGCTTTACATTTAATCACTGCAACTTTTGTAGGTAAGGTCAAGGCCTCTAGACGTCTGTGTATCAGGGGGCCATGCTGTATTCTGGTCCCATGTGAGGTGAGAAAATGTGTTTCTTTCCAGAGTCTACCAAAATTGTGAGCCACACCAAAGGCGTACTGACTGTCCGTATAGATATTAACAGTCATGTTTTTACTGATTTCACAAGCTCGTGTCATTAATTCAGCCGCTTGGGCCGATGCCTGTGGAATTTGTGCTGTCTCAACTACTGTAACAAGAGTGGTGAGGGCATATGCAGCAGATGTAGTTCCATCCGATCTTTTAAGACATGAACCATCTATGTATAGTGTTCCCTCAGCGTCTGTTAGGGGGGTGTCTTGTAGGTCCACACGACCCTTTGTCTCTTCTTCAGTCCGTAATATGCAGTTATCCAGGGGGATCAGAATTTTTCCCTTGTGTCTCAGTAGGGAGTAGTGTAGCTGGGTTTAGCATATTACATCTCCTAATGTCAATGTGACTGAAAAAAAGAGTGAGCTCATAACCTGTAAGTCGTGCACTGGTAAGGTGTTGTGTCTTGGTGTTGTTGAGCAAGGTATCTACTGCATATGGGACCATTAAGGTCAAGGGTGAAGACATAATAATACCTACGCTCTGGCGGACCATAAGTGCAGCAGCAGCAGTTGCGTGTAAACATCCAGGGAGGGCTCGGGCTACTGGGTCAAGTGTAGCAGAGAAATAAGCACAAGGGCGATGTTTGTCTCCAAAAATCTGAGTTAAGACCGCGCAAGCGCAGCCATGTGTCTCATGGACAAAAAGGAAAAACTGTTTGCCATAGTCTGGGGTGCCTAACACTGGAGCTGTACATAAGGCATGTTTGAGTGTCTGAAAGGCAGCCACATGCTCAGTTGTCCATGGAAAACCTCTTTCTGGCATATCTTTAGTAGAGAGAGCTAAAAGAGGTTTGACAATGGTCGAGAAGTTAGGGATCCATTGTCTACAATAGGAAATGAGGCCTATAAAGGCACGTACTTGTTTCTGTGTCAAAGGGGGAGGCATGGAGGTAATAAGGGACACTCGGTCAGCGGTAAGTTGTCTTCCCTCCTTTGAGAGGAGGTGGCCGAGGTAGGTCACTTTCTCTCGACAAAATTGTAATTTGTTCAAGGAAACCTTATGATTGTGGGAGGCAAGGTGGTGAAGCAGACGTACTGTTGCTTGTTCACAAAGTGGAGCAGACATGGCTGCAATTAAGAGGTAATCTACATATTGCAACAGAGTGGCTCCTGCTTGGAGCGTCAGGGAGTCCAACTGATTCTTGAGAGCCTGACTATAGATGCTGGGGCTTTCAGTAAAACCTTGGGGGGCGCAGCAGAACCGGAAACGCCGCCCTCCAAGGGAGAAACCAAAAAGATGTCTACTGTCCGGATGTATGGGAATACCGAAAAACGCATTCTTTAGGTCAATAACAGAAAAATGAGGGGCGGTCGCTGGGACCATGGTCAAGAGGGCTGTGATATCCGGTACAACGGGATACTGGGAGACCGTAATTTCGTTGAGAGCCCGCAGATCGATGACAAACCAATACATTGTGGGGGCCGCGGGAGAGAGATCAATACATTTTTTAAGAACTGGAATAATTGGGCTGTTACACTCATTACCACGTGTCTCCTCAACTACTCCCGTCTTCATGAGATCTGATATTATAGATAATAGGGCAGCCTTACCTTCCTGGGGAAGGCCATACTGGCGAAGCCGGGGCAGTTGGGTACCTTGCTGGATACGGACAGTATGCGGAGCAATGTCGAGAATTCCTACATCAGTGTCAGAAGTGGCCCAAAGTGATGAGGGTAAGGCCTGCAGAACGGGAGGGAGGGGTCCAGAGAGGAACATAGTGGCAGAGGAATCTGGTGATATGGTAAGGGACACACCATCAGGACTACAAGAAATGGTAGCATGTAAAGCCTTTAACAAATCCATACCCAGCAAATTTCCCTACATCCAGTCATGAGAATCAAAGGAGCACCCATATGAGCTAGACCGAGATCCAGTGGGAGAGGCTTAGATACAGGGTTGGTGACAGGGACCCCAGAAAAACCCACGGAGACATTGAGAGAGCCAGAAAGGGGTGCCTCCGGTATCAAGGGGTGCGCAAAAGAGGATCTAGTAGCCCCGGTGTCTAGGAGATACTTCTTTTTATCCCCCTGCAACTGACATCCGGACATAAGGACCTCGCTGATCCACAGGAATCGGCACTCTTACATTACCCCTTTCCTGGCTTTCTTATGGCTGGTAGAAACCTGTCTCATTGGTCTCATCATAATCATTGTTAAAGTATGTCCTAGTGGCCTCATACCCATTGTCACATCTGTTAACTGTACCCTGGGGCGGACCCATACGGGGTCGAACATTAGGATCTGGTGCACGCCTCTGCCTAGGAGGTCCCATATTTCCTTCCCTTTGAGTTCGGGGATTAGTTTTCCCTGACTGAATATTCTGGGCTAATACCAGGCACTAACCCAGGTGCCGTAAGCCTTACAGTAGGCACACTGGTCTTTATCAACGGGACCTGCCGAACTGTTGGACTTCTGTAAAGGAGACTGAAGGGGGCGCTGGTGCAGCCTCTGGAACTGGGTCCGAAGGCAGACCTTGGCCTCTAGCATTTTTGTCCCTGGGGTGGATAAGCTTGTTGTAACAAAACTTTCGTTTTACGGTCCTTGTTCTTCCTAACCTCTTTGTCTTTATCTTCATTCTCTCTATTCTCATGATATTGGGCCATGGCAAGGATGCCTGCCATAGTCTGAGCTGACCACGTACTCTCAACCTTCTTAAGGCGGGCCGAGAGATCCGGTAATAAATTAGATACAAATTTATCAATAAACACTGAGCCCGAGCCAGGGGCTCTAGCGTCCAATACACTGTGACTTTTGTACTCAGTTTTGAAGCGGGTGAAAAAATCAGCAACCGACTCATCCTTACGGTGTTTACATGTATTTATCTTATCCCAATTAACAGCTATTTCGGGCAAAAGGGTCTTCATGAGTTGCAACAGATGGCCTGGGAGAGCCAGAATAGCCGGGTCAGGCATGGTCCCCCCTCTCTGTCATTCTCCATCCTCTCAAAGTCGGTCCAGTCACCATGCAAAGCGGCATTATGGTTGGCATGGCGTATTTTGTCCCATATGTCGGGTGGTATTTATTTTTATTTTTATTTATTTAAGTTTTATATAGCGCTGGCTAGACCCGGAGGTATCAGAGCGCTTTACATAAGGAAACAGTGTGTTAAAAGTTACAAATAATAATCACATTAATTACAGAAAAGTTACAGGATAACTACAGGCGTTATTAGCGACCATGGAAAACAAGATCCAAAGAAAAGAAAAAAAGAAGAAGGCCAGGGAGAGCAGGGAGTCCACGGGAGGGAGTCAGCAGTGGAGAAAGGGACGAGACATAAGTCATCAGAGGTCCGACTGGGTAGGTGACGGCCATAGCAGTGTGCCAGAGCCTGTCTCCCCAATAGCTGTCGGAGCAGCTCCACCGCGAATCGGTCATACATAGCGGACTCTGTCGGATAAAAATGAGGATCAGGAAGGGACCAAAAGTCTAAAATCCAGAGACGGGCTGGTGGGGCTGTCAAGGATTTCGTCAGAGGGAGGGGGGAGGAAGGGGACACAGCAAGGAGACGGGGAGAACTGTGCCCAATGTCCGGCTGGTTAGGTGACGGCTGAGGGGGTGAACCAGGGCCAATCTCCTCTATAGCTGTCTAGCAGCTCCACAGGGGCATCAGCCATGTTGCTCAGGTCTCAGGAATAACAAGAAAAACTGATTTTTTATCGTTACGACCCAAATAATAAGTCAATATCCTCTAAGGTAAGGACACCAGAGGAAGCAGTCTGACCTAATTCCTGATAGTAAAGAGCCGGATTCTTACGGGGGTCTGGTAATTGGGATTCCAATTGAAGAACATCCGCTCTGTTCCATGGGACATGCACCCACATCATACGCCAGTGGGCTGGGTACTGCTCAAACACCCTGGTTATTGGCGAGCACTGCAGGGATAAAGACGGGAGCTGTCTCTCTCATAGGCATAGCTTTGTCAGTCGGAGATGGCGGAAAAGCCGTTGTGTCTCTGAACGCAATCATGGTAATAAGGGCTTCATGCATATCATCTCCCTGAACATGACCCTTGGCAATAGTTAGTTTTAAATCAATCAATCCCCTAGGAGTATCTATGAACAATGCTTCGTATCTTTTCATTATAAGTGTGCACATGTACTCGGCCATGTCTGTTTGTTGTATGGCCGTCCATTGTCTAAACGTTGACCAGATATCTTTAACGCCATAAATATTACCATTATTTACCCAAAATGCACATTGTTTTCACATAGCGTCCCTTTCACTACCCCCAGCGAGTTCAGCAGACCTCAAAGACTCCTTTCTAGGGGTACAGAAGAATCTAAACAGGGTATTGGGCATAAGGGAGGACCATCTCGTTCGGTCCGGAGTGGCATAAGAGTCACCAACAGGGGTACCAATAGACTTATTATCAAGAAGACTGGAATGTATGGTCAGGGTTGGGTCAATAGGTTGGGCGGTATGAACTGTCGGAGGGAGGGGTGCTGGCAGGATGACGGGAGTCAAAGGATCAGGCAGTGGTACAATGGGTGGGGCTGCCTCAACCACCACTGGTGGGGGTGGAGCGTTAGGAACATTTTGAGGAAGAGCGGGATACATAGGAGCTGGAGCATAGGCAGGAGGTGGACCTTCAAGAATAGCATTCAACAACGAGTCCCCCTCTTCTCCTTCAACCTCAAGGTCCCTGGGAGAACGAGCGGGGTAACATTTTGTCGCCTTAGCCCTATGATGCCTATCTGCCATTTCAACCCCTTCCTGAACCTTATTTTCTAAATGCGCTTTCGCATGATCAGCCATAGACATCCTCTCTTTCTTTTTATTCAGCGCTTGCTTTTTTCTCATTTTTTGATCTATTTCTTTCCTCTACAACACGGTGGGGTCAAACATGGCTTGACGAGACCGTTAGCGGAGCAGCAGCTGCTCCTCCAGGCTCGAGAGGGCCTGGAGATCAAACGAGCCAAACTGTGGCCACTGTAATTCAACATTGCTTCGTTTCGTATATTTTACCCATAAGGAAGAAACCATGATAGCAGATGGCCTATTTTTAACATACATCTCATAACTTGGAGTTCCTTCTTGAGGAAGCGGGCAGGCTGCCTCCAGAAGGGAGTCCTCTGTACATACGCAACAACATAACTTTCGGAACTTACTACTAACTGGCATATTTTTACTTCAGGCAGACAACAGTGGGAGAAAAACACTCACCTCACTTGCTTGGCTTTTGCAAAAGTCAATACAGAGAGAAAACCGAGCACAAGTGGTGGATGATCAGTCCACCCTTACCCGAAATTTTGTTCTCTTCTGCAGACGTAGGCACGAGTCCAGATCCAGACAGAGACCGCACTAAAGGGGGCACCAGCCTGAAATGGCAGAAACCGGTCCCCGGAAGCTTGTTTCCTTCCCAGTACAAGAATTGGCTTGGTAGTTTGGTTTGCCCTGTTTCCATCATGCACTGGGACAGGAACAGACTAATTTGCATATAGCCAAGTTCTGAGCTGGGATGGTGCAGTGAGCTAAAAAACGGTGATGGATCAAGCCCTGATCTTTGGACTGGGTAAGAGTGGTCTGCTTAATTCAGGCACTCTGTTCATCACCACCCCCTTTTCTGAATCATTTTGTCCACCATAAGCGTGGAAGGGTATACTCAGATGTGAGTCCCTTGCTCATTGCACCATCAGGATTCAAGCAAGCCGGGCCGACGACGCCTGAAATGGCAGAAACCGGTCCCCGGAAGCTTGTTTCCTTCCCAGTACAAGAATTGGCTTGGTAGTTTGGTTTGCCCTGTTCCCATCATGCACTGGGACAGGAACAGACTCATTTGCATATAGCCAAGTTCTGAGCTGGGATGGTGCAGTGAGCTAAAAAACGGTGATGGATCAATCCCTGATCTTTGGACTGGGTAAGAGTGGTCTGCTTAATTCAGGCACTCTGTTCATCACCACCCCCTTTTCTGAATCATTTTGTCCACCATAAGCGTGGAAGGGTATACTCAGATGTGAGTCCCTTGCTCATTGCACCATCAGGATTCAAGCAAGCCGGGCCGACGACGCCTGAAATGGCAGAAACCGGTCCCCGGAAGCTTGTTTCCTTCCCAGTACAAGAATTGGCTTGGTAGTTTGGTTTGCCCTGTTCCCATCATGCACTGGGACAGGAACAGACTAATTTGCATATAGCCATGTTCTGAGCTGGGATGGTGCAGTGAGCTAAAAAAACGGTGATGGATCAAGCCCTGATCTTTGGACTGGGTAAGAGTGGTCTGCTTAATTCAGGCACTCTGTTCATCACCACCCCCTTTTCTGAATCATTTTGTCCACCATAAGCGTGGAAGGGTATACTCAGATGTGAGTCCCTTGCTCATTGCACCATCAGGATTCAAGCAAGCCGGGCCGACGACGCCTGAAATGGCAGAAACCGGTCCCCGGAAGCTTGTTTCCTTCCCAGTACAAGAATTGGCTTGGTAGTTTGGTTTGCCCTGTTCCCATCATGCACTGGGACAGGAACAGACTAATTTGCATATAGCCAAGTTCTGAGCTGGGATGGTGCAGTGAGCTAAAAGACGGTGATGGATCAAGCCCTGATCTTTGGACTGGGTAAGAGTGGTCTGCTTAATTCAGGCACTCTGTTCATCACCACCCCCTTTTCTGAATCATTTTGTCCACCATAAGCGTGGAAGGGTATACTCAGATGTGAGTCCCTTGCTCATTGCACCATCAGGATTCAGGCAAGCCGGGCCGACGACGCCTGAAATGGCAGAAACCGGTCCCCGGAAGCTTGTTTCCTTCCCAGTACAAGAATTGGCTTGGTAGTTTGGTTTGCCCTGTTCCCATCATGCACTGGGACAGGAACAGACTAATTTGCATATAGCCAAGTTCTGAGCTGGGATGGTGCAGTGAGCTAAAAAACGGTGATGGATCAAGCCCTGATCTTTGGACTGGGTAAGAGTGGTCTGCTTAATTCAGGCACTCTGTTCATCACCACCCCCTTTTCTGAATCACCAGCGGGACGCAGTCAGGTGGCCCAGACCGGATGGGGAAGACCGTGTGCAAGACTTCTGGTCTATCGGACTCAAAATGGTCCCTCGGGTAGGCACGTCCCATCAGGGAGAGAGGCAAGGACCTCCAGTGGGCCACGTTCGATGCTAACCGTGTCAGGTGCGGCTCAAGATTCTTTGCGAAGAACTCCGTCCGGTCCCTAGGTACGTACACCCCCAAATATTTAAATCATTCAGTGAAAATCGAAGCAGGGCACCGCATCGGAACTCTCGGGGGAGGGCCCGATAATGGGTAAATCAGGTATTTGGCCCCGTTAATTGTGTAGCCAGAGTAGCTACCAAAGAGCTCAAATAGATGGAGCGCCTGAGCCATTGAGTGGTAAGGCCTGGCCATGGAGAGGACGATGTCATCGGCGTAGAGGGATATACGCTCCTCCCACTCATCAGTCAGAGCCAAGCCCCAAAACGACCTCTCTCTCCTGATCCAGTGCGCCTACGGCTCCAGGGCCAAGGCAAAGAGAAGCGGAGAGAGAGGACAACCCTGCCTGGTACCACGCCGCAGGGGAAACGTCCGAGACATCGCCCCGTTAACCCTCACCCTGGCTACCGGTTGTTCGTATAGTAGCCGCACCCAACTGCAGAAGACAGGACCAAATCCCAACCGCTGCAGGACCATAAATAAGTACGCCCATTCGATGCTGTCGAAGGCCATAGAGGCGTCCAGCGCCATTAGTGCCGTTTGAGTGTCGCCGATGTCCTCCGTCATATATAAGACTCCATAGAGCCGACATAGATTGTGCCTAGTACTCCTCTGGGGCATGAATCCTGACTGATCCACATGGATCAGGTCCGGCAGAACCGAGATCACGCTAGTTGCCAAATACATAGATTTTATTAAGAACATTGTAAAAGGTGCTTATTGCCTTTGATTACTGCAGATGGAGGGAGAGGCTTCTAATAAAGCAGAGTCCGAGTTATTTGCTGAAAGCGTTAATCTTCCTGCAGAGCTTAAGTGTGAGACCAGGACGCAGTAGGACCTTCCAAGTAGGGGGAGGAGGCGGAAGTGCCTCGGAGGGCTGATGCTGAAAAAAGGATGGACACTGGGGTGGACGAAAAGTCATGGAAGTTTGGCTGTTGCTGCTTTAGGGACTGGGGCAAAAGCCAGGGAATCTGCGTCTCAAAGCGCTGGGGTGCAGAGCAAGGAAAAAAGTAGACTGTAGGTTTGTGAAAAGCGCAGCACTGTTAAAGAAATAACTTATGCAGAAGTAAACAAAAGCGGGAGGGGAGATTTTGGCTTAGTAAAAGAATACAAACCACACCTGCACGCCTGAACGTCTAGAAAGTCTGCTTGGCAACAAATTACTGATAGCACTGGGGCACTAGGAAAGGGATTTGGGGGGGTCTGTCTTGCAATGGCATCCTTGAATTTTAAACATGCCATTGGGATGTCCACTTAGTTTGACCAGCGCTAGGACTAAATGCTTGTAAAACACAAAGTGTCAAAGTGAATACTTACAGGGAGGAATGCAGGCATCCGGCCGCGCTGCTGCTCGCTCCTGAGCTCCCTAGGCCGGGGGAGAGAGAAGACGGGACATGCACCCGCCTTTGGCTATTGCGTGCTGTCTTTCTTAGAAAGACGCATGCAAAGGCCAATAGCGTGTGTCCAAAAAAAACCACCCAGTTCAAAGTCCTTACTTGCAGCCTCGCAGAGAAGCGCATGTGCGCTGGCTCAGGCGAGACCTAAAAAGGGGTGCCTTACCTAAAAATGCGGAAAACACTGGTGCCTTTCTTGTGGGCTGCAGTTTGGAAGCAAAGGATGCTGGTCAGGGATGGTGTGTTTTTTATAGTTTGATTTGCAGGCATGTCCACTTGCCAAAGCACATCAGGTGTGTCACTGTTGTGGTTTTTTTGGGCGCTTTTCGCTACGGTCAACCACTGATGGGTAACTGCTGTTTGTTGACCACCTCTGGGAGACTGCGGGTATGACTGTGTAGTCTTAATACACTCGGTGGGTGGACTGCGCTCTTGCGGCATCTGTGGTCACACTGTCGGGAGTGCAGACTGCTGTGGTCCCTTCGGGTAGACCACTGTGGCCGCGAGCTGCATTTCAGATAGCACAACTCGTAATAAGTCAGGTGGTAGATCACTAGTGCAGACTAGCAGACGACACAGACACAGTTCTCGGGCTGTCAGACCACTAAACTCATAATCAGCCTCTTATTCTTTGAATCTTAAATCATTTTGACAAATGTCACTAATTTAACGTGCTTGCAAATGCACCCAGACTACTGTCACCGCAAAGATCACCAGGACATATGTAGTTACACCTATGCTACCTCTCTTCTGTTTGATGGAAGTTTTCACTGTTGTCTGTGACTGAGCACACTGTCGGAAATTGCCAGACTATGTGGCCCCAGCTTGCACATTCAAAGAGGCACCTATATATGGTTTCTTTCAAGGCGGGCGACTAAATTGGACACAGCCCCAAGCTCCCCGCTCTCACCTCCAATTCTTCATGCCCACTGCAACGGATTTACTTCATTCTTGTGACTTTACCCAGCTCTAAATTCAGCTTGCTCACTATTGTCCTGAAGATGATCTCGAATAACTGAGATCGAAACGTCATCGACCCCCCACAACAAGAACTCCTTACACTCTGTATAAGATTCTTGTGGAGTTATCCTATATGTTGTCAATGCGATGTTTATGTTTTAAAGTCACCCTCACTTTTTCAGGTCATGCTTATTTTCACTTACCTATGTGAGCACCTGATTTTTGAAAATTCTTCGAAATATAAATAACATACGTTATTTTGACTTATATGTCCATGTGCATATTTCTTATCGCTCCCTTAGATATTAATGATCAATTACGATTTTGGTACCTTGTCCCCTTAGCGGAGACCACCTACCTTGGACTTTTGTTGCCATTTTCAAACCACTGTTTTCAAAAGCATTAATCCACCCCAGGTTCACATATCAGGGTCCCATTGTTTCTATGCTGCTGTAGGAAAGGCTTGCACTGCACTACTGTTTGTGCTCTACCTGTTATGTGGGTCCTGGATAGGTATGCACTGCTGCTGCCTGTACTGCACCTGTTTTGTATGCGAGTGAAGTATTTTTTGGAGCTGCTGCCTGTACCGTACCTGTTTTGTATGGGAGTGAAGTTTGTTTGTAGCTGCCGCCTGTGCTGTACTCTGTGTCCATGAGGAAAGCCTTCACGTCCCATGCTATACTTGTTCCTTTTTAAGAACCCAACCCCTCATTTTATATATTTAAAACTTACATTACCAATAAAAGAACTTGGATTTTCATATTTCTTTTTCCTCACCATCACTTTGACAGAGATGCTCATGCTGAGTCTTGTGTGTTGCAGGTTGAACTCATACAATCTGGCAGAATCTCGAGCCACCCTGACTGCCCAGCACAACTCAACTCAGCAGCAGATCTCCGTGGGCACTAATCTGGTTGAGCCGTGGTGTGCCCAGTTGGGATCGGTGTACATGGCACTGGGCGAAGTTGATCTTGCTGAAGGTACCTCACAGTTTGCCCATCTCTGAGAATAACTTGCCCGCGAGTCACACCCCTGGATTTTTTTAACATGTATATATGAACTTGTTGGGAGTGGCCAACCTGCATCCTGGAACAGCTGTTCTCATTGCTTCAAATTGACCTTGGCACATAGCAGTGCTACTGCTTTGGGTTGGGTAAGGCTGCAGGTCTACGCAATAACTGTAACTATTTGGTTCAGTACCTTTGACTTCACCATCACAGCACAACATTATTAGTACCAGAGTTCTGTGCCAGGTTATAATGCATGGGGGAAAGTGTATAAGATACATAGGATACCCTAAAATTCTCTTGTTGGCATAATTAAAGACTGAGGCAGATTTTGGTCAGAAGATTTCCACAGCGATAGATACACAACAGCAGTAACGAAACGCAGAAGGCCTCACTGGCTCCAGGAGGGTTTCCAGCTTGACTTCAGATACAATGATGGATCAGTGGCACGACAGTAGTCATTTGTCACCGCCGAATCTTCATTACTAGTCATATGCTTACTTGAGATCACAGATGGGGTATATATCTTTAGGCAGACAGCATCTGTGGTGCATTAGTCTTAGAGATCTCCACCACTAAATCTGTGACCTCAACCTCTTCAACACCCTCCAGTAGCCAGCAGCATCAAAACAGCTAAATATGGCGGGGCAGGTTAAACTATCAAAAAACGATTTAAAAAAAACTAAAAAGCATTCTGTTTCCCTAATTCTCTAACACTGCTGTAAAAGACTTAATTTCCTAGCAGGGCAGAGAAGAGTGAATAGATGACTATACTTCTATAGCATTCTATACCAAAGAAAGCTCTCTGCACAGTCATGAGATTTCACTGCTGTGTAAGTTGAAAATGAGACAGGGTAATGGTCTGGATAGACAAAGGTAGGAAAGTCCATACTTTTGCATCGTGTGATGAATAGTGGGTCTCCTTCACTGTTCAGGCCGACAGACAGTAACTCTAGTGAGCATGATCTATGACCCTCTAAGTCCAAGCACAAAAGGTGGAAACCAATTTTACTCACCACCAGAATCCAATGAAGAGCATCTCTAGAGGCTAACGTAGTTTTTTATTTGCAGTCCACACTTATTCGGGCAGCTGTGTTCCATGGCCTTTAAAGTCCATTACAGAGTGAAGAGGCTAGACCAGAGTGTATACCATGCAATTAATCCAAGTGAAGTTAACTGGTATTCCACCATAGTCCTGTGTGCTTTGGGTTAGAAGATTAAACAGGATCTTGATTTGTTAGCATCTCAAAGACAGGTGCTGAGTGCAGCACTAATCTAGGGTGTCATGGTTGTATGGACACCCATTACTAAAGCCTAGGTGTTTCACTGTTTTTGAAAGAGGAAGATTTGGCTGTATTACAGAGCTGGGGGGATGTTTCAGAAAAGAATAGGGTCTTATTTGTGGAGCTCTTGATAACCAGCTACTGCCTCTGTGTTTTCCCTGGTTGTGTCAGCACCAGTGAAGAGAACACCTTCACTTTTTTCCACTGACTATAGCTTGAAAGAAAAATGTTATTTATGTAACTAGATCAGAACTCTTCTAGAAACATGAAAAGGTAGAAATGGAAATAAGACTGAATGTTGGCACAAAACAACAGCAGCAAATAGAATCACGCAAAAGTTACTCTTACCTTTAATTCCTCGTCCATCCCATTCAAACCATACTACCATAATGTTTAACCATGACAAAGGTAAGACTAACCAAGGAAAACTTCATCAACTCAGGATTGAAAGCATTAGAAATAGGCAACCGAGGATTGGTGTGAATCGAGGTTTGGAAGGAATTTGTGACGTTGGCCGTCAAACCAGGATCTGAATCAAACATAGTCCAGGGTTTACCTAAAGATGGGAAAATTACATGTAAACCTCCTTTGTGACAAAGAACTAGGGGCCTGTAGGGAATAATCTGGGAATGCTTTTTGTTTCGGTGGAAGGAATGCAATGCAACTCTTTAGGAGTTGCTTGAAGAAGTTGTCAAACTTTATTTTTCCCAAATGTGGTATACATATTCCCTCTACCCTCTCCTCCCAGTCTCCCTCCCCACCACATTCAGGACTTTACCAAGTTTCAGCTCCCTGGTGCACGGAATTTGGGGATACCCTAGCCAAGGAGGCAGCACTAGCCAGAGTAAAGTGGAGTAACTAGGTAGGTGGTTTGCAAAAGAAATCCCCAGACTCTAGTTTTACATTCCTACACTATATTTCCGCCAACCTACCCCATCATTTAGCATTCAACGAGTATGTGTTGCCAACCTTCTTTTAACTCTGAAGCCACTGGCCTCTACTCAGGAGTGTCGGCCTGGCTTTACTCCTTTTCGGGGTGTGCTGACCTTCGATACTAAGTATGCTGCTCTCAAATTCTATATAGCCATGTTATTTGTGAAGTGCTGTATTGCCGTGTTGCTAAGTCCATACTTTATAAATAATGTTAATAAATAAACAACATTCTATGAGACATATGCTGAAAATACAGCTATGTTCAGTTCCAGATGCGCACCACCTGTACCTGGTTGAAGTCCCCTCAACGATTGAAAAAGCGTACCTGATTATCACGACGAGTAAGTGTCTTGCTAGCAGTGGTTTTTTCACCCTCCTTTTCGCCGTCTATGTGGGCGGAGGTCAGATGAAGCCTGCTCTGACCATGATGAGCTCATCTGTGATTAGCAATTACATAAAACCACATATCTTTACAGTGCTATGTAAGGTTTGTCAAAGCTTACGCAGCTGTGGCAACCTTTAGTCACACTTTAAAGAAGATGCCAAAACCTGTAAACTAAGCCTGGGTAAAATTTTTGTTGCACCAGCAAAATTCCTGAATTTCATGGATTTCATGGATTTCGCAAAACACAAAATTTGGGAAATTTCTTTGAGTTTTGCAGGTTTGCACAGAAAATGTTAAACCTGTATTTTGCACGCTCATTTATAAAGTTATTCGACATACTGAAAAAACAAATGTTTCTCTGAGAAATCATCTGCGTTTTATGGAAGTTGAAATCATACATTCTGTCTCTCCCTTCACTAGCTAAAGGCATCAACATCTCCTGACTTGATTAATTAGGGTGAAAGAAGGAAATGCAACTTTACTCAGTTGTCCCTATCATTGCAAGTGCAGGCTTGGCATTGTGTTTTTTTATGTATGATCTGAGCAGATGTATCTTCCTTGAGTTTAGGAATGATTCCAAAACAAGGGGTAGAGAAGGTTCCCTATGCACATTTTGTCACATATGAGGGGCATGAGGAATTAGTGTATCTGTGGTATAACCCAGGAATGTTTAAACATGTTACATCTGATTGTTATTCAGAAAATGCTAATATTTATTCAATAGAATTGTGTTTAAGGCCCTGCTTTAGATCTTCGTGGATGGGTTACTCCATCACAATGATGATGGATGTCACATCCGCCAAAATATAAATCCTGTAGGACATAATGGGATTTATATTTCGGCGGACGGGATATCCGTCACCGTTTTGACTGAGTAATCCGTCCACCGAGATGTAAATTAGGCCCTAAGTTTGTTCTTTGAATATGTTTTTTGCTTTGTTGTGGGAAATAGGTTTGCAAATTTTTTTATGTTTGTGATTATCTGTAAGACAATGTGCACCAGTCAGAAGACTGACATAGATTAATTTCACATTTTTATTCAGTGTATCTCAGTATGAACATAAATATCCTTAGTCTGTCTGGGGCAGCATATGTGGAAGAGCTGTTCCAAGAGAGGGAACTTTTTTCATCAACTTGCAGTTTTTGAATCTATTCCTTTAAAAACCCGTACGTCAATGCATATGACCAGTTCGAGGCAAGAAGCCATTAGACCTATCGTTGACAGATTTGTAACGTATGAGGTTTTACTGTTTGGAAGTGCAGGGGACGTATTAAGTGTAGGGAAAATAACAATTTAACTTTGTACGTGCATAGCTTAAAGTAAAAGGAAATGCGCTGTGACGCGGTTTCGCTTTTTTCCCTTAAACCATTGTAGCACAGCAGCTCGCACCGCTGTGCAACATTTAAAAAAACTTGACAAACCAATAGATCTTGAATAGGCTAAACCTGTTGGCTTCGCCAATGCTTGTTTTAATTTTGTTTGCAGTAGGGTGCTTGTTTTGAACACTTCCTTTGTTTTCTGTTTATAGGGGGGCTGCCTATGCTGCAAGCCCGGGTGCTGACATGTGTGGATGGTATTGACCTGCCCCTACTGGAGCGTGCAGTTCTGGAGCAGCGGAAATATCTGGGCATCAGAGGAGGACATGGGAAGAGCAAAGAAAACCCATAACCCTGACCTGACAAGGAAAGTCAAAGCGCTGTTGATCTCCATGATATTGTTTGATTTTTGACTTTTTCGTTCAGTTCAGATTTGAGTCTGCACTTTGACTTCACTGAGTTTCAAGTGTAGAAATTGGACGGGTCCAACCAGCAGTGCGTGGTTTGTGGGCAGCTGGTCACCTCTGCATTCTGACTGTGTTATTAATTTGAACAAATGGTCAATTCTGCTCAATGAGCCAAAAAAATTGCAATGCGATCTAGTGAAAGTGTAATAGACCTTTAGTTGTGCACTGGAGGAAGTGATTAAATTACATTGAGGGGAGGTTATTAATGTTTAGGTCGTAGACAATTACACTGGCCTGAAAGGAAGCAAGTGGAAGAAAGACAGTTGGACAACCCACTATGTTTTCTAGAGAAGGAGATGGACTGGCGTACTAAACTCCAGAGGGTGGAAGACGACTTTCCCACAAAGCAATGGATGTTGAAATGGGTCCTTACCCGGGGAGAATGGCAATATATATTGCTATATACTTAAATAAACAATGAATGGGGAAAGTTTACCATCTTACTGGTGCCTTGACCTCTGGAGGATATTGGTGAATGAGCTGAGCGACTAAGGTTGCAACAAACTATTTTGCTAAACAATGGCCAACCGAATGGACTACCATAGTGAGAAGTGGAGGAAGGCTGAACTACTGCACAATGGGTGGGAGGTGTGATGCATTTCTCACAAGTTTTAAGGGATATATGGCTGCCTGTCTTACCGAGCAAAGGGGGTGGGCGTACATGTCACAAAATACTGAAGGGGCATGGAGTTGTAGCTCTGAGAAATTAACAATATGCCTTAATACCTCAGAGATCAATGGACCAACTTGTGGAGCATCAGTTTGGTTGACCATCACACTGTACTCTGAAGATGAGAGCATTACAAATCTATGGAATCTAGGAAAGGAGCAATGCCGGCAGCGAGCAAACAACTCGTCTATTTTAATAGGCCAGCTGAACAGTTATTCGTATTCCAAAGAGATACATGACATGTATAAGTTACTTCTATTCTTTTTAGAAGGATGGAGGAGGGAAGCCCTGAATCCTTCACCCATGATAAATGTTTTGGCATTCGCTGCAGTTCTATCTGCATATAGTAAATTGTGAATACGTGCAGAGTGCTGATATTTAGACAACTAATAGGCATTTAGATCTATTTCATTTCAGCCATCAATGGCAAATTGCATTTCCAGTCAAGTCAAGAATAACTTTATTTCGGCTCAAAGAACCATAAAAATATTTACAGGTTAAAAAGTTAAATGACAATTAAGATAACTGACTGTGACCCTAGTAGTCTCTATACAGATTATGATTATAGCGCTTTCTTATCTCAAAGTAACCTCTTATATAATTAGCTACTGCAATACAGATTTTAGCCGTAGCCAGTGATAGTAAAAAGTTAAAACCATCAATATATGAACAAGGGTGAATATTCCTAAGTAATGGGAGCAGAAATCTTGTTTTTTCCAATTTATACAATATGCAAAATAATACAAAGTGCATAGTGCTTTGAACGGAGTTATCGCCATATAGGCAAGGCATCAGCTTGTTTGACAACCCGCCTAGGCGAGTAAATGCCGGCAAAAAGTGCACGGTGCATAAACAGAACCTGGTAAGATAAATCCGGAAATTGGACTTAATAGAGAAAGATAGATAATATCTGAAAGAAACAGGTCAGTATTAGATTCCTTACCTTAGACTATCCCGAGGCGTCAGACTGGATCCGGAAAATTTTGCATAGCAGTACCCCTGCGCGTCGGCAGGCGTCGTCAGCGGCTCCGCGTCCGTCGTTGGCACCGGGATGACGTCGTCAGAGTACTTAGACGCCACCCTCGCGCGCTGACGTCAGTTCTTCTTTTTTCCGCGACAGCTAGCGCAGGTCCGGAGAAAGCAGTACCGTAGTCATTTTTTGACTAAAAGGTTTTTGATCTCTTCTCGGGTCTTCACGACTCTCGGTGCCGGTAGGGAATGCCCGGGTTCAAGCCTTGTACCGACGGCAACCGACTGATGTCGGTTACCGATCCCCACCGCCGGTGCCTGTATTGCCTTGGGGCCGACCACGACAACCTGTCGTGCCCCGACTGCCGGGCCTTGACGTCGAAGGCTAAGCGGGAGCAGTCCCGCAAGCGCCTCGAGCTCCGGCAGTCGGCCCCGTGCCGCTCGAGGTCCCGGTCCAGGAGGGGGTCGAGGGACCGGTCGCGGGGCCACAGTCATTGAAGCTCGACGAGTCAACACCATTCGTCGGGCTCCAAGTCCTCAGGTAAGAGGTACAAGAAGTCGAAGACATGCCAATGCTCTTCTGACTCCCCGCGACACGGCCGGGGGTTCGGGCGACACCGGCTCCGCCGGAGCCGCAGGCGCTGCAGCCAGCTCCATATCTGCAGGTCCCTGGGCTGAACGCGACGCTGGAGGAGATCGAGGCCTTCCTCATGGCTATGAGGTCCCTCTCTCCTCCGTCGGGTCCCGCGGTGCCTCCGGGCCCCGCTGCCCCGACCGGGAGTACAAGCTGGCCGGGTGCTCCGGCCACGGCGCCGTCGGGTGCTTTGTCCCCGGCGACTTCGGTCCCGATGCCGCAGGCTCCCGCTGGATCCGGTTCCGGATCCGGGTCGCCGCTGGTCGACCTCACGAACCTGCCGGCGTGGACCCCCAGGGTGTCACCCCCGGCACCGCCTCCGCACGACGCCGTCCCTGATCCCACTCTCGGTCCGGATCCGGCATCGGACCGGCGTCCACCGACGCTGCATTCAACGCCGGCTTAAGAACCTTTCTTCTTTGATCCGGCACCATCCTTTGACCCTGAGTTTCAGGAGATGGAGGACGAAGGGGATTGGGAGGGGTCTGAAGACCCTCTGACACGTGAGTGTCAGTCCTTTCAGGACTGGACAAAGGAGCTAGGGGAGGCCAGTGGTCTTGATATCTCCCCTGACACTGGCTTTGTCTCCCCTCCTACCGTGGCTACGGAGGAGGGGGCTGCTTATAGTGTGGTGCTGACGCGGGCAGCCAAGGCCTTGGCGCTTACGCTCCCCGTCGCTACTGTGAGGTCTAACATCCTCACTGAGGTCCATGAACCGCAACCGGAGCGCCAAAACTGGCGCTCTGGAGCCTTTACTGCCGTTTAATGAGGCTCTCATGGACGTCCTGTTGGGCACCTGGTCCAGGCCCGCTACAGGCCTCCCCTGTAGATAGGAACGTCGCCGGGCGCCACCGCCCAGCTCCGGGCGACCCTAGCTTCCTGTCCACCCACCCTACCCCAGAGCGTCTGGTTATCCAGGCCTCTACTTCCCAATCCGCATTCCCGACTGCTCCCCCTGAGCAGGGAATCCAAGAAGTATGAACACTTTGGTAAGAAGCTGTTCTCGTCCCTTAGCTGCGGACTGCGGTCAGTCAACACCGCTTGCCTCTTGGGCCGTGATACCCACTCTCTGTGGGATACGGTTGCAGCCGTGCTGCCAAAGTGTCCGGAAGGGGCCCGGGCAAAATTCGCTGAAGCCCTCGCGGAGGGACGAGAAGCAGCTCGGTACTCTATACGATGTGGACTGGATACCACGGACTCGCTGGGCAGGGCGATGTCAACGACGGGTGAGGTTCGCTGCCACGCCTGGCTGAGGTCCGCCAACTTCTCTGCCGATGTCCAGAACACCCTCATGGACATGCCGTTTGATGGCAGCCACCTCTTTGGTGGCAAGGCAGATCATGCGCTTGAACGTTTCAAGGACTCCAGGGCTATGGCCAAGTCCTTGGGCCTCTCGGGGCAGCGTCAGCAGCAGTCTGCCTTTCGCTCCTTTCGTGGTCAAGGAAGGGGCGCCCCTTCACGTCCTACCAGCCACGGGCCGCAGTCTAACATCCAGAGCAGCTCGTTGTTGAAGGAGGGCTCGCCCCAGACAGTCGTCAGCCACCTCCAGACTACGGCCGACCTCCTGCACATGCTGGGGTTCTCCATCAATGTGCCGAAGTCGCACCTGTGTCCCTCCCAGAAGCTCTTGTTCATCGGAGCGGTTCGGGTTTATCCTCCCGAACAGCGGGTTCGGGATTTAGGCTCTGATTCCGATCTTTCAGCCATTATCCCGAGTCTCGGTCAGGTTGACGCTGCGGCTTCTGGGGCTGATGGCCTCCTGCATCCTTCTGGTGCATCACGCCCGGTGGCGGATGCGGGCTCTGCAGTGGGACCTGAAGTTTCAGTGGGCCCAGCATCAGGGCAACTTGTCCGACCACGTCTTGATCTCGGAGGGCACTGCAAGACAGTTGCAGTGGTGGCTCACGGACCGCGATTAGGGTCAGCAGCAGATCCCTCTCCCTACCCCAACCGGAGCACGTAGTTGTGACGGACGCGTCCCTCCAGGGCTGGGGGGCCACATGGGAGAGGCAGAGATCAGCCGGTGGAGTCCCGGCTCCATATCAACCTTCTGGAGGTGCGGGCGATCCGGCTTGCACTGAAGGCATTCCTCCCCTCTGTCCGGGGGAGTGTAGTGCAGGTGTTCACGGACAACACCACCGCCATGTGGTACTCCAACAAACAGGGTGGGGTGGGGTCGGGGACCCTATGCCAGGAGGCTCTGCGCCTCTGGCAGTGGCTGGAACATCAGGGCGTGACCCTGGTGGTTCAACACCTGGCAGGTTCCCTGAACGCCAGGGCGGACGAACTCAGCCGTCTGTGCATGATGGATCACGAATGGCGTCTGAACTCGGACGTGGCGCAAGGTCTCTTTCAGCAGTGGGGAGAGCCTTGGTTAGATCTATTCACCACAGAAGAGAACGCACAATGTTCTGCGCGTTGGAATTTCCAAGGCGGCACTCGCTCGGAGACGCTTTTTGTCGCGAGTGGAGTTGCGGTCTGTTGTACGCCTATCCGCCTATACCACTTCTGCCCAGAGTGCTGAAGAAGATCAGGCGCGACCGGGCCCAAGTCTTCCTTGTGGCTCTGGACTGGGCACGAAGATACTGTTATCCCGAGCTACTTAGCATGTCAGTCGATCCCCCCGCTTTGTCTGCCTCTTCAGGAGGACCTTCTGTCGCAGCAGCAGGAGACGGTCCTCCACCCGAACCTGTCCAGCCTCCACCTCCATGCGTGGAGATTGAGCGGCGACAGTTGAGGCCTGAAGTCTGTGATGTTATTCTAGCAGCCATGCGTCCCGCCACAAAATCGGTATACGCCTGCAGGTGGAACAAATTTGTGGCATGGTGCACAGCAAAGGCTGTGGATCCACTCTCTGCCCCTCTGTCTGAGGTTCTCCTCTTTCTTCTTTCTCTTGCCCAGCAGGGCTCTGCTCTGGGCACTATCAAGGGCTACCTCTCTGCCATTTCCACCTTCTTAAGGCTACCTGATCAGCCTTCTTTGTTCAAGTCTCCAGTTTTAAATAGGTTCTTGAAGGGCGTCACTCATAAGTTCCCTCCTTTCGTGATGCCTCAGTGGGACTTGAACCTGGTTCTGACTTATCTGATGTGCGCTCTCTTCGAGCCACTTCATAACTGTCCTCTTCGTTTTCTTACCCTTAAGACTGCATTCCTGGTTGCCATCACCTCTGCCAGGAGAGTGAGTGAGCTCCAGGCCCTTTCTTCTAAACCTCATTTCCTTTCTGTCCATCCGGACAAAGTTGTGTTGCGGACGCCAGCCTCTTTCCTGCCCAAGGTAGTCACAGCCTTCCACATTGGGCAGTCAATCACCTTGCCCACCTTCTTTCCGCCTCCGCATCCCTCGAAAGAGGAAGAGAGGCTCCACTGTCTGGACCCAAAACGTGCGCTCTCATTCTATCTGGATCGCACACGCCAGTTCCGGGTGGATGACCAACTCTTTGTTGGTTACGTGGGCGCAAAGAAGGGTCGGCCGGTGCATAAACGAACCATCTCTCGGTGGGTCGTCTTGTGCATCAAGATTTGCTACTCTTTGGTGAGGAAGGAGCCTCCTGTTGGGCTGAGGGCCCATTCTACTCGGGCAACGGCGGCTACCACTGCCCTGGGTCATGGAGTCCCCTTGCAGGACATATGTCAGGCAGCTACGTGGGCCTCGCTGCACACGTTCGCAAGACACTACTGCCTGGACAGCCAAGACCGGAAAGATGGCTTTTTCAGACGTTCCGTTCTCCAGGACTTTCTGGTGTGATCATTGGTTCGCAGACCCACCACCGGGGTTGGTATTGCTGGGGTATCTATTCTAAGGTAAGGAATCTAATACTAACCTGTTTCTTTCAGATGCACAAGTTACTTACCTTCGGTAACGATATATCTGTAAGAAACAGTAGTTAGTATTAGATTCCTTACCGCCCCACCCATCCTCCCCGTTCTGCGAACCGATATCTAGGGTTAAGGTCATCCCCTTTCAGGGCCCTAGTTTTATGGCACCAGTGTTGGTTTTTATCATGGCTCTGCTGTGAATAAGAACGGCTGTCAGCGCGCGAGGGCGGCGTCTAAGTACTCCGACGACATCATCCCGACGCCGACGAAGGACGCGGAGCCACAGACGACGCATGCCCACGGGTAGGGGGTACTGCTACGCAAAATTTTCCGGATCCAGTCTGACGCCTGGGGATATTCTAAGGTAAGAAATCTAATACTAACTACTGTTTCTTACAGATAATCATTAACAAAGGTAAGTAACTTGTGCATTGTGCAGGGGCCGGAAGCAAACAGGGGTCTCCCATATCATCATGTTAGTGACTGTTTGAAATGGGATTTCTGGTTGGCTAAGGCTTTCGCAAAGCCATGCAGAAACCACCACTCTAGTCAGGGCAAGAGAGTTACACGCTGAAGATAACCCTTGCTCACCCCCTTGGTAGCTTGGCACGAGCAGTCAGGCTTATCCCAGAGGCAATGTGTAAAGCGTTTGCGCAACACACACACAGCAGCAACACACTAGACACACCACAAAAGAAACTCCACACAAGGTCATATATAAAAATAGCCTTTGTATTATCCAAAACACATTAGAATAGTAATCACACAATATACACTGTGCCAACTGGCACCAGGCAGTATTTACAGTGGGTAAATATACATGACAGGGCTAATTGGGCCACTGTCAGAACCATAACAAAGCACACATAGTAAATGTAGAACACAACCAGTAATTACTGGCAAAATACTGTACTCAGCATTATATCTTGCAACATAAATCACCCTATGCAATAAGCGTCACATTAGGCGTAAAACACATTATGTGCCAACTTCATAAGCATAAACACATTATACAATCCGCATCACCAGCATAAGCACAGTATACCCTAATCTCATTAGCATAGACGCATTAGGCCTCACCAGCATAAACACATTATGCAATAACCTCATAAGCATAACCATCATAGGCATAAATCATGGTGCATAAATCACATTTGTCAGAGGCACCATATAAAACATATTAGGTCCTGGCGCCCTACCAACCTACCACCGACCCCCTGGCCAACTGGCCTTCTCTCTGGGGTGCAAATGCCCTATGTCCAAAATGTCAGGGCTTGGCTGCCAATGCAGCAACATCAAAGGGCGTGCAATGCGCTGGGGCAGGGCAGGATTGTACCCCACTCCTTTCTCATCAAAGGAACCAAAATGCCCCCAAAGAAATATTAGCGCTGGCACTACTGTGCCTTCTGGGTCCCCTCTGGGACTCTCCAACAAATGTGCCCCACGTTGCAGCTGCCCGTGTTGGTGCGGTGCAGCTGGGGAAAATAAACAAGCACTGGCACCACTTTGCCACCTGAGCCCTACTCCGGGACTCTATAAAAACAAAAGTGCCCCCCTTGGTGCAGCTGCCCGCAACGGCGGTGCAACTGTGAGGGGAATGAGCAGCGGTGCTCTGGAGCCCTGCTCTGGGGCTCTTTCTACCAAACTGCCCCCAAGGTTGGAGCGGCCCACTCTCCTGCGGGTCCGCTCAGAGCAACAGGCACCGACAATGTGGCTTCCCATGCAGCCCCCCACTCACTGGGACTCCGTAGGCCAAAATGAAGGGGGTGTGCCACCGTAGGCACCAACAACAGTCAGGCTGCGGTCCCACTCACTGGGGCTCCTCCGCGGGGACTCCGTCTCCTCTTCTGGTGGCATACGGGGCTCTCACAGCTCACGGGGGCCCCGTTCAGGAAGACACAGACTTTGGGACTTCTTCTCCACCCTCCGGACTGCCTCTCAGTCGTGATTCCGCCCACAGTCAGGCAGACGCGCCTGACTTTGGGTTTCACCGGACTATGCAGCGCAATGCGGAGTGGGCACCCGCTTTCAAGTAACGCTTCAGTGCGGGGTGGGCACCCGCCTCTTGAAATCGGCATAAAGCGGGGTGGGCACAGGCTATCGGCACCACAATGCGGCATGGGCACCCGCTGTTAAAATAGGCATAAAGAGGGCTGGGCACCCGCTCTTCAAAGGTGCATGAGAGCGGGGTGGGCTCTCGCTCCGATCAGCAGAAATGCGGGGGAATCCCCACTTCGCCATTTCCCTCTTGGGACTCTCCAACAAATGTGCCCCACGTTGCAGCTGCCCGTGTTGGTGCGGTGCAGCTGGGGAAAATAAACAAACACTGGCACCGCTTTGCCGCCTGAGCCCCACTCCGGGACTCTATAAAAACAAAAATGCCCCCCTTGGTGCAGCTGCCCACAACGGCGGTGCAGCTGTGAGGGAAATGAGCAGCGGCGCTCTGGAGCCCCGCTATGGGGCTCTTTCTACCAAACTGTCCCCAACGTTGGAGCGGCCCCGTCTCCTGCAGGTCCGCTCATAGCAACAGGCACCAACAATGTGCCTCGAAAGGGGGGCCCTCCTGGTACAGCTTCCCATGCAGCCCCCCATTCACCGGGACACCGTAGGCCAAAATGAAGGAGGTTTCCACCGTAGGCACCAACAACCACTCACCGGGGCTGCTGCTCGGGGACTCCGTCTCCTCTTCTGGCGGCAAGCGGGTCTCCCACAGCTCACAGGGGCACCGCTCAGGAAGACGCCGACTTCGGGACTTCTTCCCAACCCTCCGGACTTCCTCACAGCTGCGACTCCGCACACTCTCAGGCGGACGAGCCTGCCTTCAGGTTTCGCCGGACTCAGTGACTTCTTTACTCGGCAGCGCAATGCGGGGTGGGAACCCGCTTTCAAGTAACGCTCAAGTGCGGGGTGGCATCCGCCTCCTGAAATAGGCATAAAGCAGGGTGGGCACCCGCTATTGGCACCACAATGCGGGGTGGGCACCCTCTGTTAAAATAGGCATAAAGCGGGGTGGGCACCCATTCTTCAAAGGTGCATGAGAGCTGGGTGGGCTCCCTCTCCGATCAGGAGAAACTTCGGGGGAATCCCCATGTATGGATTCTCTCTTAATGGGCTGCAGCTCCGCGCTGCAAAGCCCTTCTCTGGGGCAATCAAAGTCAGAGCGCCCACAGGGCGCTGGATTTCCAGAAAAGGTCCAAGGGGCACAGCTTGGCCCAGAGAGGCCAGCACACAGGGCCCTCCAGCAGGGAGGCCAGCCCTCATGGCTGTTCCTCCAGGGCCCCCAGTAGCAGCAAGCCCGATAAGTACAGGAAAAACACAACTTTTATAGGGTCACAGCCCCTATATTTATATTACATCTTGGCTTTGTCTGCCCTGGCACGGTGCTTGGGGGAACCAGCCAAAACTGGTTCAGGGGCAATTGGAGAACTTTGTTTACAAGGCTCCTCTTCCCCTTTGTCAGGTGAGGGCTCGTCATCAGACACACCACAGGGGGCGCAGCCAGCATTGTACAGGTTAGGCATAGACCTATTCAAGCACCAGGGACTTCTCCTCCCGCTATTCCGAATGCAGATGTCCCATTCAGCCTAGTGCTGACTCACCCTGCCCACCTGGAGCCACACACACCTCACCATCCCCTGTCACTTAAAAGCCAGACATGCAATTCACATCAGGCAGACAGACACATAGCACACAGAAATGCCAACTTCTAAAAGTGGCATTTCTAAAATAGTTATAATAAATCTGCGCACACCATTGCATAGCATTTATTATTACCATTCCAAGTATACCAAACTTGACCATGCTGCTCCTCTCATTTTAGAAATTACCACTGAAACACTTATCAGGGAATCCCCAGTTCATTCCTATTCAAGGGCAGCCTCACAGTAGTGAGAAACCAAAATGGTTATGTGTCACTACCAGGACATGTCACACACTTAAGGTACATGTCCTACCTTTTACTTTCAATGCACCCTGCCCATAGGGCTAGCTAGGGCGTACCTTAGGGGTGACTGATGTGCAGTAAAAAGAGGGGTCACAGACATGGCACACACTTTAGGTGCCATGTCACAGCGGCAGTAACCTTGCGCGCACAAGCCCTGCAATTGGCAGAGGCCTGAGGTTTGAAAGGCTACCTTGGTTGGTGGGGCAATCAGCGCTGCAAGCCCACAAGTAGCAATTAATTTACCAGCCCTGGGTATATGAGATACCACTTTACGAAGGATTGACACGTAAATTAAATAGACCAAACAGGTGTAGACCAATCTTACCATATCTAAGAGAGAGAGCACACGCACTTCCCACTGGTCAGCAGTGCTAAAGTGCCTAGAGTTCTAAAACCACCAACACCATGTCAGAAAAAAGGCTAGGAGAAAGGCAAAAAGTTTAGGGATGACCCTGCAAAAAAAAGGGCCAAGTCCAACAGTTCCTCCGGGTAACCATGCGCTTTATAAAACCGGTTACATTACTTATAAGCCTGTTGCCCCTGGAGCAGTACGCCTCCTTGATAATACTTTTGGCATTCAGGGGAATTCCTTCTAGGTTTTCAAAAGAATATTCCTGACCAATCTCATGGTATTTCCACCTTAAATATTGAAACCATGGAATCTTTAATAATAATAATAATAGGGGGTCTTGTAAAGCGCATGGTGACGCACAACGGCGTATCCCCGCGCTCCGATACGAGCGTGGTAAGAGGCGGTACTGAGGGGAGGCCGTTATTTCACATATAGGAGTGTTTTTAGCTTTGCTCTAAATATCGACTCTGTAGGTTCCAAACGCAGCGCAACCGGAAGTTTATTCCAGCTGGATGCGGCAAGATACCTGAAGGACCTGCCGCCCATCCTAGCTCTGGTCACTTTGGGAATGGTAAGGCGCCCTGATCCAGAGGATCTGAGTGCGCGTGTCGGCTCATAATGAGTCAGGAGACCCTGAAGTGGAAAGGGTGCCCTGCCGTTAATAATCCGATGACAGGTGCAGAGGGCCTTGAATTCCACCCTGCTTCTGACCGGGAGCCAGTGTAAGGCCTGGAGAGCGGCTTTGGAGGCTGATCTTCTCGGCAGTTTGAGCACCAGCCGGGCAGCGGCATTTTGCAAAACCTGTAGACGGCTCAGGTTTTTCTCAAGGGTACCCAAATAGAGCAGGTTGCCGTAGTCCATTTTGGACGTGACTAAAGCGTGCACTAGTGTCCTGCGGGCTTCGATGGGAAGGAGCTCCAATACCTTCCTGATGGTCTTAAGGATCCCGAAACAGGTGCCAACCACCCTGTTTACCTGGGGACCAAAGGTCAGATCGCAATCGAACCAAATACCTAAATTCCTCGTCTCCCGGCAGGGAGTAGGAGCTGGTCCCAAGCAAGGCGGCCACCACGCTGACGTCCACGCCGCCCGATCACCCCCTACCACCAGCACCTCAGTCTTGTCGCCGTTGAGTTTAAGGCAGTTGGCAGACATCCAGGCAGCAAGTTCTTGCATGCATGCTCTGAAGATGTCTGCCGCAAGACCGGGTGCGCGCGATAGGGAGATGACTAGCTGCGTGTCGTCAGCGTAGGACACCATGCGCAGGCCGTGTCTCTCAACTATGGAGGCGACCGGGGCAACATAAAGGTTAAAAAGCGTCGGGCTTAGGGACGAGCCCTGAGGTACCCCCTGGTCCAGTGCCACTCTCCTGGAGTAGCTGTCGCCCTGCCTGACTTGAAAACCTCGGCCCGACAGAAACGACTGAATCCATTTTAGCGCTGCGTTGCCTACCCCTGCTATGTTCAGACACTGTAGCAGGATGGAATGTGCTACAGTGTCGAACGCAGCGCTGAGATCCAGCAGGATCAGAGCCATGGTGTGGCCCTCGTCGGCCCCCTGTCGGATGGATTCAGATGCCATGAGGAGCGCCGACTCAGTCGAATGTCGAGGTCTGAATCCAAATTGGGTGGGGTGGAGGAGATTTGTCTCTTCCACAAACTGCATTAGCTGCAAATTTGGCACCTTCTCCGCCACTTTCGAAAAGTAGGGTAGGAGGGATATGGGTCGTAGATTTTCCAGCTTTTCGAAGCTGATGTTGGGCTTTTTACGGAGGGGGAGCACAACTGCCTGTTTCCACTCACGAGGCAGGGTGCTGGACCTGAAGGAGATGTCCAACAAGTGCCTGATATATGGTTCTAGTGTCGTCAGGCTGTCGCCCAGCCGTTTAGGAGACGCTGGGTCCCGTGGGGAGCCTGACTTCACTGACCTGCATATTTTGATCAGGTCTTCTGCTGACGGGGTAGAAAAATTGAGCAGCAAGTTTTGTCCGTTCACCTCCCTATCAGGGGCTACGAACTCTCCTCCGACCATTGGTTGGGCGGGAAAGGCGGAGTAAATTTTGGACACTTTGTCGGCGAAATACTCGGCAATGCGATTACAGGTGGCCGCAGAGCAGTCCTCTGGCCCCGCTGATGAGTTGGGGACAGCCAGAGACTTGTATACACTGAACAGTTCTTTCGCTGAGTTCTCGGCATCCATTATTCTACTGGTATAGTGGGCGGTTTTTGTTGAAAACATTCAACACACAGAAAGAAGTAAGGCTGCTGAAATAGCAATTTTTATCAAGTGATAATCAAAGGTAAAAGTGGAGCAAAGTGCCATACTTTGTAAAAACTGCCTTCACCAACAACAAATTGTGGCATGCTTCATCATAGGGCTGGTGCGACGCCTCAGCGCAGACCAACGCTTGAGGTGGAGCAATAGGGTGGGGAGAACAATACAAACACACAGAAAAGGAAAAGGATCTAAGAAAAAATTAGTGCAGATTATAAGTCTAAAACGAACTAACAGATATCCTCATAATAGTTTTATTAATGGATTCCCTTGTTAGAATTAAAAGGTAACTCCCTAAGAAAGGATTTTGGTGAAGTGAATGTATTAGGCACCCAACACCCCTGCGTTCTAAATATAGGTCGACATGTTTCTGCCGGAATACATATCTCTACTGGCATTCATCAGGACTGTCGGATCTATGCTAAATCTTTCTGTCAATATACCTATAGTATGGCAGATTACTCCACCTAAAAATTGTGGAAATGTGGTTGGTCCAGTAATCACACTCCTAATGGGATCTGTAAATGGAAAGAATAAGAAATACAAGTGAAGAGAATTCTTGTATAAGTGCATAGACATCCATAAAAATTATGAAACAAGTGGCTAACCCCTGATTCATGAAACCCAAATTCTGCGAATTATAAATTGCGAGAAATACCGAATCGCAATTTAGAATTCGCAGAATGGGATTCATGAACAAATGCGACCAAAAAAAGCGAATCGCAAACGGGCGTAATTGCCGTTAGCGATTTTGCTCAAATCGCAAAAAAAATCGCAGAATCGGCCTTTTACGTGTAGAAATTGCGATCTCGCAATTAGCGAAATCGCAAATTGCGATCTCGCTAATTGCGAGATCGCAAAAACGGGAAGTCGCATTTCGAGCACAGTGATGACATCACAACCAGGAAGCAGGCAGTTCCCTCCCTCATTCTGCATACTGAGCCTGAAAGTGGAAGCAGCACTGGCCAGAGCTCCACTCCAGACCACCTCCAGCTGAAATTCAGGAGACACCCCACAGCAGAAAATGTCCCAGGAAGCATCAGGGAGCAGTGCCTCAGGAAGGAAAATAAAAAATAAAATTTTCTGAGCAAGAATTGGAATACTTAATATAGGGAGTGAGCAATGACCATGACAGGCTTTTTGGGAAGGACTCAAGGAGGGTGCCTGAGGCGGACAAAAGGCGCATTTGGAGGCGCATCCGCGTCAAAGTAAATGCTGTGGGAGTGACCCAGCGCTCCATAGACGACTTGAAGAAGAGGTGGTATGACCTCAGAGGGCGTGCCAAGGAAAGAATTGCAGAGAGGCTGGGGGAGCAAGTTGCAACTGGAGGAGGAGAGCCCACTGTACCAGCCAACACCCCACTGGAGGACCTTGTGGAGGACACCCTGAATCCCGAGGCATGCGTGGGGGTAACCCGGCTGGACTCCTCCCGACCCACCCAAGAATCCCAAGGTAAGTGCCATGCGACTGCGACCCTGTCCCCTAACAATGGCCATGACCCCAGAGCAACCCATTAGAAACCCCAGTCATGCAGCCCATGCACACCAGAAAAGCCACATTGCATTGTGGGACTTGTAGTCTTACCACAATTTCCATTTAGCCCCATACAGCCAGACCTGTCCAGTGAGAGTCAGTCCTACAGCCAGTCAGGGAATGCCAGCCTGCATGCATGTAGCAACCTCCCATGTGCAAGAAACATGTCATTAATCAACCTCCACTTTACATCACAGGTGGCGCTGAAGAACCCAGCTCCGATAGTGAGGCCCTGCATATAGACGACAATCCCGAGGACACCGAGGGAGAGGTCCATCCTTCCCCTCAACCAGGACCATCAGGGCCTGCACCAGCACCAGCAGTAGTAACACCACCTGCCCCTGTGGACAGCGCCACCCCTGCAACAACAGGCGCGCCACAAACACCCGGTGTGACACCCATGACAGTGGCACTGGCAACTACAGCTGCAGCACGTTAGCAGACAAGGCGCACAGCCACTGTGAGATCACAGTCCAGCGGGCTGGTGAGGGAGCCGCGTGACACAACACCACGTGCCGGCATGGGGGTGAATGTCCGGGTACCTGGCCTGTCAATTGAGCGTTGTATGCTCCGCGTACACCAAAAGCAGGCACGTCACTTGGCAGCCATCCACCTGCAGCTGCACAAGACTGCACGGAATGTGGGACAGCTCACTGACAGAATGTAGAGGATGACCGCTGCTGTCGACCAAAACACCCAGGTCATGTTGACCTAGCGGGACGTCAACCTCCACCGCCAGCTGCTGACCCGCCTGTCAGCGTACACACGCTCGAACTACATTATTGGGAATGCCACCTCCCAACTCTCACGTCGCTCGTTGGCGATGCAAGTACAAATGGTGCAATGCTGCCAGGATGTCGCTAGGGCACTGGAGCAAGTCACCACTGCAGTGCAGAGTCTGCAGACGACTGGCCATGGCCAGGCAGGTGGAGGGGATGACGCAAGTGAGGGCAATTCCAGCCACAGCAGCCTGTCATTACCACTGGTGACAGTACCCCGCCACAGCACCAGGCCCACTGCTGCCTCACGGGCAAATGCTGAGGAAGAGGTGGAAAGGAGACTGGGAGCGTCCGCCCGGAGTCGCCACTGACAATTTATTGTGTACCATGGAGGGCCATGCTGATGAAACAAGCATGCCCTCCTCACATACATGGGGATGTATGAGTCAATACAGCTCTCATGTAACTGTAAGCAAAAATGCCACATTATTGTGAAAAAACAATAAGATTTATTCAGTACCAGTTAATCTGACTCATGTCATTATTTCAATTGTCATGCATGAGTGAAGTGTTGGATGAGGGGAGTGGGTGCACTAGAAACAGTTAATTGTGATTTGGTTGCGGCGCCTATGTCCTTCAGCAGGATTCTCCCCGCGTGCATGATGCACATGTGCAGGTGGGCGGTTGTCCCCTTCCGACTCCCTGCCAGAGATCTCTACAGGTATCCTCCGATTGGTAGCAATGTTGTGGAGTATTGCACACACGGCCATGATGCGGCAGCAGACCTCAGGCTGGTATTTGAGGGCCCCACCAGTCTTGTGAAGTATGCGGAATCTGCTCTTCAAAAGCCCAAATGTCCTCTCAATGCAATTTCTTGTGCGGATGTGTGCAGCATTGTAACTCCGTTGCTGCGGTGTGGCAGGGATGAGGTATGGGGTGAGGAGGTACTCACGGAGACCGTAGGCGATGTCACCTGAATGAAAGGTGCAGAGGGCTAGTGCCTGTAATGCGCAGCTACATGGTCACAATGTACTATTTGTTTGCTTGTGTACTTACCTAGAAGGTGTCCTTCGCCGAAGTCTTCCCTGGCCAGTCGTGTGTGAATGCCGCTTTGCCGGAATATGAAGGAGTCATGTGTGCTCCTCGGGTATTGTGCCACTATGTCCGTGATGATTGTCTTAGCGTTGCACACCATCTGGATATTCAGGGAGTGGTAGGACTTGCGGTTCCGGTATCAATCAATCAATCAGGTCATTTGTAGAGCGCACTACTCACCCGTAGGGTCTCAAGGCGCTGGGTTGGGGGGGGGGGGTGCCGTTACTGCTCGAACAGCCAGGTCTTGAGCTTCTTCCTGAAGGAGAGGTGGTCTTGGGTCAGGCGTAGGTCGGTCGGGAGTGAGTTCCAGGTCTTGGCGGCCAGGTAGGAGAAGGACCTTCCTCCTGTTGTCGCTCTTCGGATGCGGGGGACGGCGGCGAGGGCGTGGCTGGTTGATCTGAGGAGGCGCTTGGGAGTGTAGAAGTTGATCCGGTTGTTGAGGTAGCTCGGGCCTTGGTCGTGTATGGCTTTGTGCGCGTGGGTGAGGAGACGGAAGGTGATTCTCTTGTTGACCGGGAGCCAATGCAGATCTCTCAGGTGTCCGGAGATGTGGCTGCGTCGGGGGATGTCGAGGATGAGTCTGGCCGAGGCGTTCTGGATCCGCTGGAGTCTCTTCTGGAGCTTGGCGGTGGTTCCGGCGTAAAGGGCGTTGCCGTAGTCCAGTCGGCTGGTGACGAGGGCCTGTGTGACCGTCTTTCTCGTCTCGGTGGGGATCCACCGGAAGATCTTGCGTAGCATGCGCAGGATGTTGAAGCAAGACGAGGAGACGGCGTTTACTTGTCTGGTCATGGAGAGGGAGGAGTCCAGGATGAAGCCCAGGTTGCGTGCGTGGTCCGTCGGTTTGGGTGCGGTGCCCAGGGCGGGGGGCCACCAGGAGTCGTCCCAGGCGGAGGGCGAGGAGCCCAGGATGAGGACCTCCGTCTTGTCCTTGTTCAGTTTCAGGCGGCTGGTCGTCATCCATTCGGCTACCTCTCTCATCCCTTCGTGCAGGTTGGCTCTGGCGGTGGCGGGGTCGTTGGTCAGGGAGAGGATCAGCTGGGTGTCGTCGGCGTAGGAGATTATGTTGAGGTTGTGTTGGCGTGCGATGGCCGCGAGGGGGCTCATGTAGACGTTGAAGAGGGTGGGGCTCAGGGAGGACCCTTGAGGGACGCCGCAGATGACTTTGGTGGCCTCTGACTTGTACGGTGGTAGGCGGACTCTCTGTGTTCTTCCGTCGAGGAAGGAGGTGATCCATTCCAGTGCCTTGTCCTGGATTCCGATGTTGCCAAGGCGCTGTACCATGGTGCGGTGGCAGACAGTGTCGAAGGCCGCGGAGAGGTCCAGGAGGATGAGGGCCGCTGTTTCTCCGTTGTCCATCAGAGTTCGTATGTCATCGGTGGCGGCGATGAGGGCGGTCTCGGTGCTGTGGTTCGCTCGGAAGCCAGACTGTGAGGGGTCGAGGGATCCATTCGTCTCGAGGAAGGCGGACAGCTGTTTGTTGACGGTCTTCTCGATGACTTTGGCCGGGAACGGGAGGAGCGAGATGGGACGGTAGTTCTTGAGGTCGGTGGGGTCTGCTGTGGGTTTCTTGAGAAGAGCGCTGAGTTCGGCGTGCTTCCAGCTCTCAGGGAAGGTGGCGGTGTCGAAGGAAGTGTTGATGATGTCCCGCAGGTGGGGTGCGATGACAGCGTCGGCCTTGTTGAAGACGTGGTGAGGGCAGGGGTCAGTCGGAGATCCGGAATGGATGGAGTTCATTGTTTGGATGGTGTCTTCGGTGCTGATCGGAGTCCAGGTGCGGAGGGTGGTGATGGGTGGCGTTGTTGTGGTTGTGGCTTGCGTTGGTTGGTTGCTGAAGCTGTTGTGTATGTCCGCGATCTTGTTGTGGAAGTAGGAGGCGAGGGAGTTGCAGAGGTCTTGCGACGGGGTGATGTCATTGTTTCCGGCGTTGGGGTTGGAGAGCTCTTTCACGATGTTGAAGAGTTCCTTGGAGTTGTGTGCGTTGTTGTCCAGCCGGTCCTTATATGTATTTTTCTTGGTGGCGCGGATCAGTTGGTGGTGTTTACGGGTGGCGATCTTGAGGGTGGTCATGTTGTCCGTGGTTGGCTCCCTTCTCCAGACTTTCTCGAGGGCTCGACAGTTCTTCTTGGAGCTCTTGAGTTCGTCGGTGAACCATGGTGTTTTTCTGCTGCAGGGTCTGCTGGGTGGCGTTCTCAGAGGGGCGAGTTCGTCCGCGCAGTTGTTGATCCACTTCGTGAGGTTGTCGGTACATGTATTCTGTTTGTGCAGGTGGGCAGATGTGGATGTGGGTACAGTCAATGCATCCTATTACATGTGGGAATTGCTCAGTGTTGTAGAATTCAAGCTTGGTTTGATTCAAGTCCTATTGGGTGGTCGGGAATGTAAATGTAAATGTTAATGTAGTATACTTGTAAAGCGCACAGCTGCCCCAGCAACGGGGCGTCCCGGCGCTGTATAACTCTGGGGAACCCGTCCTGGCTTTCCCTGTGGGATGGTCCCTTGCTGGGAGTCCCCAAGGTGGAGCCAGGCATCCCCGGAATTGGTGGGGCCGTTGTGGAGATTAGGCAAGCTAATGCCCAGAGTTGCCGAGTGGAACCCCTGATTAGAGTAAGCACCGAAGTGAGAATTATCGAGTCCGCTGACCAAGGTCCACGACCCTGCCGCGTCGGGAATTGAACCCTGGTCCCAGGCTGACTTTTGCTCTCAGGCCTGCCGCCTCTAACCAGTGAGCCACACTACTCCACTCCACTCCATGTGATGTGATGGTGTAGCTGGGTCAGCATTGCCTCCAGGAAACTCCTTAGGCAGCGGGACATGGTGCTCTGGGAGATCCCCCCTGCAACGGCAACTACCCCCTGGAAGCTTCCGGAGGCCAGGAGGTGCAGGGTGCACAAGACCTGGACATGGGTGGGCACGGCATTGGTCCTCCTTGTTGGGTGCTGCATCAGGGGGTCTAGGTCCCGGATCAGCTTAGTAATCATTGCCCCATTCAGGCGGTACTTGGAGTAGATTTGCTCCTCAGTTGGGCCCAGAAGGGTGATCCGCTGGCGGACTATTCGCTCATGGATCCTGCGTCTGTTACTTGCTGCAGCCTGGAGCCTTCGCCGCCTGACCACCATGTAGAGTCCTGGCATTGTGAGTGTCATCATGCTCCTACTGTGTCTCCTTAAGTGTGTTTGTTCAGGCCCTCACCTGTGGCTAGTTTAGTTTTTTTTTAGTTTTTTTTATTGACTTCTATGGTTACCACCTGGTTTGTGTTCTCCTTGAATTGCGCGTCGCAAATAGCGATTTTGTGATTTTTCGCTATTTGTGAGTTTTCATGAATTGTGTTTGCGAATATTTAGCGCATTCGCAAAATATTTCGCAGAATCCTTGGATTCTCGCTAATTCCGATTCGCTAAGGGGGTTCCACCTAGATTCTGCGAAATATTTTGCGAATTCGCTATTTTGTAGTTTTTTACATCATGAGTTGCTTTTCAGTTAATTGCGATCGCAATAGCTAATTTGCAGCTATTGTGATCGCAATTTTGGTTGATGAATCTGGCCCTAAGTGCTATATTTGCTACCTTTATATATTTATAACCCTTTAGGTGTGAAGCAGCCTTAATAATCGTTATTACGTCACCGCTAGTGTGGAAGCAATGCCCTTTCTTGCTAATGATTTCACTAATGCAAATTTCAAAAAAAGAAAAAAATGTGTGCCTATGTTAAAAAAGGTATGAACACACCTACTCGTATACTACAGGAAATCATGCCTACAACTGTAATCCTGCCTTGACCTTTGCGCTAAGCGCTCAGGTACCTTTGTCAAAAAACTCGGTGTGTCTTACAGAGTTTCAAAATGTGTATTGCTAGAACTGGCATGAGGGAAGACGGCTACCCCCTGTAGTCACACACTGGTTGGAGAAATGGTTTTTGATTAGACCGCGTTAGATTAAGGCAAAGCTTATTCTCACACCTACCACACACATCCTGTCCCACACCAAACCAAACAGTCTAGCGGGGGCTGCTACTGCCCCAGGTTCGGTACAGCCTTCATGGTTCCTCACAGCCCTTGGTATTACCAACAGGCCCCTTTTTAATATCACGTTCACTCACTGCTGCCATTTACTGTATGCCCATGCTCAAGCCTCCCATTCCCCTCCTTTCGTCATCAAGGGTGGTGCGCCACCACTCTGTGGTTCCTCCTGGTGCCATATAGGTACCAGGACTAGGACAGCGAGGACCCATGTATGCATCCTGACTTCCCTTCACATGTGTACGTATGACGTCACCACGACGGTGCGTCTACACGCTGAAGAGAGCTAGACCGCTCACATAAACTGATGGCAGGTCACAGCAGGTAGAGCGCTCAATAAAATACATCAGTATCTCGATGCCATAATTATAATTATAACAGAATGAGGGTAAATTAAGGGGACTATTTCAACCAAGACGGACTATTGGCATTGTGTCCAATATAGTCACTCTCCTAACAACAAATTTAGAATATCCCTAATAGCCCATATGTGCGGCGTGACAGAGGTGTTACTAGTAGTCATGAGGACATGGTACTGCAACATTCATTGGATGACATTACAAATAAGCTACCGAGGGTATAGAGGTTGTTGTTCAGCCCTACACAACCTGTGTAACGCATAAAACATATCTCCCTATAATGTTTAGTGGGTAAGATAGTGTGATAGTGTATGTGATATTCCCCAGAGTGTAAGAATGTAGGACTATACATCGTGCTGTGGTCACTGACTGTTGTTTAGCTGTTATATGAGGCACCACTATGATCAAATACACAGCTCTCCGTACCTCCTACGTACAGGAAAACCACTTGTTGCGAACCCCACAGGACTAGTGTGTGTTGTCAGCATTCTCGTGTTCCCTTGATCATGGCCTGCCCAAGGAGGTCCATGGGATGTCGTCATTTAGGCCAATCTCATGGCTGCGTAGCCTATAAACCCATTTCTGTTCACGCAGGAACAAGGTCCGGCTAGAGTCCCTTGTGTTCGATGGAATGTAGGGTTTGTCTAATAAGGTCCAGTATAGATCTTCCACCATGTGTCTCATCTCTGCATAATGAGTTGTGGTGTTGTCCTTTCACAGCGGATGTTACTCCTGTGTTCCATCAGTAAGGTGCTATCCTCCTCCCCCTTCTTTTGTGTTTAGCCATCTTTAAAACATTGTCAGATTTTAGGCAGTCTTTGATAACATCACGTGAACATTTTAAATCTTCTGAGGTCCATATCTTAGCCCATAGGAGCAATGGGGCACTGCCTAAACAGTCTTCTATAAATTCTAGGCCAAGTTCCATCTGGCAGAATAGGGTAGGAGCGCTTTTCGGGAGCATCCGTAATCTTTTCATAAATTTATTTTCCATTGCTTGAAGATGTTGGCTTTTAGTGTAGCCCCAGAACCAGCTCCATGCGTGGCAATAGAGAGACATTTGGCTATATAAAGGGCATTTAATTCCTTCACAGGTTTATGCCCCAGTTTACAAGCAAAACGGAATAGTGCATCCACTGCTCTACTTGTCTGCTGCACTCTTAGGGTTAAAAGTGGTTCCTGTGTCAACTGATTGTAAAAAAGATTGTCAAAAAACAACCAAAGAGTGACTGATAATGTAAAAAAGAATCTTTTGAGTTTTTAGTGTAAAGAAACAAAACCAGATAATCCCTAGTATTTGTAGTAGCTAAATATTCATGTGTAAAGAAAAATCATTTTCTTTAAAAAGAACCCTCACTCACCACTAATTGGTGACATGCTTCATCATTGGGTTCCCGCTGGGGTGACCGAATGTCCCCCCAGCGTGCTACAACGCCTGTTTACAGCGGAGCTGGTTCGTTGGTGTGTGCAAACAGTGAAAAGACTTAGTAGGTGTTGTAAACTGTGTGTGAGGTTAAAAAATGCGTAGCTGTAACCTATATAAACTTTAATAGAGGCCAACCCGCATTGGTTAAAAACAAATTAAAAGTGGACTATTCAGGGTTCAGTTAATTGAAACCCGTGTCCTCTTATGTAATTGGTCAACATGTTTCTGCTTCTTTCAGCAAATTCGCTAAGCCTTCATCAGGACCCGTATTTAGTCCTCCGGTGGTGTGCACGCGCTAAGGCGCACCCTGCCGTGAGGATATTTATGTGAAAAAATTTATTTTCTCAAAATTACTCCCGGATATTACCCATGGAGGCTCACCAGATTCCTCTGGGGCCCGTATCCTGTAGACGGGGGAGAAAAAGAAAGGTGAAGACATGAACAGACAACAAATATTGATTGTTCATTTAATAATCACAGTCATATTTTAACTGTTATTATCTTCACCATGCTGAAATATTACCCTTCATCACATTACTCTCCCGTATGGCATATCAGAACTGTGTCTGCCCTATTGCATGCTGTTTCCCCTGCACCATATTTATTAATAGTGCCGGGTAAACCATCCCCGCTATCTGCAGGATCAGAATCAATCACTTATTGTTTTGAAAAGATGGGGGGACCTTTTGGCCAATGAGGAATACATGCTCCTGTACCCCTAGCCCCTATCCCTTTAATCTGAAAAGAAAAGAAATTAGTGCCTGCCCAACATTAAAACAATCAAAGACCATGCGGTCGTGTTTGCGTTTAAAAACATGGAAGATCGTGGCCAAATAGAAAACTCACTGTGCTCAGAGCGTAATCTCGCTACATGGGGTCAAACGGCAGGGGTAATCTTCACGCCGTGCTCCATCTGCACAGTAAGGTTATAGCGAGACAGAAGATTGTTATTACTGTCTCAAAAGGAACTTGACCTTACTAGTAGCAATGGACAATGCTTACTTGTTAGCAGGCGACTCCCCGTGGGCTACCTGAATACAGCGCTTCCGATGGCCCGAATGGCAATCAAACGCCCATTCTGAGCTGCAGTTATTCAAAAAGTTCCGGTCACGTGAGTGTGTTGTTGCCGGTGACACAAAACGCGTCTTCCTTCACAAAGTTAAAGTTAAAGGGGACGAGTGATTTAAGACGGCTTCTGTGTTAAAGTACTCCCCTGACCTCAATAAATTATACGCTAACGTATATGCATACAAATCATTGTGTTTTAAACTAGGGAAAGAGATTGGAAAGGTTATTTTGTTATACACAAAAACGAAAACGGAAAACCGTCAGGTAACGGCAGGTAATCCACCCCCGGCGGTTTCACGTTCACTGTTATATGTGCCGCAACCTCTTTTCAATTACAATAGAGAAACTTTATTTGAAGACTAGGCAAACAGACAAAAACAAGGGCCCCTTATCGTCTATGGACCTCTGCCCTAACATTTTCTGCTGTGATCTTGGTTCCTAACTGCCAGGCCTGTGCATATCAATAACTAGATGTAAATGCATCGGTTATCCCGGTATCTTCCAAAGACCTCCTATGCAAAAATGTGGTCTGGGTCCCGGGTACCCCGCATTGGATATTCCATACATGTATGCAAAACTAATGTGACAGTCGATGTTCAGTCCCCCCTCTTTTTTTATTTATTGTGTAGTACTGAAAAATACCAATTAGAGAGCCGGATATACTAATGTATGTTTTCACTACATCAGCGTCTCATTACTGTTCCCCAGGGAATGTCATCATTCAGGCCGGTTTGGTGGCTCCCCAAACGGTAAATCCACCTTTGCTCTTTTTCGAACAATCTTTTTCATGTCCCATACTGAGATGTTCGATTATGGTCCATTGAATCTCATTCGGTGTATGTTTCTTATCCAGGAAGTGGGTGGTGAGCTTGGTAGTACTCCTTTGGCAACGGATATTGCTGCGATGTTCGCAAATCCTCAATTTAACACGCCTTGTCGTCATGCCTACATATTGTAGGCCACAAGGGCATGTTATCAAGTAAATTACATTGCTCGGATTACAGTTGGTATGACTGCGCTTCTCCCACTGTTTTCCAGATTCAGTGTTCAGTGTTTTCGTGTGGGTGGTTAAATGGCAAATGCTGCAGTTCCCACACGGGAAATGGCCAGTTACTTCAGGAAGGCCCCATGCAGTCAGAACCGTAACCTCCTGTTTTTTCTGAGGGCTCCTCGGACGTGTATGAACTAATGAGTTTTTCAGACTCATTGCTCTTCTGTATGAAAAGAGGGGTTTGTCCCAATCATGTTTGTTACTTGTCAAAATTTTCCAGTGCTTAGTGATGCATCGACTCACTGTATTCGACACTGGATTATAGGTTGTAACGCATGTTAAAGGGACATCAGTGGTACTTTCTTTGGGTAATTCTCAAGGAGAGCATCCCTGTGTTGATTCACGGCTCTCTTCCGGCTCTTTTTCAGAATTTTGTTTGGGTAGCCTCTCACTTGTAGTAACTTGTTGCATTTTTCGAGCTTTCATCCACGCCCCCTGAGGGAGAATCTCCCCTTTGGACAATATCTCCGGATTAGGAGGAATTGTAGCGAAATGATAGACTTCAAGAGACAAGCGGATGATCTGACAAAAAAACTACAAGTGAGAGGCTACCCAAACAAAATTCTGAAAAAGAGCCGGATGAGAGCCATGAATCAACACAGGAATGCTCTCCTTTAGAATTATCCCAAAGAAAGTACCACTGATGTCCCTTTAACATGCGTTACAACCTATAATCCAGTGTCGAATGCAGTGAGTCGATGCATCACTAAGCACTGGAAAATTTTGACAAGTAACAAACATGATTGGGACAAACCCCTCTTTTCATACAGAAGAACAATGAGTCTGAAAGACTCATTAGTTCCTTCACATCCGAGGAGCCCTCAGAAAAAACAGGAGGCTACGGTTCTGACTGCATGGGGCCTTCCTGCAGTTACTGGCCATTTTCCGTGTGGGAACTGCAGCATTTGCCATTTGACCACCCACACGAAAGCACTGAACATTGAATCTGGAAAACAGTGGGAGCAGCGCAGTCATACCAACTGTAATACGAGCAATGTAATTTACTTGATAACATGCCCTTGTGGCCTACAATATGTAGGCATGACGACAAGGCGTGTTAAATTGAGGATTTGCGAGCATCGCAGCAATATCCGTTGCCAAAGGAGTACTACCAAGCTCACCACCCACTTCCTGGATAAGAAACATACACCGAATGAGATTCAATGGACCATAATCGAACATCTCAGTATGGGACATGAAAAAAGATTGTTCGAAAAAGAGCAAAGGTGGATTTACCGTTTGGGGAGCCACCAAACCGGCCTGAATGATGACATTCCCTGGGGAATAGTAATGAGACGCTGATGTAGTGAAAACATACATTAGTGTATCCGGCTCTCTAATTCGTATTTTTCAGTACTACATAATAAATAAAAAAAGAGGGGGGACTGAACATCGACTGTCACATTAGTTTTGCATACATGTATGGAATATCCAATGCGGGGTACCTGGGACCCAGACCACATTTTTGCATAGGAGGTATTTGAGAGATACCGGGATAACCGATGCATTTACATCTATTTATTGATATGCACAGGCCTGGCAGTTAGGAACCAAGATCACAGCAGAAAATGTTAGGGCACAGGTCCATAGACGATAAGGGGCCCTTGTTTTTGTCTGTTTGCCTAGTCTTCAAATAAAGTTTCTCTATTGTAATTGAAAAGAGGTTGCGGCACATATAACAGTGAACGCAAAACCGCCGGGGGTGGATTACCTGCCGTTGCCTGATGGTTTTCCGATTTCGTTTTTGTGAATAACAAAATAACCTCTCCAATCTCTTTCCCTATTTTAAAATACATTGATTTGTATGAATATACGTTAGCGTATAATTTATTGAGGTCAGGGGAGTACTTTAACACAGATGCCGTCTTAAATCAATCGTCCCCTTTAACTTTGTGAAGGAAGACGCGTTTTGCGTCACCGGCAACAACACACTCACGTAACCGGAAACGTTTTGAATAACTGCAGCTCAGAATGGGCGTTTGATTGTCATTCGGGCGATCGGAAGCGCTGTATTCAGGTAGCCCACGGAGAGTCGCCTGCTAACAAGTAAGCATTGTCCGTTGCTACTAGTAAGGTTAAGTTCCTTTTGAGACAGCAATAACAATCTTCTGACTCGCTATAACCTTACTGTGCAGATGGAGCACGGCGTGAAGATTACCCCCGCCGTTTGAGCCCATGTAGCGAGATTACTCTCTGAGCACAGTGAGTTTTCTATTTGGTCACGATCTTGCATGTTTTTAAACGCAAACACGACCGCATGGTCTTTTATTTTTTTAACGTTGGGCAGGCACTAATTTCTTTTCTTTTCAGATTAATGGGATAGGGGCTAGGGGTACAGGAGCATGTATTCCTCATTGGCCAAAAGGTCCCCCCATCTTTTCAAAACAATAAGTAATTGATTCTGTTCCTGCAGATAGCGGGGATGGTTTACCCGGCACTATTAATAAATATGGTGCAGGGGAAACAGCATACAATAGGGCAGACACAGTTCTGATATGCCATACAGGAGTGTAATGTGATGAAGGGTAATATTTCAGCATGGTGAAGATAATAACCGTTAAAATATGACTGTGATTATTAAATGAACAATCAATATTTGTTGTCTGTTCGTGTCTTCACCTTTCTTTTTCTCTCCCGTCTACAGGATACGGGCCCCAGAGGAATCTGGTTAGCCCCCACGGGTAATATCCGGGAGTAATTTTGAGAAAATACATTTTTCACATAAATATCCTCACGGCAGGGTGCGCCTTAGCGGGTGCACACCACCGGAGGACGAAATACGGGTCCTGATGAATGCTTAACGAATTTGCTGAAAGAAGCAGAAACATGTTGACCAATTACATAAGAGGACACGGGTTTCAATTATCTGAACCCTGAATAGTCCACTTTTCATTTGTTTTTAACCAATGCGGGTTGGCCTCTATTAAAGTTTATATAGGTTACAGCTACGCATTTTTTAACCTAACACACAGTTTACAACACCTAATAAGTTTTTTCCCTGTTTGCACACACCAACGAACCAGCTCCGCTGTAAACAGGCGTTGTAGTACGCTGGGGGGACATTCGGTCACCCCAGCGGGAACTCAATGATGTAGCATGTCACCAATTAGTGGTGAGTGAGGGTTCTTTTTAAAGAAAATGATTTTTCTTTACACATGAATATGGTGATATCCTGTTTTTTGTCCTATTTTGTGATTATTTAGCTACTGTAAATACTAGGGATTATCTGGTTTTGTTTCTTTACAGTAAAAAACTCAAAAGATTCTTTTTTACATTATCAGTCACTCTTTGGTTGTTTTTTGAGAATTTATTATAGGGGTACAGGAGTGACCGTCTAACCCGGACTCTCTTGTTGTTTACCCAGGTATGAGAAATCACTGACCTTTTCAATGTTCTTACCCTGCACAATAAAGGTTTAGTTTTAGTGGTTTTGGGTCCACATACCATTGCATATGATTTGATAAAATCTACTTTTAAATCGAGAGATGTCATAAAATCGGTAAAAGCATTGAGATTTCTGCAAACTGATGGCTGTCCTAGCTAGTAAAACCGTGTCATTTTCATAAGATAAAAGCAGGACAGGCTTATTGCCAATTTTGGTAAAGTCAAGTTCCTTATCTAACAAGAAGGCCTCCAGCCCATTTGTATGAATTAAAAACAGGAAGGGACTAGGTTGCATCCTTGCCTGACTCCCTCCGTATAAATAATTGGATGAGTTTTCTCACCTTTACTGCCATATCTTATTGTGTCTGTGGTACTGGAGTGAAGCCTGCGGAGTAGGGTTACTAACGCTTTTTCCACATCCATGCCTTCCAGGATAGCCCATCATTTATCTCGGTTGACAGTGTCAAACGCACTAGATAGGTCCATGAAGGCCCGATGAATAGAGCTCTTCATGGACCTAACGTGCTTGTTGATAAGTAGAGATAAATTAAGACATTGTTCAGTTGTGCCCCACCCTCTCCTAAAGCCATTTTTTTTTATAAATCTTTTTATTATTTATAAACAAGTAAAAAGGAATAGACATATCCGGTGCCACATATACATATGAAATAATAGGGTGAACAGGAACGATATCAGGATAGACGTGGAATAACAGAGGAATCCATGAGAGGTCCGCGCCAATGAATACAAAGTATGACTTGTAACATTACATCCGATAAACAGTTTAAATGCGGGCCCTCGAGACCCTCCAACCCATAAATACGAGACATTAGGAGATTCATGGCAACCAGACACTGGAATTTAACAACCCAAAATCAGGATATTTCGACAATATTACTAATAAAGAAAAAACTAAAAGAAGATTGAAAAAAAGGAAAAACTATATGTGCGATAACAGAAAAAAAACAAAAAAAAAATCCCCCCACCTTGCACCCCTGCAACGGCTATCGCCTAACCCCCAGTAGCAGTGTGCCTGTCGCCCCAACTAACTAAGTTCTAAAAGTAGAAAGAGAAACTGTGGGGGAGGGCATTTCCATATAAGCTCCCGGTCCCCTTCTCCCCTGCCAGAGAGCAGCACCCCCTATGATGAAAAATCAATAATGGCGATAAGCAAAAAACGTTAAATTAAGGGGGAGCCGTGATGCACCACCCCACCTCCCGTGAGACAACAGCCACGAATTCCACCTCTATAAAGGCCGTAAGACCATCTACAGTCGATAATTCTCAGCCCTGGCCTTTCCGAACCATTATGCGAGCCCCTCCCATTACTTCAGCAGGAGAGTCAAGGTGAAAAAGAAGTCTGAATAAATGCAATAGAATACAATTCAAAGTCAGCAAGTGGCCAAGTTCTTCAGCAGCACAGGAACACTCCCTCATAGACAGATAGTCCCAGTGTAGTTTCCTCCAAGATCGTAAAGTCACTAAAGAGGGAAAGGATGAAACAGATGTCCGAGGACAATCACCCACAGGATTCTCCGGGAAGGGGACACAAATCAGTTCTCCCAAAGTCAGCGATGATGGTAGGCAAGTCAATATAGTCAAAACACTGGGTTCGGGATTGTCCAAGAGACCAACCAAGGGATGCTGCTCCTCTTGTCGCACGGGGTTCTCGTACAGGGTCAAGATGGCCGTAGTTGAAATCGCTGCTTGTGTTAATACCTGAGATGTAACAGGGTCCGGTTCCGCGCATTCCATCACCAATAAGCCCGTCATCATTTTGTGAATCAGGGAATTCACATGTGAATGCAATGCCCCGATAGCTGCCATTATCATTTTAAGCGACGGCTCACTCTCCGTCCGGTCCATTTCTCCACGTTCGACAACGATCATGTTCACCTCCCCCGGGGAGCCTGCTTCCCCGTGGGGAACAGACAGGAGCGGGCCGGACGGCATCGGAGGGGACTGATCGGTTTCTGCGGCGACAATATGTATCTCGCTTGCGCGAGCGAAGACCCCGACCCACCGAGCCCCAGCCGGGACACACCGGTTCCGCGGGTCAGGCACCTCCACCCACGGCTGCTGTTGTGCCACGTCACTCCTCCCTCAATGTTGGTCAGGCAAAATGAGCGCCGTCGAGATCGGGCGATGAAAAAACTTCCACTACGGTAGACCGGACCCTGACTGCCTCCCACGGCCGATGTTGTTCAACTACGACACGGGCAAATCAAAACTCGAGGCCCCGGCTCTCCTGTCGGATTAGGCCGCAAACTTCCATTCGACGCAGCTCCGTCACCCAAACAAATTAAGTTTTCAGAATTGCACCATCGGAATGAGCAGCGTTTCATCTACACGGGGGTCGGGCGTTAAATCAGGATTATCGACAGGATCTTCTGGCAGGATACGGAGGTCGGCGGAGCCAGGAGCCTAAGCGGCCATCTTGGTTGCTAGCGTAGCTCCACCTCCTCCTAAAGCCATTTTGAGTGTTGGACATAATAGCATTATCTAATGCCCATTCATCCAAGCATGCAAGGAAGATCCTGTCCAGAACCTTAGCCATGGCATCTATCAGTGAGATCGGCCTATAGCATGCTGGGTCACTTCTTGCGCCTTTTTTGAAGGCTGGGACGACTACGGATTCCTTCCATGAAAGGGGCAATGGCTCAGTAAGAGCTGCTTTGAAGACATTAGTAAGTAAAGGAGCCCACAGCTTAAATTTATTTTTAAAGAGGCAATCGGGCCAGGGGCTTTCAAACAAATGCCCTATGATAGAGCAACCTGCACCACCTGGTCCCCTGTAATGGTTAGACTTCGTTCGGAGGCTAAAGTTAGGTCAATAGCTATTTCCCCTATTTCATCCTCTTGCCCCTTATGTAATTGATTAGAAATACCTGAGAAATGAGCTTCCCAAGTTTTACCTAAGATCAGTAAGTCCGTCTGCCTCATCTCTTCGGTAAACAATGGGTGATTGATGATTTCCCAGAATTTTTGGTATTTTAAAGTGAGACAGCTTGTTCCAGGTCCTCCCACGCCATCTTCCTTAATTCTTTTTTCCTTACTTCAATCACCTTTTTGTAATTATTCCTTGTGTCTTTTATTAGCTCCCTGTCACAGGGGTATTACTTAGTGCACTTTTCTTGTGGGCTTTTTATCATTTTGCATTAAACCATCGCGCCTCAAGCTTTTGCATTTGGGTGCCCGTCTCGGTTAGCCTCTGCGCTACATCACAACAAAATAGCTCGAACGCCCGGACCACTTCTGCTGGGTAGGAATCTAACTGTAAACATCTGTCTATCAGTTTATAATTGCTTATAATAGTATCTTCCTCGAAGTCTACTGGGTTTTTACATGCCCCCAGTTCATCCTACTTCCTTTTGAGGGTTAAAATGTATTGGGCCATTGTTGCCACACCCTCTTTGTGGTTGCAGGTTAAACAAAGCGATGAGAGGGTAGTGATTACTTGCGCAATTTGGCTTGACCTTAAAATCCTGGACCAAGGTGGTGAAGTCTTTTGACATTAACATAAAATCGATGAAGCTGGCCTTGCCACCACCGTTGAATGTTGAGTGATCCACAAAGAACTTGCAACCATAATTATTTAAAAAGCTTAAATCATTGGCCATAAGAATAGAATTTAGTGCATCACCCTGGGGAGATGAGTGAAGTGAGTCAGGGGCTGCCCCTCAATATCTTCCAACCCACAAACACACTGAGAACTAAACTTACAAATTGTACAATTAAAATCCCCAACCCATAAAAGACATAACTGTTGCCATTTCATGGTGGCTTTAGTAATTGCCACTTGCAGGGACTCATTACTTGGCAATTTCCTTTGGCAATAACATTATGATACCAATTTATCAATAGTATTTTAACCTTGGCTAAACCCGAAATAGTCATTAGTTGGAACTAAGGACATAGAGTTATACATTTAACTTCCATAGGTCCATGTTTAACCGCAATAACCACCATGATACCATCTTTAGCTCTCCCTGATGGGGATTGAGTTGCGGGAACACAAAAGGAACGGTAATCATCAATAAAGATATCAACTAAAGAACAGGTTTCTTGTAAACGGGGTCGAAGCCTTTAATGAAACCCATCCAGTCCTCATTCCCTAGCTTAGAGAGAAGGCCTGCTATGTTCCACGATAGTATTTTGAAGTTTTCCATGGCAACAACTGCCTGTTGAGCAGAGCCCTGGTTTAAGCTGGCAGGCACCTAAAATATGCCCTCAACTGGAGTATCCTCTTCTACAGATGCATTTACCTCCTCACGTGTCACACCCCCAAGATTTTTACCTAGGTTAGCCAGGCTACCCTTGTTGCCTGGTTGACAAGGCAAATCCTGTAGTCAATCAATATCCGTTAGGCCAGAAAACACTTCAAAGCGATTTGACAGGGTGATAGGCTGGGAATTAATAAAATTGCCTTGTTTGAGTATGGATTGATTTAGCCTTTCTGAAGGGTATGAGCCCCAATGGGGAGGATAAAATAACCCTAGCCTAGGGGATATGCCCTTATGGGACCAGGGAAACCGGTCCTCGGAAGCTTGTTTCCGGTCCAGGGAAAGCATGGCTTGGCAGTTCGGGCTGGACTGTTCCCATGAGGCCCAGGGTCAGACTGATGCATATAACCATGTCTGAACTGGGGTGGCAGAGTGGGCTAAAGAACGGTATGGATCAAACCCAGATCTTTTGACTGGGTGTGAGTGTTTGATTGGTTCTGATGCTCTGTCCATCACCACCCCCTTTTGTTCCGCATAATGATATTATCAAGCAGCTTGGTCTGGTAGTTTATTTTGCTAGTGCACCAATGGGCAGATTTGCTTATAAGGCTTTGAAGGTTTTCGTGCAACCCTGATGACAGTGGGGGGACTCCAGCCAACACCAGGGTGTAGGGGGTGCAGTCAGGCGGTAGGTTTCATAAATCTTGCGAACCTTTCCAACCTATGTCAATAGATGAGGGTGGTGGACAACTGGTGTTTGCATGATGCAATCTCCCATCGGACTGCCCAGTCTGACCAGAAGTGCTACCCCCTTGGGACACCTCCCATGTTCTTCTGAAAGAAACTGTTATCCAGGGGTGCTGATAAGTCGGAAAAATAGACTTTTTGGGGACAGCTACATTCGAAGTGGGGGAGTGTGTGACGGTTAAGAGGGCCCTTCTCTCAGCTGAGGTGGCATTCTGGTTATCAGTGTGGGTAGCTGCATCCCTAACCTGGCTATGTGATGATTTATTTTTAGAGTTCCTCACTACTAGACTGAGCTGGTCTTCTATATGACCCAGACGTTCTAAAGTAGGGCTCAAGGCTTCTGCTATCATTTGATTTATTTTGGTGAGGTTGGAAATATCCAGTGTCTGGACTTCCACCTTCACTCACTACAATCACACTACCCCTATTCTCACTCTCCGTCGCCAAACACCCACCATTCTCACATCTCCTGATCCCTCCAGGAGCAACGAACTCACAACTAACAATCCCCCCAAGGCCAATCTTAACAGCTTGGTCTCTAACCTCAGCACGCCTGCGACTGCTATCCCCACAGACACTCCCTTCTCCACCCCTGAGAATTCTGAACCCGCCCCCTCTACCTTCCCCTACCACCTACACAGTCCCTGTTCCCACGACCCTTACTTCCTCCTGGTCTTACGTCATTTCCAATCCGGTAGTCTCTACCCTCCCTTCTACAACTGCACTGTGGAGAAGTGTGGCTCAGGGGTTAGAGGCAGCAGACCCGGAAGCTGAGATCGGTCCTGGACCAGGGTTCAATTCCCCGCCTCGGCGGGGTCTTGGGCTAAAAATTCCACGGACTCGATAATTCTCGCCCCGGTGCCTCCTCGACTCACGGGTTCACACTCTGCGACTCTGGGCAATAGCTTGCTTAATCTCCACAACGGCCCCTCGCGGCGGGATGCCTGACTTTCACCTTGTGGATACCCTGCTATCTCACAGGGGAATACCAGGAAGGGTTCCCTAAGCAAGCGCCGGGAAACCCACTGCGGGTAGCTGTGCGCTATATAAGCTCAACTACATACACATACACATACCATCCCCCTCCGCTATCACCCCCCCACATACACTACCCACCTCTATCCTCTCAGACACAACCCGGAACTCCAATAACCTTTCTTTAATTTCTCCTCCTCCTCACCTGGACTCTAGTCCCACCTCTCCTCCTCTGAACTCCTCGATTGGGAACATTACTAATCTGACACCCTGCGTCCAACCTCGCCCCTCTCCTAATCCTAAGGACCTCACTGACCCTCCCCTCAATACCCCTGATAATCGGAACCATCCCCTTAAATATTCTCCTACCACCTACACTGTTCCTATTCCCCCGACCCTTACTTCCCCCTGTCAAACGTAATTTCCAATCCTGTGGTCTCCCTCCCCCCTCCTACCACTGCATTCTCCCCCCCTCCAATGTCACACTCCCACATTCACAACCTGCCTCCACCGCCAATCTCGCTGACAATGCCCGGAACCCTGACGTCCGTCTCAGAATTTCTCTCCCTCCTCACTTGGACACCAGTCCCACCTCTCCTACGCCAAACTCCTCGAATAGGAACATTACAATACCGACTCCCCTCATACAACCTCCCCCCTCTCCTAATCCCATGGACTCCATCCAACCCCGCACCTCTGCTCAACCTCCCTCCATAGACCCCAGTCATCCTTGACCCCTGCCTAAAACCTTAAACGTCCTCAGCTCTATAGCACAGCAACAGAATGGAGCAGAAAATTAACTCCCTTGCTGCTGATTTCCTCCACTTACAACAAGACCTTCTCAAAAGGCCCAAGCCTCCTTGCTCCCTCCCCCCAAGGTGTTGTGCTCCTACTTCACTTACCACATCCCACAGAGCATCCCTTGAGCCTCCAGCCCATCATCAAGCCAGGCCCCCAGTCCCAACAGGGATAGGCAACCCTTTTTGGTTACGAAACCTATTGAACGCTACAGCCCTCACCTCGCGTTGGACCAGAAGTCAGACCCTGTCCACATCCCTGTTATTATCAGCACTAACAGAATCGCGAATACTGTACATTCGCCTAGACCCTGCTCAATATACCTCTATCCACCTTACTCCCCCATTATCGAGGCTCCCCGTCCTCTCTCTTGCATGCTCCTAAACTGCAGATCAGCAGTACAACACGCTACTGACATTGCTGAAACTCTGCTCGCTGAAGAAATCGATATCGCCTTCCTCACAGAATCCTGGCTCAATACCCACTCCACACCCATTCTTGACATTCTCACCCCTCCAGAGTACAAACTCATCAGACAAGACCGGCAGATCAAAACTGGGAGGGGACTAGCCATCATTCAAAGAGATGGAATACAGATTACCAAACTCAAACCTGCAGAATACCTATCGTTTGAATACCTTGAAACTCACCTCCAAGGGCACCCCACCCATCAAATTCCACAACATCTACCATCCTCCTGGAGAGCATATTCTTTTCCCCAAAGAACTAACAGATCTAATAACACGATTCTCCTTGACAGACACCAAAGACGTGTTCTTGGGTGAACTCAATATCCACTGGAACGACCCAGAAGACTCCACTGTCCTGAACCTTTCCAACCTTCTGGAAATATATAACCTCAAGCAACTCTGCAATAAACCAACTCACATCAGAGGTGCAACACTTGATGCGATCATAACAAACAACGATCTGATCTCCTTGAGAGAGATTACTCCCATTGACTGGTCCGACCACCATCTCATTATGTTCAAGATTGACACACTTGCCAGCCTCCAACCTATTTGTGTTGTCAAACCTAAAATCTTAACCAGAAACATCAAAGAAATACCTTTATCCGAACTTAAAGCCAAGATTCATCCCCATCTTCAACTCCATCCCTCATCCTGGACGGTTGATGGCCTCACTTCAACTCAAGAATGACAGAGGTCTTAGACCAAGTAGCTCCTCTCAAACAACTGAGGCGAACCAAATCAAAACCCTGGTTTAAAGTGGAGCTGAATGATGAACGGCGCCAACTCAGACAAACTGAAAGGTCCTGGAGACAAAACCCCTCATCCCTGCACCTAACACATCTCAGATCTGCTCGACGGTCATACAAAAAACACATCTTCAGTGAAAAGGCATATTTTTTCCGCAACCAACTAGATCTGGCGAAAAATAGACCACGAGAACTCTTCAACATTGTTAAAAGCCAAACTAACTGCACTCCCTCTCAAAAATTTGAAGCCACCAATGAGCGATGTGAAGAAATTGCCCCCTTCTTCACAAATAAAGTCTCTAAAATTGATCAATCCTTCTTACAAACTGCTAACCCCGCTTCCCCCGTAACCTGCCCTCCTTCAACCTCACTGGACCACTCGGAAAGAGCTCTTAACAAGGACAATCAGACCTACCTCCAGCTAAATAACAATGCGCATTGGTCCGACTTTGAGCAAATGTCGGTAATCGAGTCTTCAATATAATTTCCAATCTAAAACCTTCCTCCCTCACCATGGACCCCCTCCCTTCCACAATCATAAAAGAACTCAACCACACCATTTCCCCTTTCTGGACTAAAATCATCAACGCCTCTCTCACCTCAGGCTGAATCCCAGACTCCCTTCAACTAGGACAAATCACACCCATTCTCAAGAAACCTGGGGCTGACCCTAATGATCTTAACAACCTCAGACCTATCTCTAACCTCCCATTCCTTTCAAAAACATTGGAGAAATGTGTTCTCCTCCAACTCAATAAGCACATTGATGAGTTCAACCTCCTTGATGCCTTTCAATCTGTTTTCAGAAAAGGCTGTAGCACGGAAACAGCTATGCTTAACGTCGCCGCCAACGACATTCACGAGTCCCTAGATGAAGGTGATGCCTGCCTACTCATCCTTATTGACTTAACTGCGGCATTCGACACAGGAAACCATCCAGCCCTTATGGAGACCCTGTTGAAACGGTCCGGCATGAATGGCACAATGGTTCACCTCCGTCCTTCAACACGGCTCGCAACAAATTAAGATTAACTCCTGTCTCTCAAAGCCAACTAAAGTCACACTTGGGGTCCCGCAAGGCTCGATCCTCTTCCCGTCCCTCTTCAATCTCTTCATGGAGCACCTCGCAATCATATTGAAAAAAAGCCGGAGTGAACGACTACCTTTACGCGGACGACACCCAAATCTATTTCAGGATCAAATTTCCCAGCAACATCCAACTCCTCAATACCATCCTAACCGAGATCCAAACTTGGTTCTACGTTAACCACTTAAAGCTCAACCCAGACAAAACGGAACTAATCCTATTCTCTCCAAAAAGTAACCATCGTCCAATCCAAGAGAGGCTAAAGAATCTGGTAACCCTAAACTGCCCCCTTACCCTATACAACTCAATTAAGGCTCTAGGCATCACCCTTGACAATAACTTATCAATGGAGGCTCACATCAAAAACTCTGCAAAAAGTGGTCTCCTTTCTCTAAAACACCTCAGGAAACTGAAACCTTTTCTACCCCACGATGACCTCAAGACAGTAGTCCAATCCCTAGTTCTCTCTAAAACCGACTACGGGAACGCCATCCTTACAGGGACTCCGAAAGCGCACCTAGCCACTCTAAGAGCAGTGCTGAACATGTCCGCTCGACTCGTATCAGGAGTTTAAAGATTTGAACACATCCCTTCAGCTCTCAACTGCCTCAATTGGCTTCCCATGGAAGGGAGATGTATCTATAAATTGGCATGCATCACACACAAAACCCTTCACTCTCCTGACCCCAACTACTTACATAATAAACTGAGTAGAGCAGGTCAATCCAGAACACTAAGAAGCTCCAACTCACTCCTTCTCATTCCTCCGAAATTGAAAAAGAAAACCACCCAATACCGATTGTTCTCTGCCAACGCTTCCAGGATATGGAACGCCCCCCCCTGGAGTCCTCAGATGGAACCCTTCCTTCTCCTGTTTCAAAAGGGACCTGAAACTCCCTCTCCTAAACAAATACTTTCATGACCAACGTCAACTAACCTACTCTTCTTTATCCGAGTTGTCTCCTCTCTCTCAGTACATTCATGGATAATGGGTGACTGGACTATGTCACTCTCGCCTTCTCTCCTCCTCCGCTGCACTGCATATTTTTTTCCTATGCTGTATTTTTTTGTTTCTATGGTTTGCTTCCTTACTGCCTGCCTACTATGTAATGTAATGTCATTCTGCTGTTTACTGTGTCTATGTAAAGCGCTCTGATACTTACGGGTTAAACTAGCGCTATATAAAACTTTTAAAATAAAATAAGTCTCTAGCACAGACCCCTTCCCCAAACCTCCTCTTGCCCTATTGGCACTCTGCTTTAAAGGTTCCTTCCTAGTTTTTTAAGCACAGGACACTGTCCTTTTGACTTGGGGTCCATCTCCGCCCCTTCTACTCTTTTCCCTCCTGTCGCCTGTCGGTGTCGTGCTCCCCTATAGAAAAATTAGGTTTTGGTGGCTTCACAGCAAAATTTTTGCAACGATTATCTTTGACGATAATGTTCTCCTCTGGTTAAAGTGGTAGTGGGGGCCTGTACTCAGTGTCACTGATGAAAATGTCCGACGAGGCCAGGGGAGAAACTAATGGAGTCTTCGCTTGGTCTTTTCAATTTCCTTATTAATTACTCCCACAGCCTCCTGAAGAAAACCGTCCAGTGTGGCACTAGCAGGGGTTGCAACTGCTGTGGCTTTCCGTCTTCCCATGATTAGTAACCCGCACACAGACAAATACATAAAAGAATCAAAGTTGTCACCTCAATGGATCTTGGCTCGTTGTCAGCAGATGAACAAGGCTTTGCCTCGGCTTAGTTCTTCAAAGACTCCCCGACAAAACTTAAGAACTTAAAAACAGGATCTAAACATGACGGTTAAGAAAGTGGGCCCAGCCTAGCCAGGAATGGCCCCGAATGGCCGCGGACGGGCGCTACGGAAGCCCGGTGGACTTTTAACAAGCACCTCCTGGGACGGAAAGGACTCGACGGCTTCCTGCAGCTTCCTTCCCTGCCGCAGAGATTGCTGTGGCTTGTGAACCGCACCCTCACGGCAATAACAGCAAAGGCTCCAAACCAAATAGGACCAAGGGGCCTTGCACTACCCGGCCTCTTCCTGACGTGGGCAGGACGGGCCTACCCTTACCCCGGGCTTTGCCCGCACGGTGGGAGTCCTGGGACGCCTTTGTGGTGCTGGGAGGGATGGCTCCACTTCCTGCGCCTATGGATGGATGCTGGGGGATTGAGATCCACCCCAGCCTGCAACCAACAAAAAAGCGGTAAGTTCAAACGGTCCTCAGACGGCCCTGCAGGAAATCCTGTGCTGTAGTAGTGCTGGCACGCCTTTACTGCTCTGGAAGGGCTTGCTCCACCTTCTGCGCATATGGATGGATGCTGGAGAACCGAGTCCCACCCTAGCCGGCAACCAACAAGAAAGCTATAAGTTCAAACGGGCCTCAGACGGCCCTGGATGAGATCCCCATATTGACCCTTCCACTCTACTTGAAAAACAGGATGGTTATGTACAGCAAAGAAGCAAATTCCGTAATAGGTTTGAAGTTGGCAGCAGATGGAGGAGTGGAAGACTGGGCTGCACGCGTCCCCTGTTGCCACTTGTTCGGTGGATTCTGCAGCCACGAAAAGATTGGGGGAGATTGCTGCACTGGCTGGATTTATTGGTGATACTGAAAGCCGCCACCATGGCCACGGAGGGAGCTAAACTAATGATGTGGCTGGCGCAGGGGAGCGGAAAGGTCCAGAGAATGCGCCGAGGAACTTCTGGGTTTAAAGTTCTTCAGGGTCGAATTAGCTTTGTACCCAAAATGAAAGGAACTGTGGAACAGCATGTCCATAAGACTCCCCTGAACATCCCCTGAAAATCCTATAGACCGCATCCAGGTGTGTTTACGAAGGTCCACACTGGTGTCCATGGCTCCGCCAAGGAAATCAGTGGTGTCCAGCCTGCAGTGCATAATAAAGTTGGCCACATCACGAATGTCCTGTATGGCCTCAAAAGGATGGCAGGGGCCCCTTCTGAAACCATGGGGAGCACCAGAGCCATGGAATCCCACAAAGACTTTGAAACCTTGTGATTCATACATTGTTGTAAAATAAATTGCTTGAAAGTACGTTCTGTACATGTATGAGATATTTAGGCTTTATGAGGCTTTCAGAAGTCTGTATCTATACATAAGTATCTACGTGCTGTATGTAGAAATGTTTAATATGTCTCATAATAATTCAAGTCTTATTGTTGACTGAAAATATCAGACAGATCAGTCCCACTAGAGTTTTTCTGTTTTTGTTTTTATGGAATCCCACAAAGCATGAGAATAGCAGCCTAGAACGGATCTTTCATTCACAGAGAAGAGACAAACTGTCTGAGAAGAAGACCCATTACCCAAAGGTCTCTATTCTCTTGGATTCCTTGTCAATAGGATTAGTCAGGATGGAATTTGAACGAACTTTGCTGACTGAATCCTGAACCACGAGGCTCTTTGGAGGAGGGTGCTGGGTAAGGAAGTTTGGATCGCCATAAGCAGAGTGTTGGAGCCTGGCAACCTGCTCAAGCCTACCCAAGGCCCCCAAAGCACTTTCCTCAGTGGCAGGGCCCCGAGACAACATCAGTCCAGTGTCTGGGGAGGTATCCAGACCACTGGCGTCCTGGAGGTCCACATACAAGTATCCTCCTAATAGGAATGGGCAAACTCACCCCCAGCATCATAGTCACCATTGCCCGAGTCCATACCAAACAATTTGTGCAGGACATGGGCCCTTCTAGGGAGGGGGCAACAGCAGTGTTTCAAAGTCAGAAGTGCAACTAAACTGTTAAAACAGCTCATGGCTTCGGTAGAGGTAGGACAGCACAATGGGGTGGCCATCATCCAGAGATTATGGTGCTGGAATCAGTGTCAGTGGGTCATGTTCCGGGTTGGGTTGTGGCACCGGAGAGAGAACCAATACTGAGGCTGGCCCAGAACTTCGAACGAACCCAAAGGGCCAAGCTTGCACCAAGAGTGAACCCACTGGCGGACTTTCAGTTGAAAACCTCTTGGCACCTTGGAGCCAGCAGTGGTGCCAGAGGGAGCTGGCAACGTGTCAAAAAGATGCAGCAATTTGTGGCTACGTCGCCTAGGGCCCTGGACATTCTGGTTGCTGCAAGACATGGGTTGGAATTGGCTCTGAAGTGGAACAACTTTGGAGCAAGACATGCAGGCACGATAATACCATCAGGTCTTCTCAGGAGAGTGGGAGTGGCGGAACGGGGCTAGTCCCGCTTGGACGTTGTATGTTTTTTTTTGGATTTACCCAAGGATTTGGACAATGATGATGCATTTTCACGGGACCAGCCTTGAGAGTAGGACTGGGACTATGATTTTGACTGGTAACAACATAGAGTCTTGCGGTGTTTTGCCACAAACAGCTTTGCTTTCTGATCCCTAGAGCCCTCGGGCGCATAAAGGCTTAGCCATTGCAGGCTTTGGAGTTGTGGTCCAACCCCCAACCCCAGGCAAACATCAAAACAACACGCAGGTCAGTCACAGAAATGTCGCACATTGTTTAAATCCTGTAGATTACGGCGGTCACATTGTACCTTGCACACTGAAGAAAGGTTGAAAAATTCTAAAAGATAGTCTCAAAAGAAATTCGAGGAAGCTCCAGATTCGCGTGACGCTGAAAGAAAGGAACTGATGTCGGCCTGCATGGGTGCTGTATATAAAGGCCCACACATGTTACATGCGGCATAGAATGATTTTCCTGATTCAGTCGGATCCCTAGTGGAATATTCAAAATGTGAGGAATCTGTGTTTAGAAGTCTCTGTCAGAAAGGGATACCTTTTGCTAGAAGTTTCCTGGTGCTCTCTCTTCAGGCGCATAATCTCAATTCTGTGTCTGATTCTACAAGGAAAACTTATGGCCATATGTAAGAAGCCTAATTGCGCTCGCAAATACTGAAATTCGTAGAATTTCAGCATTTGCGATCATCGCAATGAGGGCAGTGTGCTATGTAGCACACAAAAACCCACATGCAAAATAAGTAATCGCAAAATTTGCGATTCCTTATTTTGCAATTGCGATTCCTTAAATGCAATGTAGGAAGCACCCAAGTTGTGCACATTTTGGCTTAAGGAATCGCAAAATACCACCAACTTCAGGTTGGTGGTAATGTGCTATTTCTTTGAAAAATGCACTTTTTGGCATTTTTCAAAGTGCCATGTGGGTCACATACATGCCCTCAGGGCATGTATGTGAGCCACATGTGCACACATGTTACTTTCAGGGGTGCAACAAGGTGTTCTATTGACACCCTTGCAACCATGAAATTGCATTCTCAATTTGCGATTCTCTAATTGAGAATCACAAATTGAGAATGTCTTCCAATTCATTCCTATGGGCCATGTAGCCCATAGGAATGAATGAGAAGGTATTCCTTATTTGCGAATCTCAATTTGCGATTCGCAAATAAGGAATAATTGGGATTCGCAAAAAAATTGCTACTCCTACCTACATTTCGTTTTGCGATTCTCTAATTGCGATTTCCCAAAAATCGCAATTTGAGAATCGCAAAACAAAAATTACCTACATATGGCCCAAAATGTGCTATTTATTTTATTTCCACTTTGGCTTGTTTCTTCTTTATCACTGCTTTAGAACTGTCAGCTCCCTATTAATGGTCAAGCTCTTAGGGGCAGATGTATCATCATTGTATTTTGCAAGTCCTTAATAGCGAATGTTACCGATTCGCTATTAAGGACTCGCTAAATGCAATGTATCTAGGTTTTGCAATTTAAATAGCGATTCCTACGCATTCCTTATTTGCGACTCGCAAATTGCTAGCCACAATTAAGAAATGGCTTCCCATTCATTTCTATGGGCCAAGAGGCCCATTGAAATGAATGGGAATTGCAGGCGCAATTTGGGAGTACCCAAGGTTATGTCTTGGATGAATCTGAACTTTTTAAAGCTGAACACTGCAAAAACAGAAGTCCTTGAGTTCGGCCAAAAAGATTCCATCTGGAATCAGCTTTGGTGGCCTAGATCAGCAGCTCCCAGTGGCTAAAGTTAGAAATCTTGGCATAGTGTTTGACAAAGACATGTCTTGGCGGCCACAGATTAATCAAGTGGCCTCAGCATGCTGAGCAATATACTGCCGTTCATCCCCTTCTCCCTCAGGAAAACAGTTATAATTGCTACTATCTTCTCTTGAATAGATTATGGGAATGCCCTTTATCTGGGAGCTGGCACTGCTCAATTGGTCAAGTTGCAATCAGTCCAAAATGCAGCAGCGAGAGTACTTCTCAACCTGCCCAAGCATCATCCTACTTCCCGCTCAATCAGACAATTACACTGGCTTCCAGTACAACGACGGGTGGAGTTTAAAGCATTATGCTTGGTTCATAAGTCTTTGACCGGAGACGGGGCTTTAGATCTTCAATCCCTATTCTCTCGATACCAGCCAAGCCGTTCCCTTAGGTCTGTTGTGCAATGTCTGGTCAATGTTCCTAGGATCAAAAGATCACGATGGGGAGGCAAGGGCTTCTCCTATCTGGCCTCAAGGTTATGGAACTCAGCCCCATTACACCTCAGACAGATCACTAACCGTAGGCTGTTCAGGAAGGGAATTAAGACATGGCTTTTCACTCAATGGTGCATTGGTCAGTACTTTGTTGGTTACTTTACTCAGCGCCAAGACGCCTCGGCATTAGTGCGCTTTAGAAATACCATCAGTCAGTCAGTCAATTGGTACTTGCAAATTGCGCATGCAATTCCAAGGATGCACGGGTGCAAAAAGGACACACTGTTGCACCCCTGAAATATGAATGTGTGCACATTTGGCATACATACATGCCCTAAGGGCATGTATATGCGCCACATGACACTTTGAAAAATGCAAAAAAGTGCAGTTTTCTAGGAAATCGCAAATTACCACCAACTTGAAGTTGGTGGTAGTTTGCGATTGCTTTAGGCCAAATCGCACATTTTGGGTGCTTCCAGAATTAAATTTAAGGAATCATAATTTGTGATTCCTTAAATGCATTTGCTAAATAGGGAATCGCAAATTTCGCGATTCCTTATTTTGCGATGGCCTTTTGGGATGATACATCCCAAAAGACTTCTTCTCGTTCGCAAATGGGCCGATTCTGTAAATCGGCTTGTTTGCGGACGGGAAAACCCTTAATACATCTAGCCCCAAGTCGCGAGTGAGAAGGAGGGTTATTACGTCTCTTCAATCAATATCATTTAGGTCGGGACTTATTATGGTCAAGACCGACTGTAGCTGTGGGGTACAATACTCACGTCGGGTGGCTGTTTAAAACAGGCGACTTATTTAAAGGCATACCATAGGAACTCATTATATACCGGGCATTTTTGTCTACTCTACATATTTTTTGACTACGGAGATCTCATTAGTACAAGGACACCTACATATTTAAGGTGATATCGAACTCAGGCACCAATTGTGGAACATCCTTTATTAACATTTTGAGACTACAGACTGGTCTACACATTTAAAGAATATATATTGATTGATTCACCAACTGAGACTGTATGTTGCCACTATACGCCATTTGAGTGACATCGGAGAATGTACTCAAACATTTGGACGCACATGATATTTAGTTTAGCGGCTTTGAAAAAGTCTTTGTAAGACGAAACACGTTTCGGAAAGCTGTGTGCTGGGAACTTTTAATGAAATATTGTGAATAAAAGAATATCAAGATCAACGCATGTCTTGGATCCCTCTATATAAAATTAGACTTTGATTACTTTTCATGTTCTATAATAGGATACTATTACTATAACGAGAGGTGTGCTGTTAAAATCCCTTTTTTTTGCTGTGTACATCTAGCCCTTAGTCCATTCTTCCTCAATAAGACTTTTCAGCCTGCATTTCTTTCACAATAATCTTTGGCTCAACAGATTCAATCAAGTTTTCTAGTTCTGCAAAATGCCTTTTCATTTTGTAATTTTGCCTTCTGCAGCTTTCCTCCTGAATGGCTCATCCTCTGTTTGCAATTGGAGGCTTCGTCCAGCTTTAAGCATTTCCTGAACACGTTCTAGCTTCACCATGTCTTTTACCACTACGTTCTACTTAATGTTGGGTAGTTCTTGGTCAAGAATAATGCCTTGGCAAAGTGCCATTCTACTCATGAAGTTTGAGTCCCAATCCAAAAAATAAAATAAAATAAATAGATAAAGTGTCCCACTCTTATTTTAGTCCCTGGCTGCATTTTATATTAACACTTATCCAGCAGGCTATTCCTACTTATCACTGCTTCTTCTGGCCTCGCAACTCACCTTCATGGATTGTAGCTTGTAGTTGAAGTGGCTCGGGGTTCACCTTGTTCTTAGGCAGGCTTTGGAGCCACTTTCCAAGTTGTTGCCGGAGGATGTGAGTTGCTGATTTTTGAGGCATGTGTCTCTCAGAATGTTTTTTCTTTAGGGAAGTGAAGAAGTCATGAAATGGTGGCATCAATTTGTGTATTTATGCAAATAAGTTGTGACAGACCCATCAAGAACCAACATTTTTGAATGAGAACAAGAAACTAGCTGTGTTGAGGGCAAAAAGTGATGGAATGCCTGAATTCATCTCTGCCACTGGCAATTACTTGGCAGCATCTCAGTTCATCATTTTGTTTTTGTCTAGCAAGGCACCTCAAACATGAACCAGCCACATTCAAACCAGTCATGGTCCTGCTCCAGTAGTAACAGTCTCTCTCGAACTACCTGGCCAGGTCTTCTCTGAATAGAAAGACTGCCAACCACTGATAGGTTTCATTCTAGTTAGACCTTATCTGTGAGACATAGCTTTATCCTGTGGCACAATGAGCACAGTCCCAAGGTCCCGCACACAACCATGGCACTGCAGACGTTTGCCTGGTGGCAATTTCTCTTGCAAACCTGCTTAAGTGGGGTAGTAATAGAAACAAAATAGAAGCAAGTGATGGGTGGACTGCCTCAATTATTCTCAGTAACCTATCGAATGACGCATCATACATTTTACACTGTTTCTCAGGGGTAAGATGAGTTGGTGCAAGAGTTTGTTGCATGTCTATTGGAGTTAGCAATAAAATGTCAATTTGGTGGAATTACTGATACATTGATTAAAGACCAGCTGATTGTCCAATGCTACAATAAAAAATGCAGGAGAAACTTTTGTCAGCAAAAATATGACCTTGTAGAAGGCTATTAAGATCACAAAAATTGTTGAAGAATGCTGCCTGCCTGATTGAAATGGAAAACGAGTGGAGAAGACATCACTGTGACTGAGGATCGTAATAGTGATAGCATTGTGATAAAAGATAAATCAATCAGTGGTAACTGTGGATTTAGAGCTAGAGGGTGTTTTGTATTTGGAAAGGGGTTTCTGTCAACAAACCCTGCATGAGGTGTGGTAGCAATTGCCATACCTTTGACTTAAATAATTGTTTACCATCGATAAGGAATGTAGAAGGTGCTGAAAAAGTCCATTTTGTAGGGGCTTGTAAAGGCAAAGTCAAAGAAAGCATTGCATTTGTGAAAGGGAAGGTTAATACATAGTGTTGAGTATAGAGAAAGTGGGAGTGTGTCATGGGACAAAGTCAATGCCTAAGGCCTCAAAATGCCATCAATAAGAAGTCAACTGTCCGTATGGTTGCCTCTGGTTACCTTCCTGAGGGACCTGCCGATCCCCACTCTGGAATCGGAACAGGCGAAAGACCTGGGTCGAGAAGTGGAGCTGGGTGAGATAAGAAGCGCGTTTAAAAAAATGGCACGTAATAAAACGCAGGGCCTTGACGGCCTACCTGTGGAGTTTGATTCCACATACATTGATATCCTAGCCCCCAAACTCCTGCGGGTTTACAATGAGGCGAAGTCTTTAGGACGACTACCGGGCTCGATGCGAGAGGCCCTGGTGGTACCTCTTCTTAAACCGGATCGGGAGGGAGCGGAACCTGCATCCTATAGGCCGCTCTCAATGCTCACGGTCGACTATAAGATTTTGAGCAGCATACTGGTCGCGCGACTGCTGGAACACATGGGCTCTCTAGTCCATGCCGACCAGGCGGGCTTTATCCCCAGGCGCAACACTACGATGAATATCCGACGGTTATTCAGACTATTGGAGGGTGATCACACAGATGCTCCCGATCCTATGATCCTCTCAATAGACCTGGAGAAAGCCTTCGACAGCTTAGAATGGATTTATCTTCATAGGGTCCTTGAGCGGTTTGGTCTAGGTGAGGGATTCCTGAGATGGACCAAGGTGTTGTACGCCTCGGCGGTGGCTAGGGTGAAGTCGGGCCCGCTGATATCCCAGCAGTACCCAGTAGAACGGGGCACAAGACAAGGCTGTTCGTTATCCCCATTGCTATTTGCCCTTGCAGTGGAGCTATCTCGATCCGTACGGGAGCCCACTATACGGGGTTGCAATCTCCGACGGGCCACCAGTACATCTCCCTATATGCTGACGACCTACTGCTTTTCCTCGAAGACGCTGGAGCGGCCTTAACCGGGGCAGATTCAGTGCTCACCACTTTTGGAGAGGTGTCGGGACTCCGGGTGAATTGGGCTAAGACCTGCTTGTTTCCGGTCCACAGGTATTGCCCCCAGCCGGACATTCGCAGAGAGATCAGATGGGAGCCGGCTTGTTTTAGGTACCTGGGGGTACATGTTTACCATCGCCCTGTGGACGTACTGGAAGGTAACATATCCAGGGGCATCCGGGCGCTCAAGGGTAGCATGTCCTTTTGGTCTACCCTGCCCCTCTCGGTGTTAAAGATGGTGGCACTACCCCGCCTGTTGTACTACTTCCGGACACTCCCGATATGGGTCCCCAGATCCATCTTCCAGGGCCTGGACTCCATAATAGTGGCGTTCCTGTGGGGCTCGGGCCGCCGCAGAGTGGCGCTTGGGACCTTGCTGAGGCCGAGAGCGGAGGGGGGGTTGGCGGCGCCTGACTTCGAGACGTATTATTTGGCTGCCCAGCTACAGTATTACACCCAGGAGGTGGCGCGTGAGTTTCGGGGCCCGGAGGAGTCACGAGGCAGTGGAATACCCAGACACGTCCTATCGTATATTGCGCTGCAACAGAAGCTAGAGTTGAAGGACCTCACGCAAGAGGAACGCACCATACGCTCGTGCTGGAACCGAGTGCATCGCAAACTGGGCAGACCACGACCCTATGCCCCGGAGATCCCACTGGGGATGCTTACTGCATTGCCCCATGGCGGAGACTGGTCTCGATTGGGTGTTTGGGAAGAAATGGGTGTGCAGATTGTAGGCGACCTTTACGAAGATGGAGCATTGCTGCCCTTTCAGGCATTGCTGGACCGCTACGACGTCCCTCGAGGCGACTTTTTGCTCCATGCAGCGGTCACTAGAGCACTCCAGGCACACTGGAGAACTGGACACGAGGAACCACAGCTGTCGGCGGCATGTCAATATGTCATGATGGCCGCGGGGACTATTAAAGCAGTGTCCTGCTTATACTCCAGGATGGTTGAGGAGAGATTGACCCCCCTAGCGGTCCTCAAAACCCGATGGGAGGCTGATATAGGGAAGGAAATTTCAGAGTCCACGTGGTCCCAGCTACTGCAGCGGACCTGGAAGGGAACGCGGAGCGCCCGATTCCAACTGGTCCACTTCTATATATTGCATAGAGCTTATCTGACCCCGGAGAAGCTACAGAAATATTTCGACCTGGAGACGGCAGGACAACCGGAGCGGACCTTCTTCACATGTTGTGGTCCTGCCCTATGCTGACCTCCTATTGGCTGATGGTAGGAGACACGCTGACCGAAGTGACTGGAAGATCATTGCAGATGGATGCGGCTGTGGGGATTCTGCACTGGTTTCCACACACCCCTAAAAATAAAATCACTAGTAAATTTATTGATTTAGGATTACTTCTGGCCAAACGGGAACTCACCAGACATTGGAAGGCACGGGTTGGTCCAACGGGCGCTAAGTGGCGCAATGAACTTCTCAAGTGGGCGGGGAGTGAGAGTACATTAAGATTCCAGCAGGCGAGGCGGCGACGTGATGAGCGGGCCCTGGAGGCGGCGCAAGCTTGGGAGACGATAGTGCAGGCCCTGCGCGACCATACCACACATACTGACTCAGACAGTGCAGATTGGGGACAGCCTGGATCCCAATGAAACACCATTCCTGGAGTGTGCCCAATAGGGAGAACTACAGCTTCTATCACATGATATGCGACCACAGGATAGTCTACCGATGACGAGAGGGGTGGAGGGTGGGGGATAGAGGAAGAAGAGTGACAATCGCTTCCATTAACTGTTAGAATTCTACACCGTGGTGAACAACACTTGAAACCTCTGGGGGGGGGAAATCAGATGGAGGGAGGGTGGGTACTTCGTTGGGGATGTTTGATAAAGCAGAAGAAATTTCCTTTTACCACCTGTGATACACGACGTGAACGTGGAGACAAACACTGCGAAAGAATGGCACACGCCGCCCGACCCCCGGGTTGTGGGCTGAATGGCCATGTACAGAGTTTCTATCAATAACGCCAGCACTGATTTAGATCACGTAACAGGTGCCAATGATGTGATTGTATTTGATTCCTGCAATAAAAACATATTTACAAAAAAAAAAAATGGTTGCCTCTGGTTACATGTTTATGATGGTGCCTGAATACCTTTGAGTAAGAACCCAGGGAAGAGGTAATTTGGAACTCATGGATATCAAACCCACTGACATACAAAGGAGTGCCAATAAAGATACAAACCAAATTATATGAGGCTAAAACAGGACCAACAACATTAAGTTGGATAAGCGAATACGACGTACACATCAAAGACTAAGGGCTTGATTACGAGTACGGCGCTCCTAAGACCACCGTACCCACGTTGGCGCTCCAACCACTGGCAACTCAGCGGTCCGCTTGTCCGATTACAAGTTGTGCAGGGGGATCGCCGTTTCTGCCAAAAGCTGAGCTCCTGTGGCAGTGGTGGGGATAGGAGTGGCGTTGCTGTCATGGGCACTGCTGTTGTAATTACGACCTGCCATTCCAACGACCTTATCATGGCGGGATGCTGCCATAAAAAGGTTGGCAAAAATACATGTTTTAGGGGTCAAAACATGTCTCCAGGGCTAGGTAGCCCTGGAAATATGTTCATGATGACACCTATGTGTGCCCCCATGCCATCTGCATGGTTGCACACACTGATGCTCCTGCAGACCGTGCTGCAGGAAAACAGATGGCCGACATTGGCTGTGGCTGTTTCCAAGAGCCGCAGCAAGCCACCGCCAAAACTGCGCCGGAACAACAATACCAGCTCCGTGGTTAAGTTGTAATGTGGCAGTCAGGATGCAGCTGGATTGGCAGTGTTCTCCTGACCGCCACCTCTGCGGGCTGGCAGTCTTTCCGCCAGCGTCGTAACCTGGCCCTAAGGATCAAATCATGGTGGTTGCAAACACTATTGTTGAGGGAATTTTAAATTATGCCAATGGTGTTTGAGGGAAAGTCATGAGCACTGAAGGTTATGTTCATGAGATTATGTTAAATGAGAGGGCCCAACATGTGAGGCATAGAACAAGGAGGATACTGCTACTTTTCACACAGAAAGTTAAAGATATGTTGGAGGAAACGGTTTAGGAAGGGTTGATAGTCTTTCCAGTCAGCTCAATAGATTTCACCAGTAGTCATTTCAAAGAAAGCAGATGGCAGGTAAAGATTTTGTGTCGACTTTCATACATTAAATTTGAATTTTGTGTTAGACAGTTTCCCATTGCCCAACATAACAAAAGATTTTTCCCAGCTATATCTTAGGAGCGCATATCATCAAATTAAACTGCACCCAGAATAAAAAACATTTACTGCCTTCCTAACATCGAAAAGTGAGTTTTAATTTAATTACCGTCTCTTGGGCCTTTTTAGTGCCACCAGTGTATTGCAGCATATGATGCCGAACATTTTGAAGGATCAAGGTCAGGTTGTGCTCTTCCAAGATGATATTGTTGTCTTTGGGAATACAGTAGGAGAACACAATCTGGCATTGAAACACGTGTTGGACAAGTTGGGTAAGGCTGGGCTGACATTGAGAAAGGACAAGTGTCTCTCTAAAAAAAAAAACTAGTATATTTGGGATATCACATCTGTGCTTAATGTGTGAAGCCGGTAAGTGACTTGATGATAGCCATAATAGATGTGCGTGAGACTGTGATAAACTAAGGTCCTTTATGGGATTAGTACAATACTAAACAAAATTTGTGAAGGGATTTGCAGACAAAACTGAACCACTAAGCGTTTTGTTAAGGAAAGGCAGGTTATATGTGTGGTTGTGTGACAGAGAGTTTGAACCATTAACCCCTTCCACGCTGATGACGAGCTGGGCTCGTCATGAGGTAGCCTCCTGCTACGCTGATGACGAGCCCAGCTCGTCACGTAAAATGCGGTTTCGCAAAACTCCGCGTACGAGCGGAATTCCGCCCGCACGCATGCGGTTAAGGAAGACATTATTAATGCAAAAATATGGCCACTATATGATGGTAAGTAAAGAACTAGTATAACTATAGCTGCATGTGCACTTGAAAGAGGATAATTTTGGCCCAGGAGGAAACCAATTAAGAAAGGGACCCAACTACATACTAAGGAAGCAGGACAGGGGAAAAACTAGGAAAACAAGCAAAAATATGCCTCCCCTTTGCACAAAATCAAAATATCAAATCAACAGAATTATTCTTCTATATATCAATACATTGTTATTTATTGAAACATAACACCTTAATCAAAACTCACAAAGTTAAAACATTTCCAATCATATTAATGTCATATCAAGTGTACAAAAATGTATTTTTATCTTATTGTTTCACACACGGCCATCCTTTGTTAAAAACCAAGTGCATTCATACTGCACTCACTCCACTGAAACATCATCTAAAACCAGAAACACTTTATTGCATATATATAAATATATATACACAGTGTTGGTACATTAATATGATGAAAAAGGTTGCACGTTTGTGAATTTTGATTAAGATGTTATGTTTCAATAAATTACAATGTATTGACACATGGAAGACTAAAAAACAAGTTACTTACCTGTACACTGTGGTTCTCCTGTATTGATATCTTTCATAGATTCCCATGGTTGAATCTTCACCGTTGTTCTGGTGGGAGTCTCACAGTATCTTTAAATTACAGTATAGGACCAAGTATATTTAAATCAATTCAAAAGGAATAGAACTTTTGTTAACCCTTTGTCCTCTTTATAAGGACCAACTTTCAACCAATGAGACGCCAGCCCTGAGACCAGAAACCCATGCAGAGCCACCATACTTCAGCATTCAAGCACAAGTATGAGTTGCAACTAAGCGTCATGAGGTAAAAGTGGCTAGCCTTAAACGGGGAGGCGGCCGAGCCTCATGTGACTCTATGAAAGATGTCAATACTGGGGAACCATAGTGTACAGGTAAGGAACTTGTTTTTTCTCCAGTATTGAATCTTTCATAGATTCACATGCTTGAATCAGAATAGTAAGCAGTACATAATCCTTTCAGAAAGCGTTTGTAGGCTTGGTCACTTTCCTTTCTTAAGGTCAAAAAATCTTATCAACCCCTAAAATAAGAAAAAATATAAGTGTATATGTAACAATGTATATATATATATATATATTCACTGAAAAAACCATAGGTTATAGACCATATATAGTTAGGAATTTGCATTTACAAAACCTTGAAAATTCACTGAAAAAAAACCATAGGTTAGAGACCATATATAGTTAGCTGGACATTTTATTGACATAAAACCAATGATGTCATTTGAGATGTCATTTGAGATGTCATCAGTGATGTCATCAGTGATGTCACTGACCATGTCATGAATGATGTAATATGTGACATCATCAGCAGTGGATTGCGGGTGCGCGATATATAGTTAGTGCAACTAACTATATATGGAATTTCATTGGTTTTATGTCAATAAAATGTCCAGCTAACTATATATGGTCTCTAACCTATGGTTTTTTCAGTGAATTTTCAAGGTTTTGTAAATGCAAATTCCTAACTGTATATGGTCTATAACCTATGGTTTTTTCAGTGAAATGCATTGGTTTTTTAAAAGCTAATATCTATAGCTGTAAAATATATTCTTTATTACGTGACGTATCACGTAGCCACGTGAGACGCCTCATGACGCGTCGCATAACCGTGACGTATCGGCTCTGCAGCGCAAACAAAACCCGTAACGTAAGCGTGCCGGAGCACGCTTACAGATATATATATTTTTTTTAACCTTAATTAGACAAAATCCACACGTGCACATATCTTGAGGCCTTGCAAAGGCACATCAAACAAACAGTCCCTACAATTTTGCCAAGTTTGCTGGAAATCTATTCCCTTAATTTTTTTTTTACTGTTTCTCTTGGTTTTCCCCTTGTTACGCTTACCGGGACGCTACCCGGTACGCAAACCGGATGCTCCAAAAACACAAGATGGCGGACTCCCGTTACGCTGCCGATTAGCTGCCCGGTTCGCGTACCGGGAAGCGCCTCTACCGCGAAAAATCGCGGGGGACTTTAATATCCCCCTCATCAATCCTAGGGGGTCAGGAGGGGTTTACCTTGCCCCCTTTCCTTCATTTCCCCTTCTTTTTTCACCACATCTTGTCTCTCGAACCTACGCTGCCGGTTAGCTGCCCGGTTAGCTGCCCGGTGAGCTGCCCGGTTCGCGTACCGGGACGCGCCTCTACGGAGTAAAATCGCAAAAAAAAAATTTTTTTTGCCCCGCGGGGCACTTTAATATCCCCCTCATCAATCCTAGGGGGTCAGGAGTGGTCTACCTTGCCCCCTTTCCTTCATTTCCCCCTTCGTTTTTCACCACATCTTGTCTCTCGATCGTACCGAGAGACAAGATGGCGGCCGCTCCGGACTGTTTAGAATGTTGACAGACACCGGAGAGCCAATCAGCTTCGCTTCGCGACGTTCCGTTACGCGTCAGGTACGCGAACCGGGGCGCTAACCGGAGCGCTGTCACAGATATATATTTTTTTTTAAACGTTAATTCCTCAAAATCCACTGGAGCACATATATTGAGACATAGCAAAGGCACGTCGGGCAAACCATATGTACAATTTTGCCAAGTTTCATGTAAATCTATTCAGCCGTTCGAGCTAAAAGTGAGTCCAACCGCCCTATGGAAAAATGAATGGGAAAAACGCGTTTTGGGACCCCCCTTTTTTCTCGGCCCCCCCTTGACGAAACCCCCCCAAATTTTCAGGGGCTGCTCAGAAACAAAATGTTCCATTTTCCTGAAAATTTCAGCCAATTCCGTCCACAAACGCCAAAGTTATTAGACATAGAATTTTCAGAAATCCCATAGAGAAAAAATCCTAACTATATATACCCACTGGCTATCGCCAGTAGGTAATATACATATATAAACATATATAATCTGCATATCTATATAAATATAAATGCATGCATACATATACATATATGCATACATATGCATGTTATTTACATGAAAGTTTTAAAAACACTAATAAAAGCAAAGCTAAAAAGCCACCTCATTACAAACAGAATGGCTTTAACTTAAACGAGGGCGAGATCTATTGCATTTTCAATGCTTGTTTACTTTGGTTCTATCAAGAAGGCATTCAGATGTGTCACACATTTGCCATAAATTCTGAATGTTAGCACTCTAGTTGCTCATTAGATCACTGTAGTAAAGCTAGTGCTCACCAGGGAAGTCTGCTGCTAATCATGGTTTGCAGCCATTTTCCCGCATTTTTTATCCCGCAGACTTTCAGTCCGCATACCATTATCCCGCAAGGTCATTGACCTCGCATACCATTATCCTGCATTTTTTCAAAACGCATGTGCATTTATCGCGCATGCCTTTACAAAGAATTAAGTTTTAAAGGCATGTATGGTAAATGTATTTGCGTTGTGAAAACCACGATGACGAGAGAGGTAAGTGGGTTTGTGTTAATTTTTTCGTGGGTTAGTGATTGTGTAGTGTAGTGTAGTGTTGTGTAGTGTAGTGTTGTGTTAGTGTAGTGTAGAGTTGTGGTTGTTTAGTGTAGGGTCATGCTGGGGGTAGTGTTTTAGGGTTTAGGGTTGTGTTGTAGTGTTTGCGTAGTGTAGGGTCATGCTGGGGGTAGTGTTTTAGGGTTTAGGGTAGTGTTGTAGTGTTTGCGTAGTGTAGGGTCATGCTGGGGGTAGTGTTTTAGGGTTTAGGGTTGTGTTGTAGTGTTTGCGTAGTGTAGGGTCATGCTGGGGCTAGTGTTTTAGGGTTTAGGGTAGTGTAGTGTTTGCGTAGTGTAGGGTCATGCTGGGCGTAGTGTTTTAGGGTTTAGGATAGTGTTGTAGTGTTTGCGTAGTGTAGGGTCATGCTGGGGGTAGTGTTTTAGGGTTTTGGGTAGTGTTGTAGTGTTTGCGTAGTGTAGGGTCATGCTGGGGTGTAGTATTTTAGGGTTTAGGGTAGTGTAGTGTTTGCGTAGTGTAGGGTCATGCTGGGGGTAGTGTTTTAGGGTTTTGGGTAGTGTTGTAGTGTTTGCGTAGTGTAGGGTCATGCTGGGGGTAGTGTTTTAGGGTTTTGGGTAGTGTTGTAGTGTTTGCGTAGTGTAGGGTCATGCTGGGGTGTAGTGTTTTAGGGTTTTGGGTAGTGTTGTAGTGTTTGCGTAGTGTAGGGTCATGCTGGGGTGTAGTGTTTTAGGGTTTTGGGTAGTGTTGTAGTGTTTGCGTAGTGTAGGGTCATGCTGGGGGTAGTGTTTTAGGGTTTTGGGTAGTGTTGTAGTGTTTGCGTAGTGTAGGGTCATGCTGGGGGTAGTGTTTTAGGGTTTTGGGTAGTGTTGTAGTGTTTGCGTAGTGTAGGGTCCTGCTGGGGGTAGTGTTTTAGGGTTTAGGGTAGTGTAGTGTTTGCGTAGTGTAGGGTCATGCTGGGGGTAGTGTTTTAGGGTTTAGGGTAGTGTTGTAGTGTTTGCGTAGTGTAGGGTCATGCTGGGGGTAGTGTTTTAGGGTAGTGTTGTAGTGTTTGCGTAGTGTAGGGTCATGCTGGGGGTAGTGTTTTAGGGTTTAGGGTAGTGTTGTAGTGTTTGGGTAGTGTAGGGTCATGCTGGGGGTAGTGTTTTAGGGTTTTGGGTAGTGTTGTAGTGTTTGCGTAGTGTAGGGTCATGCTGGGGTGTAGTGTTTTAGGGTTTTGAGTAGTGTTGTAGTGTTTGCGTAGTGTAGGGTGATGCTGGGGGTAGTGTTTTAGGGTTTAGGGTAGTGTTGTAGTGTTTGCGTAGTGTAGGGTCATGCTGGGGTGTAGTGTTTTAGGGTTTTGAGTAGTGTTGTAGTGTTTGCGTAGTGTAGGGTGATGCTGGGGGTAGTGTTTTAGGGTTTAGGGTAGTGTTGTAGTGTTTGCGTAGTGTAGGGTCATGCTGGGGTGTAGTGTTTTAGGGTTTTGGGTAGTGTTGTAGTGTTTGCGTAGTGTAGGGTCATGCTGGGGGTAGTGTTTTAGGGTTTAGGGTAGTGTTGTAGTGTTTGCGTAGTGTAGGGTCATGCTGGGGGTAGTGTTTTAGGGTTTAGGGTTGTGTTGTAGTGTTTGTGTAGTGTAGGGTCATGCTGGGGGTAGTGTTTTAGGGTTTAGGGTAGTGTTGTAGTGTTTGCGTAGTGTAGGGTCATGCTGGGGTGTAGTGTTTTAGGGTTTGGGGTAGTGTTGTAGTGTTTGCGTAGTGTAGGGTCATGCTGGGGGTAGTGTTTTAGGGTTTAGGGTAGTGTTGTAGTGTTTGTGTAGTGTAGGGTCATGCTGGGGGTAGTGTTTTAGGGTTTAGGGTAGTGTTGTACTGTTTGTGTAGTGTAGGGTCATGCTGGGGGTAGTGTTTTAGGGTTTAGGGTAGTTTAGTTGTTTAGTGTATGCTAAAGGCATATTAGTTCTAAAAGTTTTCGTTATTTTAATTTGCGGCCTAATAGTACATGCGGGAATATTTTTTTGCGGACTGATGGTATGCGGGATTTCGTCATATATTCGCTAATCATACTTTCTATGGCAAAATGAACCCCCTCATTTTGTTCCTTTTTAAATTAAATGTTTTAAGAGTTACCACTTTATTCCAATCAAGATGGCTTCAGGTGTGCCATACCTTTGTAATAAGTAGGACTGTTAGCACTCTAGTTGTTCTTTAGAACACTCTGGGACATTCTGTCATTGGGCTATAGTTGGGCTACATCTGGCTGATATTTGGGCTACATTTGTTTTTTTTGTCTCTGGTGGCCATCTTTGGGCTACATTGGGCTACATTGGGCTACATTTGGGCTCCAACATATATATAGCCCAATGTAGCCCAATATATATTTTTCAAAGTTAATTTTCGTAAAAACCACTGGAGCCTATATCTTGAGACATAGCAAAGGCACATCGGGCTACCAGTCCCTACAATTTTGCCAAGTTTGGTGTAAATCCATTCAGCCGTTCAGGCTAAAAGTGAGGCCAACCGCCCTATGGAAAATTGCATGGGAAAAACACGTTTTGGGACCCCCCTTTTTTCTCGGCCCCCCCTTGACGAAACCCCCCCAAATTTTCAGGGGCTGCTCAGAAACAAAATGTTCCATTTTCCTGAAAATTTCAGCCAATTCTGTCCTCAAACGCCAAAGTTATTCGACATAGAATTTTCAAAAATCCCATAGGAAAAAAATCCTAACTATATATACCTACTGGCTATCGCCAGTAGGTAATATATATATATATATATATATCCAAACATCACAAGTTGCCTTGCATAGAGACGCCAACACGGAAGTAAGTATCACCTTCTTTATTTGCAGACAGTAGGCAAAATGCGAAGACACATTTCCAGCAAGTCGCCAAACGTTTCGGGCTCCATGCCCTTGTTCACCGGAGTGTGTTGAAAGTCCCGGCAGCTGTGTGGACTTATTACCATATAACTCCGCCCATGTTGGGACTTCAAATGCAAAGTTGCTTTGTGGGTCAGGTAGTCCTACTTAGCCCAAAGTTGGTGCTCCGGTGTTTTCAAACACTCATGTCAATCCCAAGTGGGTGCCAAAAAAGGGAAAACACACTGTGCCTGCCAATGTTCATTTCTGCAAAGTTCGGCACTTCATTCCCCTCAAAACGCCCGTGTTGTCAGGCGCTGAAGGCCCGCTGGATATGCGGGGGGCATCTCTGCGGCGAGGCACGCCGCTCTTTAAATCCAAACATCACAAGTTGCCTTGCATAGAGACGCCAACACGGAAGTAAGTATCACCTTCTTTATTTGCAGACAGTAGGCAAAATGCGAAGACACATTTCCAGCAAGTCGCCCAACGTTTCGGGCTCCATGCCCTTGTTCACCGGCGTGTGTTGAAAGTCCCGGCAGCTGTGTGGACTTATTACCATATAAATCCGCCCATGTTGGGACTTCAAATGCAAAGTTGCTTTGTGGGTCAGGTAGTCCTACTTAGCCCAAAGATGGTGCTCCGGGTGTTTTCACACACTAGACTCCATCGCAAACCAACTGCTGGCAACACATTGTTGCACGCGGATAGTCACCATCCGGGGCATTTGATTAGGAGCATCCCCTATGGGGAGATGCTCCGAATCAAAAGAATTTGCAGCAATGAATCTGATTGCCTTCAGGCCCAGCAGGATTGCAAGATGAGATTTCTAACAAGGGGCTACCAGGAATCAGTTATTAACAGTGCCATTCAAAGAGCTAACAAACATGATAGTCAAACTATGTTATGCAACCTGGATGTGGCAAATAGGGGCTCTGCAAACAGTGTAGATGGTGACACACGCCTCATAATCACCTTCAACAATCAACATAAGTCCATACGAAAAATTGTAAAGAATAATTGGTTCCTGATTAAGAGTGATCCTATTGTGGGCAATCTTCTGTCACTGTCACCTAATATTACCTTTAAAAGAGCAAAGAGTATGCAAAACAGTCTAGTCTCCAGTAGCCCTGAGCTAGCCGCGGGCTCGTGGTTAGGGGGCAGCAAAGGATTTTTGAAATGTGCAACGTGCAAGGCTTGTAAAAACGGGGTTAGCAAAACGGAGTTAAGGACACCACTATCCCCAGTCCCAATTAAGATCAAGGAAAAAATGAACTGCAAGTCAGAATTTGCAGTTTATGTCTTGGAGTGTCCATGCGGGCTCAAGTATGTTGGGAGCACACGCCCTCAAGTGCACAAAAGAATCTTGCAGCACTTGAGAGCAATTAACAATGCTGATCCGACATATCCTGTTGCGCGTCACTTTGAAATTAAACATGATAAAAATCCTATAGGCTTAATCTATTATGTCATTGACTGCGTCCCCCCGCAGAGGAGAGGGGGAGACAGGGAGCTTATGTTACGGAGACTAGAAACCAGGTACATTATCATGTTAGACAGTAGAACTCCGAATGGATTAAACAACAGTGAGGATTGTCACACACATTTATGATATGGCACTTTGGTTACTAGTACTGTGAGGTTTTTCAGAATATTATTGATGCTGCTACAATATACATTATGTACATACTGTTATTTAACACCCTAACTATGATATTAGACGTTCCCTTCGACCTCCACACGATGATTTAATATTTTTTATAAAATCGTATGTTTTTACAGGATTTTATGAGACCCACTTTAGATAAATTTATTACACAGGTAGCACTTTTTTACCACATTGTATCGCGCATTTTGCACATTTAACCAACTGATATTATTTGCACTAGCTTAATTTGCACAAACATCAGGTCCAGTGCCCACTTGGGCAATATCAATTGATAATTGTGGTTTTCCATTTGAGAAATTAATATGTGTATGTTGGTTATATATCTTATTGTTACTTTTAGTATACGGTTGATATTTTAAACATGAACTGAAATTTTTGTTAGGTTTTAATTCAGCTGAGACATCACCAGGTTTTATTAGTATTTTAACTATTTATGAACTGTGTTGATACTCTTAATTTTGTTTATACTTCTGCAACCTCACACATACCATATGAGTTAATTACATTACCTGTGGATCTGATGTTGGTATTGCGTCATGCACTTATCACTTTAAATGGGTCGCCAGCCCCCATGACTGCGTCATGTGATCAAGGCTTTGGCCGAAACACGTCGTGGCAAACTGGTGTTTGGGTTCACAATAAAGATTTAACAACACCAAGAACTGGGTCTCGCATCATCCTTTGGCAGTACATGCTGAGCTGTGCAGAGCTGAGGACGACATACAACATATATATATATATATATATATATATATATATATACACAAAGACGAAATACAAAAACATATAAACAATATTAAAGAAGGAATACGAGTACCTTAATGAAATAGTCGACGGAGCACTGCTTACCCAATCACCGAATCTCCTTTCCATGCTGTATCCAAACAGTAGTGATTGGTATGGGCTTTTGATATTGCTGCTGTTCTACAAACGTCCGGGAGTGATACTCCTGCGAATAGCCCTGTGGAGGTAGCCATCTTCCTTGTTGAATGGACTGTCACTCTTGACACCAGCGTTTTTCCTGCCTTGTCGTGGCAAAATGCAATAGCTGAAGATATCCAATGGGTTATGCTACTTCCAGATAAAGCATATCCTTTCCTGGGGGAGCAAAGGTGATGAGTAAATGGTTTGATTTTCGAAATGTTTGTGTCCTTTCAATGTAAAATCTCAAGCAGCATCTGCCATCTAATGTGTGCGGAAACCTCTCCGCCGGGGATGATGGCTCTCTGAAGTACGTTGGCAATATGACATGCTCATTAAGATGGAACTAATTCGGTACCTTCGGTATGAATTTCGGATTTGTCCTTAATATCACTTTTTCCTTTCTGAATTGGATAAAAGGTTCCAATATTTAGAAAGGTTGTATTTCGCTTACTCTCCTGGCCGGTGTAATTTCCTGCAATAGTACAGTCTTCCATGATGCTAATGTAATGGATTATGGATAGGTTCGAACGGTGACCCATCAGTTGAGCTAGAACTGTATTTAATTGGCAGGCTATCGCTGGACGTTTTATTTGAGGAAACACTCTGAAGAGCGCCTTCATGAATTCCTTCATCACTCTGGAAGACCAAAGCGATATCTGTCCTGGTTTCCTCCAGTATCTCAAAATTGACACAAGATGCACCTTTATTGAGGAATGGGTCAGTCCTGCTTTTGCTAATTGTAGCAAATAAGGTAGTATCTGATCCAGTGTAGACTGTAATGGACGTATCAAATGATCTGAAAGAGACACGTTTGTGATAGATTCCTTAATGTAGAAAATCCCCAGGCGTCAGACTGGACCTGTAAAGTTTTGCTAGCAGTACCTCTCCACGCAAGTGGGTGGCGTCATGCGGTTTCGGGTCCGTCTATGGCGTCGTAAGCGGCGAGATGACTTCACGGAGACTCCTTAGGCGCCACCCATGCACGCTGACGTCAGTTCTTTCTTTTTCCGCACCAGTAAGCGCAGATCCGGTTAGAGCACATACCTTAGTCACTTTTTGGCTATCTTTTTGGGACTTTTGTCTCTTGTTGGTCTTCTCTGGTGCCTGTAGGGATGCCTGGTTTTAAGTCCTGTGGGGCCTGCTGTTGCAATATGTCGGTGGCAGACGCCCATGTCGTCTGTCTCTACTGCCTGGAGCGCGACTATTACTCCCGGTCCTCTCTGGACTGTTGGGCCATGGCCCGAATGCCTTGAGGGAGCGGCGCCAGAAGTTGCTAGAAGTTCGGCATTCGTCCCAGCGCCGTTCGCGGTCCAGGTGCCGTTCTTGAACGCTCGCGGGGCCACCATCACTGCTCCTCGGGCTCCAAGTCTTCATCCTCCGATTCGGGTAAGAGACAAAACAAAAAGAAGTCAAACACGCATTGTCGCTCTCCGACGTCCCCTCGGTCCCCTGATGCGGACGAGGGGGACAGGGTTTTCGGCCCCTGCTGCTCTTTCGGAGCCTGGGTGTCCCGCGGCCGACCCACCTTACTCAGGTCCGTCTGCGACTCCCGCACAGATGCAAACGTTTCTTGCTGCCATGGACCGCCTGTTTAGGCCTCGGGTTCCCGCCGGTGTGTCTTTGGGCCCTGCGGTCCCATGTCAGAATCCTGCCGGCCCGTCGACTCCACCGGCGGCTCCGGCCCCTGCGCCGCCAGCAGCTCCGGCCCCAGCGCTGCGGGATCCTGCGTTGTTGGCTCCTGCCACGGCGCCACGAGGTCCCATGCTGGCGGCTCTGGCCCCAGCACCACCTGCGGCGGCGCAATGGATGCCGTTGGTTCCGCCTCTGCCCCGGTTCTTGGCCGTTTTTTTCCCCGCCTGGGATCCGGATTGGGACACGGTGCTGGTTCAGCCCTGGCCGCCGTTTTTTCCTTCCCCAGTCCCTGCCCTGCCTCCGTGGTCTGCGCCCCCCACGCAGAGGTGGAGGACGACAGGGAGAGGTCCGAGGACCCTCTTGCTTGTCAGTGTGACTCTGAGCAGTATTGGGCATACGACTTGGAGGAGGCTGGCGGCCTCGACGTCTCCTCTGATCCAGGGTTTACCTCTTCCCTGCCCACTATGGAGGAAGGCGCCTCGTACACGGTGGTGCTCCGTCGGGCAGCTGAGGTCCTTAACCTCGATCTCCCTATAGTGGCCCTAAAGACTAATCTCCTCACTGAGGTGCTTTAGTCGGCGTGCACTTCATCGGAACCACTGCTGCCCTTTAATGACACCCTCACTCACGTCTTGCTGGGCACATGGTCGCGGCCGGCCACAAGGCCACTGTGGATAAGAACGTCGCCAGGCGTCATCGCCTGGCGCCGGTTGACCCTGCCTTTCTGACCAATCATCCAACGCCTGAGAGTCTGGTCTTTCAGGCTTCAATATCCCAGAGTGCCTTTTCCACGGCTCCGCCAAATAAGGACTCTAAAAGGCTGGAGCAGTTCGGCAAGCGGTTGTTCTTATCGGCCAGCTTGGGGCTGCGTTTTGTGAACACCGCATGTCTGTTGGGCCGCTATTCCCTCGCAGTGTGGGATACTGTTGCTCAGGTGTTACCTCAGTGCACAGAAGAGGTCCAGGCTGTGCTGTCCCAGGCTGTGGCCGAGGGTAAGGATGCAGCTAAATTCGCCATTCGTTGTGGCTTAGACACCGCGGACTCCCTCAGTAGGGGAATTTTAACGACTGTGGCGCTTTGTCGCCACGCCTGGTTGAGATCTACCGGGTTTTCTACGGCCGTCCAGAGCTCACTCATGGACATGCCCTTTGACGGCACTTGCCTTTTTGGTGATAAGGCCGACAGTGCGCTGGAGCATTTTAAGGACTCTCGGGCTACGGCCAAGTCCTTGGGCCTTTCTGCCATGCGCCAGGCCACGTCTACTTCTCATTCCTTTCGTGGCCATGGGAGGGACACCCCTGCCTGCTCATTCAGTCAGAAGCCTGCGCAGAACCAGACTCCGCGCGACTGTGGGCATGGAGGCCGTCGTGGCGGCACAGGAGGCCAGCGGGTGGGTCAGTCCACATCCGCCCCTGCGACATTCGCCTCAAAGCCTTCCGTGACTGAGCTTAAAGACGCACCCTATGCCAGTGGGCAGCAGGATTCGACTTCACCTTCCCCACTGGCGTTCTGTCACCTCCGACAAGTGGGTGCTGCAACTCGTTTGGAGGGGTTACTCCCTTCTTTTCGAGTCTACCCCCCCAGCCATGCCACCTCAGTTCCACCGCATGTCAGGGGATCACTTTGCGCTTCTCCAACAGGAAATTGTGTCCCTCTTGGCCAAGGGGGCCATCGAGCGCGTTCCTGGGTCAGAAGTAGGACATGGTTGTTATTCCCACTACTTTCTGGTCCCCAAGAAGGACAAGGGGGGCTTGCGCCCCATCTTGGACCTCAGATACATCAATTGCTTCCTCCAGAAGGAGAAGTTCAAGATGTTGACTCTAGCTCAGGTCTTCGCTGCCCTCGACCCTGGAGACTGGATGGTAGCGTTGGATTTGCAGGACCCATATTTTCATATCCCCATCCTGCCGGCCCACCAGCGTTACCTGAGGTTCACGGTAGGCCAAAAGCACTTTCAGTTCAGTTCATACGTCTGTATTTCGATTTAGTTCATCATAAAAGACAACACATAAAAACATACATTTATAACTAATTCCAAAACATTCCATACTGAGTATAAATAGAGGCATAAATAACCATCGATGCCAACACATCACCGCAATACATAAAAGCAGCCTTATTTACATTTTTTTTTTAAAAACTCAGTTAAAATAAATATTTGAGAAACTTAAAGACAGATTAAATTAATCGAAAAGACGTCCATGAATAAGCAAAAATGAATCATTCAGGTGAAAAACTAGCAGATTTCAATGTCAGTAGGGTACCTAGCTCTGATGACCCATGTCCAGCCTAAAAATATTGCTATTGCTATGGCCTCAGGGACCGATGTTATCATCCTCAGCAGCCATAGGGCCTCCTGTCCCACCCTAGTTTTTAGATTTTTACAAGTTGGTTTCAACCATTTTCTCCGTGGGGCAGCATATGCTGGGCAGATAAAAAAGACATGACCCATAGACTCTTCCTGGTCCTTACACCACATGCAGATGTTTCTAGACTCACCCCGCCATTTATGTGTAAAAGATCTTAATGGTAATGACCCTACTCTAAACTGATGGTAGATCTTCCTGTCACTGCTCCTAGTAATGGCATCCCAATAGTTTTCCAACGAGGGGTCCAACTTGTGACTTAAAAATCTACCAGTGAGAGTTAAAAGATTAGAGTCAACAATAAGCTTATTCTTATATACTGCCCAATAAAGATCCTTAAAATCCTTCTTAGAGGGAAACACATTATTACCGGGGTCAGACCATAGATGATTAAGGCCCATATCAAACAAGATTGTTTTTACGGCTTTGAACCATGGGAGGTTACCACAACCCATTATAAGTCTGAGATCATCAATTTCCCTAGCAAAAGATGCTAATTCAGGTGTTACCCAGATCCTCCTCCACAGGGCAACAATCCTAAATTTGACCATTTCTTCAATAGGGTAATAACCCAGATCTAATAACAGTGGTAACATGGGGGTGGATTGTGGCAAGCCTACCAGACCACGAAAACATTTATTTTGTATTCTAACAAGTTGGGTCAGATCCGTATAACCCTATAGGTCCGCTCCATATAATATTGCTGATCTTATTTTAGCATTATATATTTTGAGCATTGGCCCAATTTTTTTTGTAATTGAGGTTCTTTGTTCCTTAATAAGGGTCCCACGCAACTGTGAGAATCTTAAGGAAAGTATGTCAATCTGGGCTTTCCATTTAAGTCTATTGTCCAGTACCACCCCCAGATAGGTCATCACTTCCACCTGCTCCAACCCAATTCCGTTCATACAGACATGGCCTACTCTTGGTCTGTTTTTAGTTAACACCATAAACTTGGTTTTGCTTACATTCGCCTGAAGGTCATTTACCGTACAAAACTCTTCAAATTTGGTTAATGCCACTTGTAGCCCCTTTTGTGATTTAGAAAGGATTAAGTGTATCATCTGCAAAGATGAGGAGAGGAAACTTCATACCACCTAAGGTCGGGGCAACAGTTGGTGTGTCCACAAAAAACTGGACAACTCTATTAATAAACAATAAAAAGAGAGTCGGCGCGAGTACGCACCCCTGGCGAACTCCACGGGTCACCGGGAATCTCTCAGTTACCTGGCCCTGCATACCCCATCTAACCCGTGCAAAGTTTTCCTCATGCAGTCTTACAACTAAGTTCAGAAGTTCGCTCGGCATACCCATAGCTGATAAAGTTTCCTATAATTTGGCTCTAGGTACAAGATCAAATGCGGACTTTAAGTCCACGAAAGCCGCATAAATTGTTCCTCCACCAGGAACACCACCTTCCAATAAATAAGGATGAATCTTAGGACCTGGTCGATCGTACTGACACAGGACCTAAAACCAGCCTGCATGGGCGATAGAATTTTCTCAGCCTCCATCCAGACCAGAATTTTTGACAGCACCATCCTTGATATAATTTTCTGGATTGCGTCAATAAAGCTGATGGGGCGGTAATTTGCCGGGGATGAACGATCCCCCTTTTTAAAAATCGGTAGAATTTCCGCCCCCCGCCAGGAGTCCGGAATTGGAGCTCCATACGCAATGGCATTCGCAAGCTTCATAATATACGGTACCCAGGCCACAGGGTCATACTTAAAAATATCCGCCGGGATACAATCCATTCCAGGAGCTTTCCCGCCTTTTGTCAGGCTTAATGCAAGCTCCACATCTTTAGAATCGAATAAGGGAGTGGAGCCCAGCGATCTTTGTACTATAGTTCTCACGACTGGGCTACAATTGGCCACTACTTCTGGACTCCTGAACTGGGACTCAAAGTGTTCAACCCAGTCTTCTACTGCAACATGGTTAGTTGGGGATTGAGAGTCAACTGTACTCCCCCATTTAACAACCTGCCAGAACTTAGATTGATTAGAGGACAAGCTGGCCTCGTAAAGTTCCTGCCAATGGCGGTCGTCCCAAGCTCGTTTAGCCTCCCTTTGGGTCTTTTTATATTCCAACCTTCCCTTTCTAATAACTTCACTTATAGTTTTGAGTGCTGCGATAAGACTAGTATGTGCCTGGCGATAAGATTTATTATACCATTTGCCCCCAGATCGCCTAGACTGATTTACCACTTTCAGTTTGCAGTTTGCCGTGCTCCCCTTCGGCCTTACCAGCGCCCCTCGGGTGTTCACAAAAGTGATGGCGGTGGTTGCAGCTCACCTGCGCAGATCAGGGGTGTCAGTCTTCCCCTACCTCGACAACTGGTTGTTGAAAGCGGGCTCGCTCCAGGCAGTCGTCACCCACCTTCAGACTACGGCCAACCTCCTGCATTTGTTGGGGTTCTCCATCAACGTGCCTAAGTCACACCTAAGTCCCTCTCAAAAGCTCCCCTTCATCGGAGTGGTTCTGGATTCAACGCGGTTTCAGGTTTATCCTCCCGGGCTGTGATTCCGATCTTTCAGCCTCTATCCCAGGTTTCAGTCAGGATGACCCTCCGGCCCCTGGGCCTATTGGCCTCCTGCATCCTGTTGGTGCAACATGCCAGATGGCATATGCGGGCTCTGCAGTGGAACCTGAAGTTCCAGTGGGCACAGCATCAGGGCAACCTGTCCAATCATGTCCAGATCTCGAAGGGCACTGCACAACTATTGCAGTGGTGGCTCACGAATTGCGATTGGGTCAATGACAGATCCCTCTCCCTTCCCCAACCGGAGCACACAGTAGTGATGGATGCGTCCCTCCTGGGATGGGGAGAGGTAGAGATCAGAGGCCTCTGGTCTCCGGCGGAGTCCCGGCTCCATATCAACCTTTTGGAGTTTCAGGCGATCCGGCTTGCACTGAAGGCATTCATTCCCTCAGCCCGGGGAAGCGTAGCGCAGGTGTTCACAGACAACACCACCGCCATGTGGTATTGCAACAAACGAGGCGGGGTGGGGTCGTGGACCCTATGTCAGGAGGCTCTGCGCCTCTGGACATGGCTGGAACATCAAGGCATTACCTTGGTGGTTCAACACCTGGCAGGTTCTCTGAACGCCAGGGCAGACAAACTCAGCCGCCGGTGCTTGATGGATCACGAATGGCGTCTGAACTCGGATGTGGCGCAAGGTCTCCTTCGGCAGTGGAGAGAGCCTTGGTTAGATCTATTCGCCACCGAAAAGAACGCGCAATGTCATCAGTTCTGCTCGTTTTCATTTCCAAGGTGGCACTCGCTCGGCGACGCTTTTCGTCACAAGTGGAGTTGCAGTCTGTTGTACGCCTATCCGCCTATACCACTTATACCCAGAGTGCTGAAGAAGATTCGGGGCGACGGGGCCCTAGTCATCCTTGTGGCTCCAGATTGGGCATGAAGATACTGGTATCCTGAGCTACTCAGCATGGCGATCGATCCCCCGATCCGGCTGCTTCTTCAGGAGGATCTTCTGTCGCAGCAGCAGGGGACGGTCCTCCACCAGAACCTGTCCAGCTTCCTCCTCCATGCGTGGAGATTGAGCGGCGACAGTTGACAGCTTTCGATCTTCCTCCCGAAGTCTGTGATGTCATTCTGGCAGCCGGGCGTCCCTCCACTAAGACGGAATATGCCTGCAGGTGAAACACATTTGTGGCATGGTGCGCAGCAAAGGCACTATCAAGGTTAATCTTTCGGCCATCTCCGCCTTTCTACGGCTTCCAGATCAGCCTTCTCTGTTTAAGTCCCCAGTTGTTAACCGTTTTCTGAAAGGCATTACACACACATTTCCTCTTGTGCCTTTCATAATGCCTCAATGGGACTTAAACCTTGTCTTGACCTATGTGATGTGGGCTCCTTTTGAGCCCCTTCACAACTGTCCTTTACTTCTTCTCACTCTAAAGACGGCTTTCCTGGTAGCTATCACCTCTGCCAGAAGAGTGAGTGAGCTCCAGGCTCTTTCTTCTAAACCTCTTTTCCTTTCTGTTCATCCAGACAAGGTGGTTTTAAAGACCCGTCCTTCTTTCTTGCCAAAGGTTGTCATGCCCTTCCGCATCGGGCAGACCATCACTTTGCCCACCTTCTTTCCACCTCCACATCCTTCAAAAGAGGAAGAGAGGCTTCACCGTCAGGACCCAAAACGTGTGCTCTCGTTCTATCTGAAGCGCACACAACAGTTCCGAGTGGATGACCAGCTCTTTGTTGGCTACGTCGGTGCCAAAAAAGGTCGGGCCATGCACAAATGGACCATCTCTCGGTGGGGTTCTGTGCATTAAAGCATGTTACTCGTTGGCTAAGAAGGAGCCTCCTGTGGGACTGCGTGCCCATTATACCAGGGCGACACAAGCTACTACTGCCTTGGGACGCGGCGTTCCCTTTCAGGACATTTGTCAGGCAGCTACATGGGCTTCGCTGCACACGTTTACCAAGCATTACTACCTTGACAGTCAAGTCCGGAGAGACGGCTTCTTTGGCCGTTCGGTTCTCCGTGACTTTCTGGTGTAATCTTATTCGCAGACCCACCACCGGGGTTTGTATTGCTGGGGTATCTATTCTAAGGCAAGGAATCTCTCACTAACGTGTCTCTTTCAGATGCACAAGTTACTACTTGTGTAACAATATATCTGTAAGAGACATTAGTTAGTGATAGATTCCTTACCGCTCCACCCATACTCCCCGTTCTGCTAACTGATTTCTAGGGTTAAGGTCATCCCTTTCAGGACCCTCGTTTCATGGCACCAGTGGTCAGTTTCTTGCATGGCTCTGCATTCCTGGCACGGAAAGTCATGTACAGAACTGACATCAGTGTGCATGGGTGGTGCCTAAGTAGTCTCCATGACTTAATCTTGGCGCTTACAACTCCAGCGATGGATGCGGTGCCGCATGACGCCACCAACTGGCGCGCAGAGGTACCGCTAGCAAAACTTTCCGGATCCCGTTTGACCCCGGGGGATATTCTAAGGTAAGGAATCTATCACTAACTAATGTCTCTTACAGATATATCGTTACACGAGTAGTAACTTGTGCATCTATGCACCAATGGCAGAATCTCTTCCATTTTGTGGCATATGTTTCATTAGTGGTAGTTGCTGTAGAATTACTTAGGATGTGTCGAAAGTCTTGTGGAATGTTCAGGATTCAAACTCCTGGTCATGAGGTTACAGGCGGACATATTCAGAGAGTCTATCTGCGGGTGTCCCACCGCCCCTCGTTCATGAATATCAGGTAGTGAACAGTTGGGAATCCAGTGTGAGGAGATACCGACATCCGCAGAAGTTCTGGGATCCAAAATTGTCTCTGCCATGCTGGAGCTTTAGGATCAGATGACACAGCTCTGACTTCATCTTTCGTAGCACTCTTGGTATGAGAGGGAAAGGTGGGAATGAGTAGACAAACATTCCCATCCAACGAAGCTAAAGAGCATTCTCCACAAACCCTTCTTTGGCAATCTGCTTGCAAACCTCTCGCATTTTTTGTTTTCCTGAGTTGCAAACATGTCCAACTTTGGGGTTCCCCATTTTTTGAAGATCGCTAATTCAACTCCCATTCGTGGCATTGGCTTGAGGACCTGCTGAGGGAGTCTGTCCATGTACTGTGGACTCCGGCAACATGCCCCACTTGAAGAGCGATGTTGTGCTTTAATAGCCACTGCCATATTTCTTGAGCCTGAGAGGATAGTATTTGCGATATCGTTCTACACTGCTTTAGCAGGTAAAACATTCCTAGTAGTGTTGTCCGTTCTCATTGGAACAGGAGAATTGCGGATTCTGGGTAGAAAGGCTTGTAATCCTAAGTATACCTCCTTCAGCTCTAAGGAATTGAACTGCATTAGTGCCTCTTGCACGTTCCATTGTCCAGCTTTTGCAGCAGTGCCCCCAATCCCTGTAGGGATCCATCTGTGGTCATTACGAAGCTGGGAGTTTGCGGCTTGAAGATCAGACCTGTAGATATATTCTCTCTTATTTTCCAACTTGACAGGGTTTTTCAAATTTCTTGAGTGATAGTAATGAGATCCTCGAATGAGTCCTGAACCTGGATCCATTGTATATCTAGTTTTTCTTTAAGTGGTCTCATTCGTAGCTGGCAGTTTGGTATCAGTGGAATGCACACCCAGAGCATCCCCATAATGGATTTGTATAATCTCACTGAATCTGACTTTTTTCCTTGTATTACGAAGTTATCCTTAATATTTTCTGGATGCGTTCCTCTGATGGGTAGACCTTCGCGATCCTTGAGTCCAGTACTGCCCCTTGAAATAACAGGGATTGCGATGGTATGAGGGAGGATTTCTCAACATTTACTCATAACCCCAGTGTCTTGAAGAGCTGCAGACAAATCCCTGAAGAGTTTTCTGCAGAGTGGTATTTCGGTCCCTTTACTGGCCAGTCATCGAGAAATGAATAGACTTGGTGCCCTTGTTGTCTCAAGAATGCTGCTATTGTCGCCGTACATTTTGTAAACACTCTTGGCGCTGATCGGAGACCAAAAGGCAGCACTTTGACTTGATAGTGGAACCCCGCCACCTCGAACCTTAGAAATCGTCGATGTTTGACATGAATAGGGATGTGAAAATAAGCATCCAAGAGATCTAGAGATGTCATAAAATCTCCTTTGTTTATCATTAAAAGGATCTCCTGTATCAATAGCATGCTGAAGGGTTGTTTTTTGATTTATTTGTTCAAACCCCTGAGAGCCATTACCTGTCTCCATTTGGCACTCTTGTTTCTCTTTTATTGGAAAAAAGTTGGAGTAGAATCCCTGCCTGCGGTGTTGTTGTGGAGCCTCGTCTAGCGCACCGTTTAGAAACAGGTTCAAAATCTCTTGGTTTTAAAGGGCTAGATGTTGGTGTTTTCTTAACATGGGAGGGAGTGCCGGAGGCTTCTGGTCAAACTCCAGGGTGTGTCCCTGATGAATAATGTCCAACACCCATTTGTTCCTAGTTCTCTTTCGCCATTGATGGTAATACGCAGACAGGTAGTGGCTCTGAGTAAGTTTGTGCCGGTACGAGGTGGGTTGTGCAATCAGACTGTCACTGACGTCTGCAGTTGTCTTGTGGCTTTCCTCTAGAAGGAGCCCGTCTTCGGGCTGTCTGCTGCAGGTAGGGTAGATTAGACGTCCGAAACTGTTGCTGACCTACTTATGGGCGCTATCCCTGTTGTTAGTAAGGTTGGTAACTGTAGGACTGAAAGGAAGGTTTTTGTTGGTATTGACGCCTTCCTCTACCTCCTCGGAAAGACTGAAAAATGTTGCTGTTGGAGGGTTCCAAAGAACCGCACTATCTCCGTATTGGCCTTTTATACCCTGTAGGGCATCGTCAATATGCTTGCCGAAGAGATTTTGTATGTCAAACTTTGCCAGACTATCCGGGCGGAAAGTGGTAGCCTTTAGCCAACCCTGCCTACGGAGGACAATTGCTCCTGCCATTTGTCTGAATGCCACTGAAGAGATATCCATTGCCATATCGATCATCTCTGATGCTGTTCTAGCACCCTCCTGCAGAATCTGAGTAGCCTCTTCTTTTTTATCATCACGGAGATATTCCAGGAATGGTGTGAGGGGCTATAAGCAGGTCCAAACGAACCCTCTTCCACTGATTCTTCCATTTCCATTAGATGTGATCGAGGAAATGGGGAGATTTTACTCAAGGATGCCAGTTTTGACGACATTCGCCTTGACTCTGTTGTCAGAGTGTCCTTTTTCTGGTCTGTCAACGAGGTCTTTGACGGCAGAATGTGTTTAATCAGTATTGTCGTCAACGATCCCTGCAGTCTAAGAGACTTAAACACTGTTGCCGACTGAACTGTCGTTGGTGAGGCCGTCAGTGAGGTCGGCGATGTCCTCTGGACCCCCGTCAACGATGTTGTTGTCTATGCGCCCGTCGACGATGACGTAGACAAAGTTATCATTGCCACTCCTCTCGTCGATGACGCCGTTGTCGTCACCTTCGTCGTGGGCTCCGTCAGTGCAGAACTGACTGCCGTCATTGCCGGCAAGGAAGATTCCGCTGCTCTCGTTGATGAGTCTTTTTTGCCTGAGCAGGTTTTTGAGGAGTATGAGGCAATGATGAAGAACTTCAAGCCTTCTTATGAGAAGAGCTTGTAGAGGGTTTAAAAGTGGCAACTTTTTCAGTAGTTTTACTGACTCTTGCTTTCTTGGGATCAGCCTTAGATGAGGAGGAAGGCTCATGTTACCTTTTACACTCAGGAGTAGAGTGACCATCGTCAATATCAGACCCAGACTCAGATCTGGACTTCATCTTCTGCAACCACAACAGTAATCTTGCCTCTCTGATCTTTGTTTTAGCAGAGAAAGTTCTGCAGTATTTACAATCCCTTGGTACATGGTTGGGGTGTAAGTAGTAAAGGTAGTCCTTATGAGGATCCTCAGAAAATAGTCTTGCCTCCCCACAAGACCTGCAAGGTCTAAACCTTCTTTTCTTAGATCCTTCAGGCATTTTGAACAAACAAGAATGAAGCCAAGCACAATACCATTTCCTTTCCAGAGAATTCTAAACAAGAAAAATCAAGGTCAAAAGTTCACCAGAGGAAGAACACTGTGCAGACCTCAGAGACTTCTCACACTACGTGAGGATGGTAATCTGAGGTATGGTGGCTCTGCAGGAGCTTCCAGTCTCAGGGCTGGCGCCTCATTGTTTGAAAGTTGGTCCTAATAAAGAGGACAACGAGTTAACAAAAGTTCTATTCCTTTTGCATTGATTTCTGTGTACTTCTTCTTATACTGCGATTTAAAGATACCATGAGTTTCCCACCATGATGATGGGGAAGATTCAAGCATGTGGAATCTATGAAAGATTCAATACTGGAGAATTCTGATGATTTCATATTTTGATTTTGTGCAAGTAGGAGGCACATTTTTGCTTGTTTTCCCAGGCACAAGGAGGGCCAGAAAATACAGTGGACTTTATTTCCTGGTCATTGATGCAGTTGGAAAGAAATTACTCCATCATCGAGAAATCAATCAATCAATCAAGAAATTTGTATAGCCCGCTACTCACCCAGAGGGTCTCAAGGCGCTTAGGGGAGGGGGGTCCGCTACTGCTCGAACAGCCAGGTCTTGAGTTGCTTCCTGAAGGAGAGGTGGTCTTGGGTACGACGGAGGTGGATGGGGAGGGAGTTCCAAGTCTTGGCTGCCAGGTAGGAGAAGGATCTTCCTCCCATGGTGGCTCTTCGGATGCGTGGAACCGCGGCGAGGGCAGGGTTGGTCGATCGCAGTTGGCGGGTGGGAGTGTAGAAGGTCAGGCGGTTGTTGAGGTACCTAGGGCCCAGGTCGTGGAGGGCCTTGTGTGCGTGGGTGAGGAGACGGAACGTGATTCTCTTGCTGACGGGGAGCCCCAGTGCAGGTCTCTCAGGTGTCCGGAGATGTGGCTGTGTCGGGGGATGTCCAGGATAAGTTGTGCGGAGGCGTTCTGGATGCGTTGGAGTCTTTTCTGCAGTTTGGTTGTGGTTCCGGTGTAGAGGGTGTTTCCGTAGTCCAGTCGACTGGTGACAAGTGCTTGGGTGACCGTCTTCCTGGTTTCGGTGGGGATCCATCGGAAAATCTTTCGGAGCATGCGTAGGATGTTGAAACACGATGATGAGACGGCGTTGACTTGTCTGGTCATCGAGAGGGAGGAGTCCAGGATGAAGCCCAGGTTGCGTGCATGGTCCGTTGGTTTGGGTGCGCTGCCTAGGGCCGGGGGCCACCAGGAATCGTCTACTCCTGGTGGAAGCCCTAGCTGCCAAATGGGTAATGGAATACTTTAGAATGTATGTATGGGAGTGAATGTGACCCTACAAGGGTATGGGGAGGTGATTAAAAGTTGTTGCTTATAGTTTTCATCCTGCTGGAACATTAAATGTTTGTGTGACTAGCTGGTTTGCCGGCTAGGTTACAAAGTTTCAAACACAAATTGGAATGCATACCAAGCTGGAACAATAAGCATGTGGATTGCTCTTCTTGATTACCCGTGACCAGTTTTAAGGATATTGAAAATGTAGACTCTGAGGAAATAATTGCAAATATGAAGGATGTGGTGTTTGAGGACAAGGGGTCCATTTCACACGAAGAATGGATAGCTGTTCAAGCTGGAGATAAAGGGCCATATGTATCAAACTCAGAATTTGCTATTCTCAAAATGTGATTTTTTGCCAATCGCATTTTTAGAATCGCAAAACCCGATGTAATTAAAACTTTGCTAACCATTAGCGATTCCCAAAAATTCGCAGACTTTTATGCGAATACCAAATTTGCGATTCCTTAATTGCAAAATTGCAATTAAGTATCGCAAATCGGCATATCGGAAATTTAGGGGCAGCTTGATGACATCACAACCAGGAAGTGTGACTACCCATGCTGCACCTGAGTTTCTGAAGCAGAGTGAGAGGCTGGAAGGAGGGCTGAGGCACCAGTGCACTGCTACAGAGACAGGAGAAATGGCCACACAGGATAAGCAGCAGGGGGAAACAACCAGGAAGAGAAAACAGAAGTTTTCTGGAGGTGCTCATCCAGGAGATGGTGGTGAGCCATGAGCTGCTATTTGGAAAAAAAATCCCTGCATGTGCCAGAGACCCACAAACGCAGAATCTGGGCTGACATCCAGGAAAAGGTCAACTCCATTGGTGTTACCCACCGCAGCGTAGAAGACCTGCGAAAACGCTGGTACGACATGCCCCAGAGGTTTAAAGAGAAGGTTGCTGCCACGCTGGAGGAGGCAAGAAAGACTGGAGGAGGCAAGAAAGACTGGTGGTGGGACGTCCACGGCCACTGATTCCACGCCACTGGAGGAATTGGCCAAGGGGGCCCTGCTGCTGGAGAGTGTCAGTGGCATGGCAGACCTTGACAGCTCCGAACCCTCAGACCAGTTAAGAAGCATGCAATCACATCCCTGACACCACCCTACTTCAACCACACACCCAGGAGAGACCCAGGCATCCAACAGAAATGCAAGTCCAGTGTATGCACGCAAGCACACACAACAATGCATTGTGGGAGTGTAGTCACATGCAACAAACAGTGGAGCAGTGACAACTAGCAAGGGTCAATCAGTATGTGTGTATCAAGAAAGGCAACATACAGACAGTTAAGACCCATGTAACTCCAAACAGTGTAATTTATTGCATGACAAAAGCAAGGCAGGACACCAAACTAATGGGTGCATTTATGTCCACAGCACACCCAGAAACACAGGCACCAATGGCAGGAGGGGAGGACTAATCCCACAGGGCTGAATTGTCAGGGCAAGAGGAGGACCAGTAAGGCAGCCCAGTGATCCCAGAGAAACGTCCACGGCGCATGGCAGTAGCACCATTGCCACCACTGGAGTCAGAAACACTCAACACAGATGAGGATGGGGAGCGAGGTCAGGGCCAGTCTGACCCACACACAGAGCACAGTCCCCTGCACGTCCCATTCCAGCTATTAAACCCAGGCTTAGGGCACGTCCATCCACAAGCACAGCTGCCGCAGGAGAGGACACGGTCTTCAGAGGGCTTGAAGGCCACATGCTGGAGGCACAGCGCCTGCAGGCAAAGACAATAAAATACATTCAGCGGCAAATGAGGGTGGGCTTCATGGGCCTGACGGGTACCCTGGAGGCACTGTGTGCTGAGCTGCGAGAAGACCGTGCAGCCAGGCGCAGGGAGATACAGCGCCTCCACACACGTCTGGACTCATATACAAGGGCTGTTAACCGGCTGTCCTCTGCCACCTCAATGCTATCACGTTGCTGCATCAGCATGTAGCATGAGTTGGCACACTGCAGCAAGGATGTGGGCAGGGGTCTAGTACAAGTTACATGTGCAGTGAACCAGCTGCGGGCAGGAGCCACTGCTGACACAGGAGCCCTCAACTCACTTGAGGAGGATGAGTAATCAAGCCGCAGTAGGATCACTCCGCGCCTCCCACAGGACAGGCGCCGTAGTGTGCGTCAGGGTAGGGCTGGCGATGCTTAAGGAGAGGGCAATGTGCACTCTTGAGCGAGGGGCTACAAGCTGTCAGGGCCGACATTGAGGTGCCCTGACTAACACATGGCAATGGGTGAGTCAAGGCTAGAAGATGCAGAGAGATCTGCAAGTAATGCGCACTGTTCCCTTGGAAAGAAAATTATTTCCATAATATTTATGTAGTTTTAAAGTTTTAACATATTGTTAACATTTATTCAAACTTTTCATCAGTCATGTTTGTTTAACATAATACCATAGTTCATTCATATTACTTAATTAATCAACATACATTACTACATTGTCAATGTTCGTAAATATGTTCTGATTGACGCTATTTCATTTCATAGCATATCACATTATTTTCTCAATTAACCTATTTACAAAAAAACGATTCCAGAAGAATCTTTGCTTCATGCAGATCCTATTTTGAGGCCGATGCCCAATGCATTTCGGGAACTAGTCCCTTCATCAGGGGCGATGTCCTATAAAGATGAGTGCAAATCATTTAGGATAACAAATAGTATCACACTTGTAATACAGATTAGAGACACAGTCGGAGGTGACTTTTAATGATGAGAATACGAAACCTTATCTGCCCAATAGTACATGCAAGTAAAGAGCTACACCGTCTGTCTTACTGTGTTTATGTAAAAAATGCCTGTATGTGCAGACTGTGCGTATATGATTAATCTGGGAGATAGTGCACGATGGTGTATACAAACGGTATCCTAGCTTATCTGAAAATAAATAAACATACGCTCGTGTGCAGTTAATAAATAACTGTAAATAGCAAGGTATCACAGATTATATAGATGCCTGAGTGAACATGCACTCATGTGCTGATCAATAAATGTACCTTGGGAGAACCGTGCTGGCTTTCTGGTTCTTTCAAAATGTACATAAACTCCAAAAGCCCAAGTATATCGCGCGTGGTGTTCCTGAAGGAGAAGATCTGCGAATAAACTCAACTCAACTTAACTTACGACATATATGTTATTGAGTAAAGATTTAGAATATAAAAGTTGTCCAATTGCTAAATCATAAGAGGAGCATCTTACAGTGTTAATCAAATAGTATCTAAATATTGAGATTTATATTATTGTACAACTTTCCTTGGTGATACGTTATGTGTAAACGTTAACCTTCGTTTCATTACTGTCGTGCGTACTTGATACTTGTAAGACTTTTGAACTGGAATTTATTGAGTAAACCAATGTCATCTATATTAGACATAGTCACATACCTGATGGGAAAGTGGCAGAGAGAATGTAAATGGACTCAAACCAGATAATGCTGAAACTACAGGACCTCTTGCTGTGAATAAGATTGAGACAAGTATGTCACAATTAGATATATGTGCATATGCGAGGATATTTGTAAGTTGAGGGCTAAATATACAAATAAATCTCTCTCCTTACCAGAGATTCTGATATTCACATGTGCGAGAATTTCTCAATGCTGTATGTTTCTCCGTCTTGGATTCGGGCAGCAATGAAACGCGGAAGGATACCATACAGCTATAAATAAGTGCCGGTAGCGAGCGAAACGGGCAACCGTCGGAATACCTCGTGTGGGAATTCTGGAGCTTGTAGTTTACATGCGCAAAAAGAATATGGATCTTACTGTGTAACCTAAACGTCATACGAATCCCAGCTATGTGTTTTAGTGTTATACGTAAAGGTAATCCTGTATATTGTCGTGAGTTTGCAAGTTAAACATAGAGAATGTACATACACATGATATTATATCCTTAATTATCTTAATGCGTATAGCCCCTATCTATACAATATCGTAACACATGATGTCATCATAAATATGCAAGTAAAACATAAGGAATATAAGAAATATACATGAAATTATATCCGTAATTGTCATGGTACATACAGCCCCTGTCTGTGTACTAACATTGCAAATGAGAACAATAATATGATATGGTAAATCCTTAATTGTGTGTTGATCCTTGCTTCGTCTCTTGTCCTGTTATCTCGTTGAAATGTGTACTTATTGAAAAAAAAAACAGTTTTGACTTCATAGACGCATACATACTTATCAATTGTTGTCTATACATAATCTGTGTAACTTGCTAGTTTACAGAGTGAAATTCTCATGCATTATCCACGTATTTTCATCAAAGACGTATATATCAAAAACAAGGTATGCATGTGCTTTTATATACCATTTCACTAATGCTTAAACATAAGACTATTTGAAAGACAGACTCTCTCCTACATTAATTTATTTATATATATGAAAATGAAATTCTCACCAAGGCAAAGAACTAGATGTAATTTGGTATTGCTTGCCATTTTGCTTGTTGATTACGTAAATAATAATCATGTGTAGTGCTTAAAGTCAAGTTGATCTATCATTGATGTTTTAATCTTCTATCTCCCGTGTTTTATAATATGTTCAGGTCAATCATATTACTTGCATGTGCATGGAATACCCCTCGTGGTATGAAGTGAATTACTCCTCATAGGAAACAGCTCAAATCTAACCTATCATTCAATCCCACCGGTGTAAGTGTTTGTAGAAAATGTATCCATAAAGTTTCCCTTTGGAGTAATCTCTTCGTATTATCTTGTCCTTCTAGTTTTGGAACCAGCTCCACTATTTGTACCCGTAATTGGGCAATATTATGCTGTGCTTCCAACCAGTGGAATGCAACTGGTGCTGACCTGTTCTGTGTACTAATTGTGCTTTTGTGTTCTGTGATTCTTGTCTTCAGTTTACGTTCAGTTTTGCCAACATATGCTCTGCCACATGGGCATTTAAGACAAAATACTAAGTGCATAGAATCACAGGTGCCAAGAAAAGACATGTGTCATTGTGGGCCTCTTTAAATAGGTTGCACCTTGTTACCACCTGCTCTGACTTGGTGGTAATTGCGATTAGCAAAATTGGGAATTATGGGAAATTGCAAATTGCGATTTATTTTTTAATGCATTTCGTTTGGGGATTCGCAATTTGGCATTTCAGTTTAGCGACTTTTGCTGTTAGCGTGGCTGAGATTGAGATTTTGCAGATTTATTCGCAGAATCATTTTCTCACAAAATTGCTAATCGGTAATTTTGCGATTAGCAATTTTGCAATCAATATTGCTCCCATACATAGGGTACCTCTGTTTTGCGATCGCAAACACCTTTTTTTTGCGATTCGCAGTGTTTGCGATCGAGAAACAGCTTCATACGTATGGTCCTTGAGGAGGTGAGAAGATTGTTAAAGAGAAGTGGGGTGAAAGAACGTTGTGCGTGAGCTACAGCTATACTATTTTCGGTGAATTATCTTTTGAGGGTGATGGAGCGTTGATGCAAGGAGATGGGTGCATACCATATATTTCATTGACGAAAAGTATGTGAGCTTGCACATGAAGGTTGTTTAATACAATCTTTAACTGTTGAATGTATTAAGAACATTTTTGTGACCAAAGATGTATGAGGAGGTTATGCAATGGGTGTATTCTTGTACTGTGTGAAAAGAGGGGTAACAAGAGGTTGCAAGTTGGTGGTGGAAGCATGCAACTCATTCCAGACCCTACTGAGACCTGGATGAGAATGCGCCTGGATTTTATGGGGCTGTTGAATTGCTTACCATACAACTTGGGATTTGCAGTGATCATGGTGGATGTGCACACAAGATGGACAGAGGTTGAATCTGTCAGTGAAGTAACCTTAACCATGATCATTAGTTTACTCATAAAAGGTTCTGTAAAGGAGGGTGTACCAACCTATTTAGTGACTGATAACGGCTTACAGTGGGCCTTGGGTGAAATGAAAGTTTTGCTAATTCAAAAAGGAGTGAACATTGTAAAACATCTGTTTATAATCCTCAGTCTAAGGGCATTGTAGGAAATGCAAATCGGTTGGTCAAAAACATAATTAATTTGGATCTAAAGAAGTTGAATGTGGAAAGAGCTGGTTGGAAGTGGTATGGGTGGACCATACATATGTAAATGGTGGGACAGGTCCCACACATTTTATTTTGATGCATTGAGAAGAAGGCAAAACTAAATTGGTTACCGGATGGACAAAGGGTTTGTTTATGAATCCGTAAAATACGTGTGGGAGTAAAGAAGATAGGCGGGTAGAGGTAGGAGACCAGGTTAAAGTGAGGCCTGAACATGACGGACCTGTTGTTATTTATTTTTTAATTCAGAGGGCCATTCCGAGTCATTAATGTCAAAGGAAATGATGCCATACTCTCAAATGGTCAGAGGTGAATAGGAAAAGTGTTGCACAGTAGCAAAAGAATAGTGAGTGTTTTGAGGACAAAAGGGTGGACGAGGATAAAAAGGTGAATGGGGATAATGGATGTAGTGGGGGGATACTAATTAGTAAAGCGGAATATTTAGAGGGTTCAAGAAGAGTAAGTGAGTCAGATGGAGCTAGTGATATGGGTGGTCTGCGTTGTGGTTCACATGGTGATAGGCATGGAAGAACAGGTAAAGTTACTCCACTAAGTGTTAAAAAGATGCCTGTTTAGTTAACTGATTTTGTCTGGTGATAACCTTAGTTTATAATCATCATAAATGGTTAAACATTTAAGGTTTAGGTTTACGAGCTATCTTGGTGTTCATGTTTTTGAATCTTAAATCTAGGTTTTCCGGTTTTTAGTTAAAACCGATAATCCATACTAATATTATAAAGAGAGAGCCCAAACCTTTGAGGCGGGTAATCTCAGTAACCACAGCACTAATCACAACACCCAATACAGCATTGGAAAGGGCTGTTGCAGCAGAAGGACATAGGCTATGCAGACGGATAAAAGAAATTATTAAAAAAATTGCAAAAACTCCATACTATACTATCCATATCCATACTAATATTATAAAGAGAGAGCCCAAACATTTGAGGCGGGTAATCTCAGTAACCACAGCACCAATCACAACACCCAATACAGCGTTGGAAAGGGCAGGTGCAGCAGAAGGACATAGGCTATGCAGACGGATAAAAAAATGTATTAAAAAATGCAAAAAATCCAAACTATACTATCCATACTAATATTATAAAGAGAGATCCCAAACCTTTGAGGCGGGTAATCTCAGTAACCACGGCACCAATCACACACCCAATACAGCGTTGGAAATGGCAGTTGCAGCAGAAGGACATAGGCTATGCAGACGAATAAAAAAAAATTATAAAAAAAATTGCAAAAAATCCATACTATACTATACTATATCCATACTAATATTATAAAGAGAGAGCCCAAACTTTTGAGGCGGGTAATCTCAGTAACCACAGCACCAATCACAACACCCAATACAACGTTGGAAAGGGCAGTTGCAGTAGAAGGACATAGGCTATGCAGACGGCCACCATATACATTTAAAAGGTAAAAGAACCGTGCCAGCAAAGTAGTCCCTTGTGGGCGTGTCAACGTTGTGCTGTGGGCGTGGGCTGGGGGCGTGACTAACGCTGGGGACGTGTGGTACGGCCATCATATCGTGGGCTGTGGGCGTGTGCTGGGGGCGTGACAAACCTTCATGCCATGTGAGTCGTACATACAAGCGTCAATTACGTTGCTGCGCAGCATCAAGGGGCACGCTGGGGGCGTGACACACTGGGGGCGTGAGAAACGCTGGGGGCGTGTGTCCGACCTTCATGCCATGTGAACGCAATTGCACTGCATCAAGGGGCACGCTGGGGGCGTGTGCTACGGTGTTCCCTTCATGCCATGTGGGTCGTACATTAATCAGAAGATCGTCTGCTGTGGCCGTGTGCTGGGGGGCGTGACAAACGCATTCAGCTGGAGGCGTGGTAAGTAACGTTACTGGAGCCTCTCCTGCGCGCTGTTACTGAACTCTCTCATTCAACGAAATTACACGCGCCTGCTACCATCAACCAGGGCTCTATGGGCTCAGGCGGTGGATCAGTACACTAATTACACGCGCCTGAAAACATCAACCAGGCCTGCAGCTGGGCCTCAAGCGGGGGAACACGCGCCTGCTAACATCAAACAGGCCTGCATCTGGGCCTCAAGCGGGGGAACACGCAAATGAGCGTGTCTGCGGGGACAATTACTGCAGTCTCTCCTACTCGCTGTCACTCAACTCTCTCATTAAACTGATTTACACGCGGCTGATAACTCTCTCATTCAACGACATTACACGCGCCTGCTAACATCAACCAGGGCTGTAGCCGGGCTCAGGCTGAGGATCACTACACCAATTACACACACCTGCTAACATCAACCAGGGCTGCAGCTGGGCCTTCTCCGTCCCGATTCTAATGAAACAAAAAATGTTGTCTACCGTGAGATTTTAAAATAAATTGCCCTTGCCAAATACACACATTACACAATTCTATTTCATACCCGGGCAACGTCAGGACGGGCTGCTAGTCTATACTACTATTATAAAGAGAGAACATGCACCTTTGAGCCAGGTAAACTCGGGAACCACAGCGCCAATCCACACACCCGATACATTGTAGAAATTGTCAGGGTGTGCAGATGGACATAGGCTATAAAAAAATAAAATAAAACGTACATTTAAAAAAATAACTTTTAAAAAAAAGTTGTGCCCTGAAAGTAGCGCCGGCCGCGACGCTGCTCTTGCCGCGACGTAGCGCTGGCCGCGACGTAGCGCTGGTATGATGATTGAGTATGTGTATGAGTAACTATATAGATATGTTGGTGAATGAGCGAATGTGGATGTTGATTTTGCAATTTCTGAATAGATTGTTGTAAGTGGAATTAGTTTCTCCATTGTTTTGTAATTATTTGATTCTATTTTTCAATGTGTGTATCAAAACTTATATTACACTGAGAGAGAGTCTGCCATTTTTTCACAAGGATGATGTCATCAGTGATGTCATTTGAGATGTCATCAGTGATGTCATGAGTGATGTCACTGACCATGTCATGAGTGATGTAATATGTGACGTCATCAGCAGTGCATTGCACGCGCAAGTTATAGTGAGTCCAACTAACTATAACGTGGGAATTTCAATGGTTTTATGCGAGTAAAATTTCCAGCAAACTATAACTGGTGTGAAACCTATGGTTTTTTCAGTGAATTTCATAGGTTTTTTAAATGCTAATTCCTAACTATAACTGGTGTGAAACCTATGGTTTTTTCAGTGAATTTCATAGGTTTTTTAATAGCAAATATCTATAGGTATGAAAGTAATAATTTTTATAACAATTTTTAAATTGTGTAAATATTTTTTTTTTATTGTTTGCCCCGGTATGCGTCCCGGGACGCTCCCGGGGCGCGTACCGGTTAACGTACGGGTGAGCGTAATGCTATGGAGCGCCCCGGGGCGCGTACCGGGGAGCGTCCCGAGAGCGCTTTTCCCGCGAACGAAAACAACATCATGACATTTCGCGTAGTCGCGTGATGCGCCGCGTAAGCGTGACGTATCGCGTAGCGCAATGTGTCTCATGACGTGCTTTGTAAACGCACCCAGAAGCGCTCCGCGGCACGGCCCGGTGCGCGTAGCGTAAGCGCGCCGGAGCGCGTAACGTAAGCGCACCGGGTCATGTGTCAGGTCATGTGACCTGAAAATAACACTTTTCATTGGTTCTCATCATTTTTTTTCTCCAAATGATGAAAGCCCCCTCCTTTTTTCCTCATTCTAACTTTCTTTATTGAGAGAGCAAGAGCTATTTTTGATCACTGCAATGGCATCACTTGTAGCTGCAGCTGGTGCACCCCCACCACCACCACCATCACCAAGAAAAGAAGGTCCACCACCACAGTTCCTTGGAGGACAAGAAGAAGAAGAGGAAGAAGAGGAGGAGGAGCAACAATCAAGGCACTTCCTGCCTGAACAACCAAGGCAAAGGCACGTTAAAGTGCACTATGTTTGGCATTCTTTTCCATCCCTGAAGGCCAAAAAAAGGTGAACGCCCCCAAAGTCACCTGTCTAATTTGTGGCTCAGTCCTCTCCAGGGGCAATCCCCTAAAGAAATATTCATTTGGTAATTTTACCATGATCCGCCACATGGAGAGGTTTCATCCAAATAACTTAGCCCACGCTGAACTACAGGAACTTCAGAACAACCTACCCCCTGTGGCCAGCACCTCCTCTACTGAAAACTCACATTCTGGTCCTGAAGCACGCCAAATGGTGCCAAATATACAACCAAAATTTGGCACCATAAAACATGTTTGCATTTTCTGTGGCAAAACATTATGTTATGGTGAACTTAGTGTCACCTTAATAAATTATGCTGTGGACAACCACCAATGCAACAAGAAAAGGAAGCACTAATTCTTTTCTTTTTTTTGCTCCTGTTGAGCCATTTCTACTTCCCTGTTTTTTGTTTGTTCCCTTAAAAAACACAAGAAAAATATAAAATTGTTCAAAAATACAAAAAAAAAAAATGTTCAGTAAAATAATAAAAAAAATATAAAACAACAAAAACAATAAAAAAAGTTCTTTTCAGAACTACCTCACATTTATAAAATTAAACCTATATTTTTAAAGGATCTCTGTCAATTTTTTGTCCTTAGGGTACGCGTACCGGGGCGCTCCGCCCCAAAAAAAAAGAATTTTTTTTTTAAATTTCACGAAAGTACGCTCCCTGGTACGCTCCCCAGTGCGCGTACTGGGCGCTCCCCCCGCGAAAATCGAAAAAAAATTACATTTTTTTTTTGACCCGCGGGACCCTTTTATGGCCCCCACATCAAACCTGGGGGGTCTACCCTGCCCCCTTTTGGTTATTTCCCCCTTTGTTTTTGCCACCTCTTCTGTCTCGATCCTACCGAGACACAAGATGGCGGCCGCTGCGGACTGTTTCGAATGTTTACAGACACCCGAGAGCCAATCAGCTTTCCGTGCGCAAGTCGCGTTGCGCGCCCGGAGCGCTCCCCGGTACGCGCACCGGGGCGCGCTTACAGATATATACATTTTTTTGAACCTAAATTACTCAAAATCCTCTGGAGCACATATCTTGAGACATAGCAAAGGCACATCGGGCTACCAGTCCCTACAATTTTGCCAAGTTTGGTGAAAATCCATTCAGCCGTTCGAGCTAAAAGTGCGACAGACCGCCCTATGGAAATTAACATGGGGAAAACACGTTTTGGGACCCCCCTTTTATCTCGGCCCCCGCGTGAGGAATCCCCCCCAAACTTTCAGGGAAGGAGCGGAGCGCCGCGAGGCAAAGTTGCTGAACAATGCAGGCAGATTCCTCAACCGGCGCCAAAGTTATTCCCAATAGAATGTTGCGATTTCCCTATGGAAATCAATCCTAACTATAACTACCTACTGGCGACCGCCAGTAGGTAATATATCTATACATACTAATATTATAAAGAGAGTGTCCAAAGCCTTGAGGCGGGTAATCTCAGTAACCACAGCACCAATCACAACACCCAATACAGCGTTGGAAAGGGCAGTTGCAGCAGAAGGACATAGGCTATGCAGACGGCCACCATATACATTTAAAAGGTAAAAGAACTGTGCCAGCAATGTAGTCCCTTGTGGGCGTGTCTGCGTTCTGCTGTGGGCGTGTGCTGGGGGCGTTTGGTATGTTCCGCCCTTCATGCCATGTGAGTCGTTATTGCGCCGCATCAAGGGGCACGCTGGGGGCGTGACACGCTGGACCCGTGACAAACGCTGTGGGCGTGTGTCCGCGCTGTGGGCGTGTGTCCGCCCTTCATGCCATGTAAAGCGCCAATTGCGCCGCATCAAGGGGCACGCTGAGGGCGTGACAAACGCTGGGGGCGTGTGCTACGTTCCGCACTTCATGCCATCTGGGTCGTACATTAATCAGATCGTCTGCTGTGGCCGTGTGCTGGGGGCGTCACAAAGGCGTTCACCTCGAAGCGTGGTAAGTAACCATTCGCAAGACTTCCTTGGGGGACTGCCCGTTGTCTCACACATACTGGGGGTGCCTAATGCAGTGTGTGCCTTGGCCTGGGTGCGTCTGAAAGGGCCGAACGCAGTGTGTGGCTTGGCCTGGGTGCGTCTAAAAAGCACTCAGGGCCAAAGAGCGTCGGTGTGGGTCACAAAAAATTAGGGCAGTGGGAAACAATCATTCAAGACTCACACAATTCTAATTGTTAGACGGTCGCCGCTAGCCCTCAAGCGGGTGCACACGCGTCTGAGCGTGTCAGCAGGGACAATTACTGCAGCCTCTCATGCGCGCTGTTACTGAACTATCACATTAAACCAAATTACACGCGCCTGCTAACATCAGCCAGGGCTGTAGCCGGGCTCAGGCGGCGGATCACTACACTAATTACATGCGCCTGCGAACATGAACCAGTGCTCTAGCTGGGCCTCAAGCGGGGGGACACGCGCCTGCTAACATCAACCAGGGATGCAGCTGGGCCTCAAGCGGGGGACCACGTGAATAACCGTATCTGAATACACACATTACACACATTCTATTTCATACCCGGACAACGTCGGGACGGGCTGCTAGTACACTACTAAAGGGAATATTTGCTTTGCATTAGAAACTGGATAACACCAGATTTTGCTGCACTTTGACTGCTTTAGTACCCTCTGGTGCCAAAGCAAAATAGGTTTAGCCTCAAACTCTAAGCATTGTCTGTGATAGATGCTCCTGCAATAATCTGGCCATGGTAAGCCAATGAATATCCCCTTTAACTCACCCCTAAGGTCCCTTTTTAAAAAAAAACCCATATTTTTATTGATTTTGAAGTACCAGTCACATGTCTTGGTCACATTATTGTAACAATCTGATAGGTCCATAAACGTTGTTGCATTGTCCATCGACAAAACACAACCCCCAAGGTCCCTTGACCCCTTAGATTTTCTGGACCTACTTCCAGTCCCGTTTAGGGAAGTAGGATTGCTCACCTCATACATCTCACTCTTTACTGCACATTACTGTAAAGGGCTAGCAGGTTTGCAGCTGAACTAGGAGCAGGGCCTCAGTCTGGGGCAAGAAGCGCCACCTTCATATCATCCTCCTTCACTGAGAGCCGGATGTAGTTATGCTTTCTGAAAGCTCAGGTATCATTATTGTGGCAGCAAAGGTATCATGATTTAAGTGCTGCACCCAGCACTCCTTTCTTTATTTTACATTGTGATAATCTTAAAAGCCTGAGTTGCATCCCCTCATACTGGAAAGGGACCTTATCCCGAACATATCCACCAAGCACGTAGAGGCCCAGCAGAGGTCCATGCGCCGGTTCAGCTAAACTATGTTGCCTACAGTGCATACATTACCTCAGAAAATCTACACGTTTATTGAGAAGCTGCACGGCATGTGGCTGGATCTTTTCTGAACCTACGTACAGGTGTAGAATATCTTCATACTAAAGCCCTAGGATTACTTAGACCAACTTTCAATCCTACTGTCTCCATGTCAACATGGAGTGTAGCACCTATGGTGTTAAAACAAGACTAGACACTTGACAAAATCACCTGTACACGCCACAGGGTCCGTATTTAATGGGAACATACTGAGCTGTGCTTGTTCTTCCCCGAAGATGAAAAATGCTCTAGAGCGGTGTACAGTGAACACTGCACAGAACACAAAGGGAAAGTGCTTTAGACAACTCTCACATATACCTGGCAAAAGCACAGCCCCAGCGCTGCTTTTAAATGAACAATGCCTCACATGCTTTGAATGAATCTATGCTTAGCAGTCCTCCTGCTGTCTTCAAATAAAACAACATTCCTTTCAAGGTACGGCACAGGCACACGGCCCAAGGCATCTTGCAGCTCACCAAGATCTGTACTACCTCAGCTGCTTCTTTAAGCAGCGGTAGTGTTTGATGTCACTAAATACCCTACAGCTAATATTATGCATATGAATTTCTTAACAACATTCTCCCATATGACCAGGTAGATCAGGAACAGGCCAAGAACAGACTCTAATGCCACATTTATTAGACCAGTCATTTCTTAGAATCTCAAGAATAATGAGGTAGTGTGACGCAGTTAGAATAACAGAGCTCCCACGATACATATCTCATGTCCTAAGTAGAAAAACTTGATTCATTCTACCATTGTCATTTATCTGAAGAACAGAGCAGTAGGTAGGTGTGCCAAAAATCACCATGAACCTTTTATATGTGTCAAAATCAAATCTTAATCAGGCACAAACACATCCCCGTCCATGAACATCTTGGAAGTTGAAAACAGGAACTTGCATGTTGGAGAATGAGATGGACAGGGAGGTGAGAGAGATAATGTAAAGCTATGTGTAAGGGCAAATTCAAGGATAAGGTACAGAGGAGGAAATTAGACGTTGAAAATAGTACGGAAGAATGGACAAGTGAGGGATAGAAGGAATTTAAAGCCAAATTCTTTATAAGCACTGGAAAAACGCCATCCCCTTGATGTGCTTTACAGAGCGCAAAAGAATAAACACTGTTAACCACAGATTTGTATCTTTCTAAAAAAACATTGGAAAAGATCACACCGGAATTCCCAGTAGAAAATGAATGCTGGAAAGTCTGCTTACATCTTATTAAATGAACCATTAAGGCTTATGACTCTTACTTACCAAGATTTGTACCTTTCTGTCAAGTAATCCACGTGCAATCAAGTATTCAAATCAAATCAAAACTTTATTTGTATTGGTTAATTTAAACCATTACAGCGTATTAAAACGTACCACGACTATGCAATTCATTTGGATCAAATATTAGAAGACTTTATTCTTACTGGAACACCAATATACAGCAGACAGCAGCAAATGTAGATTCTGCTACATCCTTCCTCCTGGCCACTCTACTCACAGGTTTTACATCTAGTAAAAGGATCTAGAACACTCAAAGAAGCGCGTACCAAGGAGTGTTAGCATCCCTTGAATGATGCACCATTCCAACATATATAAAGTTATAAAATACATTGTAATATATAAACGTGGCAATACATAACATGCAATAACTTGCTAATCCATAACACTCTCTTTATCTTAGGCCAGTACAGTGTTGCTATGAAAATACATTTGCATTGCCTGTATTCAGTTTGTAAGAAAATAACAGAGATGAGCTGTAGTTGTAATCTTCTTAGAATGTTTTTACTTTCCAATATGATGACACCTTACCTTCCACTTGTCATGGAGTCACACTCCTGCTCAGTTGGGTTGCTGGCTGGCTTGGGAACGGATATTCATCTCCTGTGATATGAGCTACAATGAAGATATGTATCTATGATCTGGTGACAGCCTTCTCTACTACAATCCGCATCTGTCACTCTAAGTCCATCATCGGTGCCGCTTCGCCTCTGTCACCATCAGTGGCAATTTCCCTCAGCCACCTGCGGCATCAGTTCTCCTCCACGACAACTAGCACCAGTTTCCAACAGTCACAATCGCACCAGTCAGTTGTCATGTTTGACAGTTACCCTCGATCCCCCATTTGTACAGACTTTCCCACTAGAAGAAGTGAAGATCTGGAGAACATACCTCCGTTTCTGTGGAGCTGTAGGAGCCCACTGACCCTACTTTGAAGTCATATGGTCAAATGCCAAATAGCATGGGTGGAGGAACACAGACCATTTCATCAGTGGTAGCTCTTTTTGTTTGCCATGGACGACAGCACTTTTGTTGCCCAACAGTGCCAGTTTTCCAAAACCACAGCAATATCTTTACATTTTAGAGGTATACGAGTATGTTATTTGTACATTTAACTATTGAGAGCACTGCTTGTGAACCAGCCCTAGACAACAGTATCCCCAGCTTTGCACATCTTGACCATTCACCCTTCTAACACTATAATTGCTCATCAAACAGCTCTCAGCCCCTCCTTTTAAACACATAATATGGCGCCTCACCCAGTACTTCAATTCCTTCTTCTACTACGCCTCAGTGTAGTCTCACCAGGTTTACACCACGCAAGAAGAGAACACACCCCACCCCATCAATTAACACCCCTCCCACATCTCTGCAAATTAATGACACTTCTGCAAACCAAAAACTGCACTTGTCTCTACACCCTCTAGAACTGAACATCAACTGTGTCACACTGTCCCCCAATTGTTCATCCCCCTTCAGCCCATCTACCCTACCTCCGCTCCATTCTTACTTTTGAGATATAGGTTTAGAAAATTAATAATTCTGGTATCCAAATAGGATGAAATAATGATGTACTTTCAAACACCAAAGTGGAATGTTGGTATGTATCAGGTAGTTGCCAAGTACCTACTGCCACAGGACCAAAAGAAAGGGAAGAGAATGCTATCAAAAAATATGAGAAACCCCTAAAGAGTTGGACAAGACACTGGAGTAGTGAGACAAATTAACTAGAGTGGGCCCAGTGGCTATGCTTAGCCATGGAAAGCGTATGCTTGACAGCTAATCTCAGTTTTACTACCTCACCTAAATAAGCTGGAAATAAACAATGTATTCTAAAGCTTTTGAGGAACACAGTGAGGATTCTCTGGAAAGAGAAGCCGCTTCGCCTTGCGATCAGAATCACTGCCATGCCATTTGTGGTCTGGTTGGAAACTGTGAAACCAGGAGACACAGGTTTCATTCTGACCTCTAAATTTGCCACATTTTGTGCTCTTGGGCCATCACTTTTTTAACATATATTCTTTCTCCCTTTTTGGGAAGATTGGGAGAACTTAGAAACAATGTAAAAGCTGCTAGAGTAAGTGGGTGGTTGAAAATGGATTGGATATTACCTGTGGGATTGGATCACCTCCCAGTTCATGGTACAATCACTAAAGTACAGTATAGTGGTAATTGTCTAGCATTTGCATCGAGCAGGAGTGTGCTGCAGTCACAGGTCTACTGTTTTAACAAACTCTCCCCGTGCCTCTGTGTCCTGTTCTAACAATACCTCAGCACCATAAAACAGGCTTAATAGTAGAAATAGACTAGCAAAATAGGTCTCCCGTGTGGTTTTTATTCACACATTCAGGTCTGTTTATAGGCAGGTGGGTGTATCTGTATCTCTCTTGCTGAATGAATGCTAGTGCAGTGAGTATTTGGAAAAAAATGGCTGTCATTCGTGTGGCGACCTAGTTATCAGATGGAAAGATGGAATAAAGCTTAGGCTTTCCATTTTCCGTCTCATGCCTCACCTTATACCAGAGGTCTTCCAACCTTTGGATGCCGAGACCCCCTGTCAACATTTACAGGCGTAAGAACCCCTTCCTGACAAAAATTTCTAAACCTCTAGGCAGGGCTTCTGGAATTATGAGGTAGGTGAGGACCAAATTATGCGACAGGCTTGACTAAATTGTGTGAGTAGAAAATTTAAATAAGGTTCTGTGATGCTGCGTATTTTGGGATAGCATTGCTTTATTATTTTGACATTTTTTAAACACAGTAACACTGAGGAAAGATTTCACGCCATCAGTACCAGTTTATAACCAAAATACAGCAATTAACATCAGAAAGATGTCTAGTCAACCTTTGTGAAGGGCCTCCCACTCCGCAGGAATACGCGCTGCCACATTAGAAGCTCACCTGGCCATGGCCGGGAGCAGCAAGGGTCCCTTCAAACCCTGGCAGTCTTGTGCAGAGTTAAGTAGTTTACCCATGCCCCTTTCCTCTCAGCCCTTCCTTCCATCCCTCTCTTCTCTCCTCTACCAACCCCGGATCCCTCTCTCACATTGCAGGCAGATGGTTATTAGCCCCAGGACACCTTTTGGTAACAGTAGCACACTACAAATGTAAATAAAAATAGGCAGAAGCAGGCGATCCACTAGACCCAAACTTCGGGGGGGGGGGGTTTAACACTCCCAGCCAGGGCTGGCCCTAGCACTGGTCGCACACAGTGCAACAGTCTTTCCATCTTCTCCATGAATTCCCTCACTACCACTCACCAACAATACACCTCATCTCTCTATAGCACCTGTCTGGCAAAATACTCATAGTTTACTCACACTCACTTCTGTGATGTGAATGGTACATATTCTTTGTACCAGGTACTTTAACCTTCTGCACTGTGTGGGTGAAAGAGTGCCCATGTGACTGCACGGTAAGCAATGCAACTGTGTGAGAGTAGGGTAAAAGGAGTGACTAAAAGGTGAGTGAGGTAACCATATGAATTTGGGTTTGGCTGTAAGTGCATAGTGGGACGAATTAGTGCATGGTTAGTGATGGCCCTAGCACTGGTCGCACATGGTGCAACAGTCTTTCCACCTTCTTCATGAATTCCCTCACTACCACTCACCAACAATACACCTCATCTCTCTATAGCACCTGTCTGACAAAATACTCATAGTTTACTCACACTCAGTTCTGTGATGTGAATGGTACATCTTCTGTGTACCAGGTACTTTAACCTTCTGCACTGTGTGGGTGACAAGAGTGCCCATGTGACTGCACGGAGAGCAAGGCAACAGTGTGAGGGTAGGGTAAAAGGAGTGACTACAGGTTGAGTGAGGTGACCATATGAATTTGGGTTCAGCTGTAAGTGCAGAGTGGGACGAATTAGTGCATGGTTAGTAATGGCCTTGTTTGAGTGACCTACAGATTGAGCAGTGAGGGGGGGGACAGGTGATTGAAGTGTCACATGAGTGCAGGATGAGAGGTCTGCTCGTGTGACTGCAGGGTGAGGTACAGAGTGAACAATGCAAGCACATTTTTAGTGCAGAGTGATCACTGTGAGAGTGGGTGAATGTTGTGAGTGCATGGTGATCAGTGTGAGTACATTGTGATCACTGTGAGTGCATTGTGATCACTGTGAGTGCATTATGATCACTGTGAGTGCAGGGTGAGCGGGTGAATGTTGTGAGTGCATGGTGATCAGTGTGAGTGCACTGTGATAACTGTGAGTGCATTGTGATCACTGTGAGTGCAGGGTGAGCGGGTGAATGTTGTGAGTGCATGGTGATCAGTGTGAGTGCATTGTGATCAGTGTGAGTGCATTGTGATCACTGTGATTGTAGGGTGAGTGGGTGAATGGTGTGAGTGCATTGTGATCGCTGTGAGTGCAGGGTGAGCGGGTGAATGTTGTGAGTGTATGGTGATCAGTGTGAGTGCATTGTGATAAGTGTGAGTGCATTGTGATCACTGTGAGTGCAGGGTGAGTGGGTGAATAGTGTGAGTGCATTGTGATCGCTGTGAGTGCAGGGTGAGCGGGTGAATGTTGTGAGTGCATTGTGATCACTCTGAGTGCAGGGTGAGCGGGTGAATGGTGTGAGTGCATGGTGATTGTTGTGAGTGCATGGTGATCAGTGTGAGTGCAGGGTGAGCGGGTGAATAGTGTGAGTGCATGGTGATCAGTGTGAGTGCATGGTGATCAGTGTGAGTGCATGGTGATCAGTGTGAGTGCATGGTGATCAGTGTGAGTGCATTGTGATCAGTGTGAGTGCATTGTGATCAGTGTGAGTGCATGGTGAGCGCGATGAGAGCATGGCGATCGCGGTGAGTGCATGGCGATCGCTGTGAGTGCATGGCGATCGCTGTGAGTGCATGGCGATCGCTGTGAGTGCATGGCGATCGCTGCGAGTGCATGGCGATCGCTGTGAGTGCATGGCGATCGATGTGAGTGCATGGCAATCAGTGTGAGTGCATTGTGATCGCTATGAGTGCATGGTGATCAGTGTGAGTGCATTGTGATCGCTGTGAGTGCAGGGTGAGCGTGAAAGTGAAGGCGAGAATGAGAAGTGAGTTGTCTGAAAGCAGGGTGCATTCCCAGAAACTTGAAGTGTACGGTTTCAGATATAAGTTAAACTATTGCTATAATGGCATTAATCAGGGATTGAGGGTGGAGGAAATAAATAATGTGCTGATCCTGCAACAAACTTCCAGTCTTATGATTAGGGTTACCAGCTCATTATTTTGATGGCCCAGAAATAAGCAGTCACCTAAAGCTGTATTTTTAGCACTTATCTGTGAATACTTAGAACAGCAAATAGAAATAGAAAGCACTTTTAATTGTGTCACTTTTAATTGTGTTCTAGGGCTGCCTCAATGATCCATGACTGAAAATTAAAGAGAACAAAGACAGAAAAGTCACATAACTAATGAATACATACTTTTTTATTAGGTCTCGCCTAGCATATTTGTGGCAATCGCTCTGCGAGAGATATAGAGAGCTGCTCCACGAAAGCTTACGAAGGGGCTTTTCAATGCGGATTATCGACAGTGTATGTGCTCCGTGCGCGTGCTCGCCATTTGCTCCCCCGCCCCCCATCTGACGCTCGCACACCACCATTCCACCATTTGTGCCTCGCATCACTTCAAAGGTTCCCCCCATCAGACTTCAAAGGAATGCCTCCCCCGCCACAGCAATGCCGAGGGCTTGTTTGATCCATTTCACGGCCGAAACAACTAAACGCTGACGTCTTGTTCTTTTCTGTTTAGTCTCTGTGCGTGCACGTCTTGTTTTCTATTTGTATTCCGGTGTTTGTAGAACTTGGTTTAGAATGCATCTAAATCACAGCTGTCTTGGTTTGTTTACTCATTTTGTTTATGAACTCACTTTACCATCATCCTACCCCCTACGTGTTTTTTTGCAGCTGTCTGCTTTTTCTTGCAGTTTTATTCCCCAAAAGCTCCTTTTTTTTCTTGCTCCGTTTTTTCTTGCAGTTTTAGTCCTGATCTCCCACCATCACTCCTACCTCGCTCCATCTTTTCTTGCTCTGCTCCGTCTTTATTTGCAGCTCTGTCCACTTTTTCTTGCAGTTTTATTCCCCGATCTCCCACCATCACTCCTATCACGCTCCGTATTTCCTTGCTCCGTTTTTTCTTGCACTTTTATTCCCCGATCTCCCACCCCCGATCTCCCACCATCACTCCTACCCCACACATGGACCTCCCTGTGACTCTTCCGCCCCCAGCTCTGTCCGCTCAGAGGGTCACCCAATACCATTCCAACCCCTCTTCCCCAATCTCCCACCATTTCTCCCACCCCGCTCCGTGTTTTCTTGCAGCTCTGTCCGCTCAGCGGGTCACCCAAAACCATTCCAACTCCTCTTTCCCGATCTCCCACCATCACTCATACCCCGCTCTGTGTTTTCTTGCAATTTTATGTAGTACGAACTCGACCGGGAGGCATTGGAGCACTTTACACGAGGACCACTTACATTACACAAGGACTTAGTCTGCAGCTCTGGCCGTTATGCCTTATCTAACCTCTCCTTTTTCGCTTTCCCCTCCTTCGCAACCTTTGCTCTTCTCTTCCCTCTCTATTACTCTCCAACCTTTTAATAAAGCTTACAGCAGAGAGTATTCAACGCCCAGTATGTACAAGTTGAGAGTAAAACGATTTTACCTCCCTTCTTCTCTACGTCTTTTTCCTAACCTCTTCTCTGTGGCCTCTCAGCGCCATCTCTTTTCTCCCTCAGCCTCCCCACCCTCACTCTTTCCACCCTCACTCTTCTCCCCCTTTTCCATCTTGGTTGTAGCCATTTTGCTCTCTCTTTCGCCTTCTTTCATATCTTCCCTTTCCTTCTTCTCTCCCCCACCCGTGTTCCGGTCACTCTTCTCGCCCTTTCTCCTCTTCTTTCCACCCAATACCATTTCAATCCCTCTTCCCAGATCTCCCATCATCACTCCTACAATGCTCCGTCTTTTCTTGCAGCTTTATGTAGCACAAACTAGACCGGGAGGCATTGGAGCGCTTTACACAAAGACCAGTTATATTACACAAGGACTCAGTCTGCAGCTTTGGCCGTTACGCCTTATCTAACCTCTCCTTTTTTTGCCTTCCCTTCCTTCGCAACTTTTTACAGACGTTTTTGACCTTTAATAGTGGCAAGTTTTACATTTAACACCTCTTATATCTATGTGTTCCCAAGTTCACACATCGTGACACTGACCATAAATTCTTAATGGCTGCTTGTTGTTCTTCCACTTAGCTCAGTCTCCATGGTGCCCCGGTCACCACCACAGACCCGACCCCAGGTTTGCTCCTATCTTTTTTCCATTCCAACATGATGGCTCTTGTCGGTCAGTGGAGTGCAATGGTGTTATGTTAAGAGTCTATAAAGCACCACTTATATGCCTCCGCCATGCTGTTTTTAGAGTGTGAGATAGATCTAAAAGGACTTGTTTTTGTTGCTAATCACAGGCGCTGTTTACATGCAAACCCTGTGCTTGAATTCACTTCACTAGAGCACACGCTGCATTCCCCCACACACAGTGCTGCTGTTGACACACCTCACTAAGCACTAAGAGCACCCCATCCCCTCCCTGCTCCATTAAGGAGCCCTGCCCCTCCCTTTGTTGGCCTCGCTCTGCTTTTACTTCCGCTCTTTTCTTTTTTTCTCACCTTCATACAGCCACAAAAGCGGCTGCTTTGATGTTCTAGTTCTCACGTGCAACTGCCACAAATCCAAACTTTTGACCAAGTTTCTGCTTTAGCAATGGTCTTCTGCTCCTGTAAAAATCTGCCTATCAGGATTAGTCATTTGTGACTGCAGCACGCCAAAGTTTCATTTGACTCTGCAGCGCTTCGAAACAGACTCTAGGAAAGGCAATAATTTTGGGCTATGCAAAGTACTATTTATGGATTTTTTTATTTTATTTATTTCATATGTCACAACAGTAAAAAAGGGGAAGTTAAAATCATGCCACCACCCAAATGTGCAATCTGTGTGCATGTAAAGAAAATGTTTTTTTAATAATCTAACTTTAACAGAGAAGTTACTTTGCTTACTAGTGGGCAGGTATAGAAACTCTTTTTTAGTTTTGGCGCACCTCGAATGTGCCTCTGAGAGGCCCTCAGTGTGCTGTTTAAACCTCAATGTTATAGTTAAAACCTTCTTGTGCCACATCACGTTAAATATATTCGCCCCTACCACTGTAATTTACTCCAGCCACGTCCCGCTGATCCATGAGCTCACTCTCGACCTTGGTGCTTTGGGTCCAGTTCGAGCGATATAAAACTCCGTAAAAATATTAAACTTCTCTCCCTAACACCAACACAGAATTCGTCCCTGCCCGTAGAGGACCTTCCGTTTCAGGGCTAATTAATCGGTGACTCTCGTAGCACGCATTTCAGTCAAGCGCCAAGAGGCCTTTCGAAATGCAGTGCTAATCATTCGGTAATTCTCAACATCATACGCTTACCATACAAGTGCCTATGGTGCATTGAGACTGCACTGCAAATAAATCACTACTTCTCACCAGCATCCTGTTCATGCAGGCGCCTAGAGGCCATTCACAAGTGCTTACAGTACCATGAGCGAGACCTCTCACCAGCCCCCTGTTCCACACACACACACACACCACATCACCACACACTCACAACCACACCACCACACACTCACAACCACACCACCACACACTCACACACTCACAACCACACCACCACAATCACAACCACACCACCACACTCACAACCACACACTCACAACCACACTCACAACCACACACTCACAACCACACACTCACAACCACACTCACAACCACACACTCACAACCACACTCACAACCACACACTCACAACCACACACTCACAACCACACTCACAACCACTGAAGAACTTGGTAATTTTCGCTCTCAGGGAATACTTACTAATATAACAAAGAACGTGGCACAGAAGCTGAAATATGAAAAAGACATCTTTATTAAATACAATTAAGTGAGGCTACGTCACCCAACTGCCTTAGCAATTGAATGAGGCAGTCTACTGAATGGTCTCAGCACAGACCTTTTATACCATTTATTATGCCCTAGGCACACATTTTCTCTTTGAAGTACATTATTGTTGGTCACTCCCAGGACGTGCACACAAAGCACTGTATGATGACAAACCCACTTTTCAGTTTGTCCAGCCCAAAATTAATCATCAAACAAACCCATAACAAACATTCTTCTTTAGACAAGCTGGACAAGACCCATAATGAAAAGGCCCGCAGCCCACATCATAAATAGACCATAAAGAAGGAACAGAAACAGATAGGAGCAAGATAAAGGGGTGTGTGCGTGTACAATAAACATTTCAATGTCCTGCTCTTTGATCTCCATCTGACCAGCTGCCTAACAAGGAACTGGCTCAACGAGGTCAGCCTCGGGCAAGGGAGTCAACTTTCGCCAGGTCATGCAGGAGTCAGCACAAACCCATGCTAAGGTTATGTCCTTAAATACTTGTTCCGCCACAGTGAGGGCCTACTGTAAGGGCAATCCACAAAATGGCTGCCGTTCACAAAATGGAAGCCAAGGGTACCAGGACGAAAATGACGATTTCGAGGTGAAATCGTTACTGGAATATGACAAAAATGCTTGTACATAGTGTACTAGCCATTCTCGGTCTTTTGATACCAAAATCGTCATGCTACGACAAAGTTTATTACACGAGTCCAGAATTTTCAGTACCACAGACGCTCCTTTTGCCCTTACATAGGCAATAACCTATACTCACGCTAGTCTGAGTCCAGGTCTATATTTATCAAATCATCAAGATGTTGCTGAAGCATAATCCTATTACTTAGCGACTCTCTCGGGACAGGTCTCCTTACACACGCAGTAGCACAAAGGCCATATATGGCAGGACCAAATAGGGAATGCCTCTATCTGTAGTATGTGGTACAAGACCACACACCCAACAATTAGTGATGTTCACTACTAACTGGTGTCGATGCAGAAACTGTACAACAAGAATTATCAGTAAACTCTGACCTCCTAACTAGTCCATGTTCAGGTAAAATCTGGAAAGAATGCAAAGAAGTAGAAGTAGGAAGAGACATAGGTTGGGAGGTGGGTACAGATGTGAATTGGGCAGCAAAAACGATCCCACCCATAAAAGACAATGCCATGTTTAAAAAAAAACACTAGAAAACACGTCATTAAGAACATATAGACAAAGTATTGACCGCTATTACAAATGAATCATGATTTTCCACAACCCTAAGCAAAAGGTAAATCCTAAAATTATCTAGTAACATTTTAGGTCTTCCGATGCCTTTCTGTAATTCATTATATGTTCAAGTGAAACAGTGGTGACCCTCATTAATGCTCTGAGGTGAAAAGGGGATACTCTTTCACAGAAAATGGACTTTATTCTGCTTTTACTAAACAGAATACTACTTTAAAATAATGCCAGCAGAACAATAAAATCATTCTCCTAACACGTAGTCTATACAATCACACGGAAACCTCTTGTGAAACCAACTATGCCCAGAGTCTGTTCAAAAAGCCTCTCTGGCAGACTTCTATTGTCCAATCAAGTCTGCTCCCGTTGTTGCATGGGCCTTTGGATTCAGGCCTCCCATGCTCTTGATGTTCAGTATCTGTTGGAGTGCCCTCCTGGCAAACACTCATAGCTCATTCACAAAGTCTCAATGTCTCAAGGCAGTGCACCGTATCTCTCCTCTGCGGCAGACACTACAGATATTGTGCGTTTCATTGGTCAATGGGCACAGATCATCTCGTGCAGACCCGGGACCATTCTCAGACTCCAACACTCATCATTCAGTGTCAGAGGACGCTCAGGCGGCTCTTTCATGGGCACCAGAATGGAGTGCCTTTTGCCACTCTTGGATCCTCCGGTGCACTGCACTACTGTTGAAGCAAAGGAAAAAGGGGTGCGTGTGTGGCCAAAAACTCAGGCCAAGGGGCTCAAGGGACTGCACACTGTCAGAGGTTAACCAGCACATAACAGGCGCTCTTTTGCACTGCTCAGGGGACTGCACACTGTCAGAGGTTAACCAGCACATAACAGGCGCTCTTTTGCACTGAAATCTCAAGGGACTGTGGCAAAACCAGCTCCTTCTTCTTTTCTGATGTTGAACGCCTTCTGATGAAGCAAGTGCGATGCTTTAAACAGTTTTTTGTACAACAAGGGGACTGCAAACAGGTGGCCTGCGATCTTCAAAGGAGTGGCCACACGCGATGGGACAATTCTGCGTTGAAATACACTGTCATTCTTAAAGGCAATACAAAAACAAAGGGAATAGGCAAAACTGTGCCTCTAGGCTCTTCAATTGGGTTTCCGTGTGAGAGCATATCTTTCATCATCATAGCGACATGGGAATTCTATCTGAATGGATGTCCTCACACATAGTGGCATCGTCTAATTGGGAAAACACATTTTATCTCAATTATTACATATAAGTGTTCCTAAAATCCTCATCTAGAACATCTCAAAAGCGGGATCACATACATATTATCATAATAATTGTGCATCAGGTGGGACTATGCAATACAAAAGCTAATTATCAAGATGTGGAAACAAAAGACAAGAACTACAGAGTCCTGGTATTTCCATTATTTATAATACATCTTGTCCATCAAAAATTAAAGCAGTAAAAAAAGACTAAAAACCAATTTTAGAATAGGCATTGAATTTGTCATATTAAAAAACGTAATGTGTCTCCTATTGAGGTGGAAAGCTTATCTTACTATAGTATTGAGTCAGTTAATCTGTCCTAACAGTTAGACTGGAAAAACATCAGAATAGGCCTAAAGAAAATTCTTAGAAACCAGTCTAGTTATGCAACAGGGAATTATACATAAAATGGGGGTCCATGGTACATTACTGCAATCTGAAAGTGCGAACCTGAACAATACACTGATAATAATAAAAGCTGACTGGTGAAAGGAATACGGAAAAGAGAATAGGACACAGCTAAAAAGCCCCAATAACTAGGCCTGATGTGCTTGGGTGATAGTCAGGCATGTGACAAAAAATTAAACCTGGTTTCTTTTACGGTACAGAGCCATAGGAAGGCCACTTAGGAAGCAGAATAAAACTGACTAATGTGATATAGAAATTAGGTCCCTATGTACAAGAGTCACAAATCTATAATTTATCCTTACGTCCAATCAGGATATATAATTGTAGGGCTGCCTGTTCCTTACAGGAAAGGGCAGTATCGTGACTACAAATGACACAATTTGCTGTTTATTTTTCTTCAATACTTATAGCCAAATTTGACATACACTGGTGAAGTGTTGCCTGTCTGGTTCACAATATGAAAAAAGGAAAAATCATATCTGTGAATTTTAGTATCGGCGATAATTTTACCCAGCTGTTGACAGCGACACGTATCGTCATACATGTCACAACAACACGGGTGAATTTGTAATAATTTCTTAAGCAGCAACATACAACATAAAACATGCAAAAACACACAAAACGGACGTCAAGCCATCAGATATACTCGCTGTAAAACGTAGCATATATAAATGAGCGGTGACGCATAATACCGTGTAAGGATACCCTCCTGTTTGACAGTAGATCACCAATAGTGGGTATCTGCTGTCAAATACAACTTTCGGACACACAGAACCAGTAAGAACAATTCATGATAGAACAAAATACACAAACATGAAAAACGCATGGACATCTCTTTTCAAAAACATCTCATTTCAACCAACCAAACTCACGTGTCTTGGCATAAAATTCCCCAGAGCAATCCATGAATGATCTGTGAGCAGAAGCGAAAAGGAAAAAAAATACACAGCACACAAAAGAGAGACATTTCTTATAATAAAACAGACATCAATTGTAACATTTAAGCAGAAGACAAAACATGATACACATTAACAAACACAAAAATAAATTTCCATTACTTAACTGTTACCATCTTGTCAGTCACCTTGCAACATGAAGCCCTTTTGACTTTTCCAAAGGTAAAATCATTTCCCTGACACCTAAAATTAGCCTTGTGCCACAATCTCTATTATAAAAAAAAAACTTCTTAATTGGCAAATCGTTCTTACTTATTCATGTAGGCTTCAAAATTTTAGTAAAAGGCTGCATCTTATTTTTATTTGTCTAAGTCGTAATTCACACTTCGTTTTCTGTACTAGCAGACATTATTTTTTTAGAGCAGAAATACAAATGTCTTGATGTTGGGACTTTTAAAGAAACCTTTCAAGAAACCTCTATTTATATTTCCTTTTGGAATTAAGTCTTTAACTTTGAACCAGAAATTCCACGTTTCAGGCCTGTTTAGCAATGTTATTCTGCATTTCACAGAGACAAGGCTCGAATTTAAAAGGTCACAATGCCAACATGACAGAGACAGAAGGCCTACTACATTTACTGTGAAGGGTTCACACATACCAGTTTTTAGAACAAATGTTTGCTACCACCCTATACAATGGTACTCATTTTAGCAACCTAACATTGATGAACGTCTGAAATGGGCCCTGCTAAATTTAGAACCTTCAACCCTGATATTAAACACAAACCTCTGCATCGGGCACATTGGCTCACCGAGCTATGAAAAACAACCTAACAACCCACAAGTTTGTATTATGCACAAATGTATGCATTTACTGAAGCCAGAGACACTTTCAATCTATGGTAAATGACAAGAATCTGTGTTAAAAACCCATTTACCTCAATTTCGACTTTTATCTTTGGGGCACTTAAAAATAAATATCCTATAATTGTTTTACATATTAATCATCCTCAGGATGTTCTTTACACGTTACAGATATTTGAAGTCATATCTCATGTAAATCCTTGGAAAAATGAGTTTTTTTACACCTGCGCCAAGTGAAAACCAACATGCAAATTACCTAAGTACACCGTAACACATAACTTAGATCAAATTTTAATACTAGGAGGTCATAGTATGAGTATTAAGCTTTATAAATATCAAAAAACGATTTTAAAAAGCACTTATTTTTTTCTCAAATAATTTTTCCATAATTAATAATTTTTCGTTCAATGAAACCAATTATCTGTTTTTATGATAACTCTACATATAAAGGTAAGCTGCATCCCTTTCCTATCATTTTTAGATGCATTCATTTATGCGCCTATGCACAAAAAGCCTAACTTAAAACATGACATTTTTCGCGCCATGTTTAAAAAGGGCAATCAGTATTTTCAACAGAACCAAAAATATACTTTGAAAAAGATGTTTTAAGAGAGGAAAACCGTATTTGGAATGTCTTCCAGTGATACAAAGTGATGAACCTTATTTTTGTAACCCTCTAAAACACTATTCTGAAATGAAAAAGATCCAACTGTGATTAACTAACGGCTAAGTCCTGGGCTAAATAAACATTCCAATATTATTCATGGCCTTTGAAAAACAACATCTGCTGCCTTAACGGCAGGAAAGGCCCTGCACAGGGCTGAAACTGAAACCTGGGCACGCTTTCAGTCTTACAGAAAACAGACATTTCAAGTTTTTTAAAAATGCGCGTGCAAAAAGATGCATTTAAATCTAGCAAGAAAAAAAATCACTTTTTTTTTTAAAGTGTTTGCCTTTTACATGTACACAATGCATGTAAGTAAAAAAAACTACAAATTCGTTTTGCTACAAAAGACACAATTATTATTGAGGCCTTCATATTCCTAGTGAATGTGAATTTTAACTTATCTATTTTAAGCATTTAACAGTTTACACATATGCGTTTTTGCTTAGTCTGTAAATTAAATAGCAACACATAGCGATTTTTAGCATGTGACATAGAAAATTGCTGGAGTGTTATTTAATTTCTACTTAATATTAATTAATCTGACATTTTACTTAACAGACTGAAAACATCAAGAAACCTACAAACACATTGAGCTCATTGCAGACATAAAGAGAAAAGATTTAAACACCCAGGACACACAATACAGCGCTGTAAGCTATTACTGAAGTTCACTAATGAGAAAAACCACATAGACATTGAAACACACATTGAACCCACAAATCGACACTCAGGAAAAAAACAAAGCCATTTGTAAATACTAGCTGTGAGTCATATTTACAAGAAGCACGTCGCAATAGGGTTCCAAAAGACTGCAAAAAACACAGCCCAACAGACTGCTGTATGTGCACGAAGTCACAATACACTTAATTCACTAGCTTTGGCTGGCAGAACACCAAAAATCGTTCTGCATATTTCCATTCATAAAACTGCACAGAACAAAGGATCCTTGTTTTGTATGTCCTATTTTAATTCCCTGGGGATACAAAATCACCAAGGAAGAAATATGTTTTTTAAATCTAAACCTATTTAGATATCCCCTTAGGGGAAAGCCGGCTAATCCAAACGTATACAAAGTTGGCCAACACAAATCTCCAAATTCGCTAAGATCAGGCATCTTATAGCTCACTAATCTAGCTTCAAACTTCAAGGGGCTATCTCTATCGATACACTCGTAAATATACAAGACCCTCGGTTTTTGAAAATTGCAATATTCAAATAAAACTAAGGACAAATCAAACTAAGAACCAATCAAAATCAAAGAATCAAAGAACAAAGGACTGGGAGCGACCCACTTATACTTAACTCTTACTTTTACTAATCAAAATATTATCCAGATTCGAACTGTCAAGTGCTACATGACCTAATGGTCTTTTTAAGAATACTCACGCCAAAAAGGTTATCAGTCAGTAGTGACATCATGTGGAGGATCAAAAATCAGGAAGGTCAGAAATATACTGGGCCGCAGAATCAAAGAATCTCTAAAATCCCTGTGCACAGAGTACCTTCTTAGTAGAATCTTGTTCTGTCCTCCTCAGTTTATTTCAGTCTCCTGGCACGATCACTCCCACAGAAAGTCACTTCTCTGATGAGCCCCACGTTGGGCGCCAACTGAAGAACTTGGTAATTTTCGCTCTCAGGGAATACTTACTAATATAACAAAGAACTTGGCACAGAAGCTGAAATATGAAAAAGACATCTTTATTAAATACAATTAAGTGAGGCTACGTCACCCAACTGCCTTAGCAATTGAATGAGGCAGTCTACTGAATGGTCTCAGCACAGACCTTTTATACCATTTATTATGCCCTAGGCACACATTTTCTCTTTGAAGTACATTATTGTTGGTCACTCCCAGGACGTGCACACAAAGCACTGTATGATGACAAACCCACTTTTCAGTTTGTCCAGCCCAAAATTAATCATCAAACAAACCCATAATAAACATTCTTCTTTAGACAAGCTGGACAAGACCCATAATGAAAAGGCCCGCAGCCCACATCATAAATAGACCATAAAGAAGGAACAGAAACAGATAGGAGCAAGATAAAGGGGTGTGTGCGTGTACAATAAACATTGCAATGTCCTGCTCTTTGATCTCTATCTGACCAGCTGCCTAACAAGGAACTGGCTCAACGAGGTCAGCCTCGGGCAAGGGAGTCAGCTTTCGCCAGGTCATGCAGGAGTCAGCACAAACCCATGCTAAGGTTATGTCCTTAAATACTTGTTCTGCCACAGTGAGGGCCTACTGTAAGGGCAATCCACAAAATGGCTGCCGTTCACAAAATGGAAGCCAAGGGTACCAGGACGAAAATGACGATTTCGAGGTGAAATCGTTACTGGAATATGACGAAAATGCGTGTACATAGTGTACTAGCCATTCTCGGTCTTTTGATACCAAAATCGTCATGCTACGACAAAGTTTATTACACGAGTCCAGAATTTTCAGTACCACACCACACTTACAACCACACTCACAACCACACTCTCACAACCACACACACACAGAACCACACACCAACCACACACACACACAACCACAACCACACAAACAACCACAGACAACCACACACACAACCGCACACAACCACACCATCAGTGCACACTTTTACCAGACACAGACACCATAAGTAGTCCGTGCACGCTTTCACCAGGCACAAACACCACCAGCCGTCAGTTCAAGTTCAAGTTCAAGTTCAGGAATTTGTATAGCGCACTACTCACCCAGAGGGTCTCAAGGCGCTTGAGGGAGGGAGGGTGTATTATCCATCGAAAAGCCAGGTTTTTAGCTGTTTTCTGAAGGAGAGGTGGTTCTGTGTAAGGCGGAGGTGAATGGGAAGAGAATTCCACGTTTTGGCCGCTAAGTAGGAGAAGGATCTTCCTCCCATGGTGGATCTATGGATGCGCGGAATTGCGGCGAGGGCTTGATTGGATGATCGTAGTTGGCGGGCGGGTGTGTAGAAGGACAGTCGTGTGTTGAGGCATTCGGGTCCTAGGTCGTAGAGGGCCTTGTGTGCGTGGGTAAGGAGACGGAATGATATTCTCTTGTTGACGGGGAGCCAGTGGAGGTCTTGCAGGTGACCGGAGATGTGAGCTTGACGGGGGATGTCCAGAATGAGTCTGGCTGAGGCGTTTTGGATGCGTTGAACTTTTTTCTGTAGTTTGGCTGTGGTTCCGGCGTAAAGGGTATTTCCATAATCCAGACGGCTAGTGACCAGTGCGTGGGTGACTGTCTTTCTTGTCTCAGTGGGGATCCGACTGAAGATTTTTTTGAGCATGCGTAGGATGTTAAAGCATGAAGATGATACGGCGTTGACTTGTCTGGTCATCGAGTCAGTGCACGATTTCACCGGGCACAAACACCACCAGCTGTCAGTGCACGCTTCCACCAGGCACACACCACCAGACGTCAGTGCACGCTTTCACCAGGCACACACACACCAACAGCCGTCAGTGCAGGCTTTCACCAGGCACACACACTCCACCAGCCGTCAGTGCACGCTTTCACCAGGCACACACCCACCACCAGCCGTCAGTGCACGTTTTCACCAGGCACACACACACACCACCAGCTGTCAGTGCACGCCTTCACCAGGTACACACCACCAGCCGTCAGTGCATGCTTTCACCAGGCACACACACCACCAGCCGTCAGTGCACGCTTCCACCAGGCACACACACCACCAGCTGGCAGTGCACACTTCCACCAGGCACACACACCACCAGCCATCAGTGCACAATTTCTACAGGCCCACACACCACTAGCCATCAGTGCACACATCAATTGTTATCGCATCCACAATTAACTATTGTAGCAATTGCAGTATGGCGCGCTTTACTTTTAAACATATTCATCTAAACGGCAGCGTGCCACCATTGCTACAAAAATTAATACACTTTTTTTGGCCTGCAATTTATAGACTTTTGTTGCAATTGGTGTTGCAATATTTAGCAATGCCAATAGCTCAAACTTAATTCATGGAAGACCTATTCCATTGCAAATGCTTGTTTATAACTCTATTTAGTGTCAAGAGCAGGCATTTTTCTTTTGGCAACCCAACTTTATATTCCTTTTCATTAAATGCATTCTCACACTACAGCAGTAAGTGTACAAATACAAATGTAAGGAATAGGCAGAGTGGGGGCCCAGGGGGTACTGGAACCATAAAAAAACATTAATCCTCTGTAACCAGTTTACAAAGGCATGTAAATATGCTAATGGTCTTTAAAGACCTGTGAAAAACTCAGGCGTGTTGGAGATAAGACTCCAGACACTGCCCAGCCGAGCCCCCAGCAGCTCGAGTTTCACTGCAGCAGCCCGGGCTGAGACACAGGACGGGGGAATAGGGGGGGCTGAAGCCCTGGAGGCCAGGGCAGAAGTGTGACTGTGAATGTACGACCCCCTTCACACCACTCCACGGCCCCCCTGGGGGTCCCACCCCACAGTTTGAAGACCCCTGCCTTATACCAAGGGTTAATGGGTGGCGGTTGGAGAGCTGAGCAGGTGCGGGTCGATATGTGACTCTCCGACAGCCGCGGTAAGAGCGGTGAGGCAGTGTATTTTAACAGACGACCACGAGGGAACATGAATTATTTATTTAATTTTCCCTCGTGGTCATCTGTCGAAATACTCCGTCCCCCCTCCGCAACCTGGTGCCCCTGCCTCACCGCTCTTACCTGCATGGGCCGCGTCTGCTCTCCGACTGGGGCTGTTTGACATTTAATATATTTATACAGCTTCACCGTGTACAGAAAGATCATTAAAGCGGCATGGGATGCATGAGGGACTATGCTACATCTGAAAAATACACCCAGTAATCGCACATTAAATTATGTATGTCATAGATGCAATAAAAGTAATCCTGTTTTATTTTCTTCCACTACAGCCGAATTGAAAACAAAAAACATTTTACGACTCAAATTGCAAGCCAGACCGCTTGGCTTGGTCAACACGTGTTTTTAAAAAATACATTTTATATAAAGGAGGAGTCAATGGAGCCTTTCAAGTTATGTTTGAGATCGAAACTACTTTTTTATCATAAGGCTGTTGTACAGATCACTAAAATGTTTTCTAAAAATGGACAGATGCCTACCTGTTGAACAGTTAGCTCTTGAATGGGGAAGATGCCGAATGTGTACAAGGGTGATTCACTAAAATGAATGATGATTTTTGTTTTTGAGGTTGTTTCACGTTTGCCATAAGGGGGACTTAATAGAAACTTATGAAGGCATGTTGCTTTTTTGGAGGGAGTTTATTCTTGACAATAAGGTGACACCCACCAAATGAGGATGAGTTGCCAGGTCTGCCCCTGCAAAAAAGATTTATTCTGAAAACCTTTGTGCAGATTAATCTGCGGTGGGGTGTAAGTGACAGGGAGGATCCAGAAAGTTCCACTTCATTTCAAAAGCACATTGCTACAGCAAAGTATGTGAATAGATTGACAACAAACCTGGACCAGACATAGCACTTGGACTATCAAATGGTGTGAGGAAAATCAGTTCAGTATGTTTTGTATGTCAAAAATATATATATAGGTATCTGGGCAGAGCTTCATTTTTGCTTGTTGCATTATGAGATTCCATGAGGAAAAAATCTGAATAGCGAAAAGAGACTATCATTTTAGGTTTAAGATCTTTTTATTCAGTAAAAAAAAAAATTACACAATAAAGTCCACCTACACCCACTGGACGTTGGTGATCAATGCATATGTAATATCCATGGACCTATCATGAAAAAAGAAATCTTACAGCGAGTAAGAAAAACATGGGGAGAACAGGGAGGAGGAGGGACAACGTGTGGTACTATGCAACACTATGTGTCATGGCTAAGAAGTGCAAAAAGAAATGTGGAGGGATGATAAACTACGAGGTGGGTCATTGAGGGCAGGAGTATCTGGAGAAGTCAGATGGAGAATCCATAAGTAAAGCGGAGAGGTGAGCTCCCGAAACTCCTCTGAGAGATAACAAATACAGGGCCCGCACGTTAGATCAAAGAGAGGAAGAGTATGAGACGCCACTGCAGTAAGTGTCTCCATTCCAATTATTTCCCAGAGTTTATATAGCCAATCTAAATGTGTCTGGATGGCATCAGTACCCCACTTAGATAAAAGGATCTGTTTAGTGGCTCCAGGGCCAAGGTAATCGCTCGACTTCTACATGAATTCAGTGTCAGTGAATTAGGAAGTCCCATAAGAACGTAGCTGGTCAATTTAGGAACGTCATAATCAAACATTCTGTTTACTGCCTCCAGCACCTTATCCCAAAAAGAGAAGATCTTGGGGCATTGCATAGGATGTGTGTAATTGTACCTAGTTGACCAGACTGCCGCCAAAAGGTTCTGTTCCTATTCGGGGTCCAATGGGCAATCCTAGTTGGAGTATAATACCAGTAATGGGCGATCTTTGGGAACATTTCCTTACTGGTAGTGTTGAGGGCAGATGACCGGACACAGTGAAGGATATCATGGCACTCCTTATCTGTGAAGGTGTGTTAGTACTCTTTTTCCATCTATATCGCGCTGCAGATTTTAATAGCTTCTGGGGGGGTAATCAAAAATATCACTGAGAAGCTTCTTGTCAGAGGAACAGGTAAGAAGCCATCTCCCAAACGTAGTGAGTACCCGATCCGCATGTGGTCGAATCCAGGGTTGTGTCAACCAATGACAAGTAGCCATTTACTGCCAGCGAGCTGTGGAGAATATCCCAAATGCAGACTGGAGGCGTCGAAAATCCATGAGGCCCTTTAAGTGAAACATGCCACTTATAGACTTGCAATTTGCCTCCTGCCAAGCTACAAAGGACAAGCCACTCTGTGCCGGCAGGAAGTCCGGATTCCCTATTATCGGTATTAATGTAGAAAGAGGGGTAGATAAATCCTGCTGGACTTGCACGCTATCCCAGCCCCCAACAGTAGATCGCAGCACTGGAGAGAGATACACTCCCGCAGGTCTATAAGGTTTTGGCAACTACGACATCTCCCATATGGGTATGCCAGTGACTGCTTGATCAATAAAGCACCAGTGTTTTTCAGTGCTATTGTAGCTGTGCATCCTGATAATTACATTGCAAATTAGGGACTCTCAAGCCACCCTCTGACTGCGAAAGATATGCCCAGGATTTAGCCATGAGCGCATGCTTGTTTCCCCAAATAAAATCCCATATATGAGATTGTAGTTTATCTAGCATCCGTGGGGAGGGTGTGGGGGGCTGCAGTGGGAGCATTTGCACTATATAAATAATCTTAGGCAATAACGTCATTTTAACCGCAGCTAATCGACTGAACCAGGAAAGGCTGTGATGTTTCCATTTACAAAGGTCCGACCGCACAGTTGCCAGGAGGTTTCCATAGTGCTATCAGATGTAGGGGGCAGTTGCAAGCCTAAATATGTTCAGCCTTCCACCGTCCACCGAAAGGGAAACCAGGAAGCAAGCTGGATCTAAGTTGCTTCACGAATAGTCAAATTAAGGATCAAGGTCTTCTGTAAGTTGGTCTTAAAGCCCAATGCTCCCCCAAATGCTTCTAATTCTGACCTTACTGCAGGCAAAGATGTACATGTGTCAGTCAGGGTCAGGAAGACACCATCCGCAAATAACATAATTTTATGTTCCCTTCCTTCAATTCATATGCCCTCTCTGCAAAAGGCTCCATATATAAAGCATAAAGTAAGGGGGGCAGCCCTGCCTGGTCCCACGTGCATTTGGAAAAAAGTGCAGATAGGACCCCATTGACTGGTACACCAGCTGTGGGTGCCTTATAACCATAGTGAACCCACTGCCGAAAGCATGGGCCTAAGCCCATATCAGCAGGACTGTGTGAAGATATGGCCAGTGGACATGATCAAAGGCCTTTTCGGCATTAATAGCTAGAAGGAGGGCCGGTGTGCAAGAGCGTTGTACTTTAATCCAGAAGGTGACAGACCCTTTTCGTGTTATTGCTGCAATTACATTCTGGGACCACATCAGACTGATCAGGGTCCACCAGTCCCTGTGCATATGGAACAAGTCTATGTGCCAGGATACTTGTGAAAAGTTTTGCATCAACATTTAAGAGTGAAATCAGGCGATAAGAGGAGCATTGTGTAGGGTTATTACCAGCCTTGGGAATCACAGAAACCGTAGCAAAATGCATCGAATCCGAGGCACCCCACTGTTACTGAATGTATTAAAGAGATGTGTCAATATGGGCGCCAATATGGTACTGACTTGTAAAATTCAACACTGTAAATGTCCAGCCCAGGGGCCTTGCCCAACTTCAAATGTTGTATGGCCATAAGAACCTCAATATCAGCAATGTCCTTATCAAGGGAGAGAGCATGAGATTGTGGGATAGTGGGCAAGGAGGCCGAGGACAAATAAGCCCCGATATCTACCTGCGGAAGGGCTTCAGCTGCATACAAGCCAGTGTAGAATTTCTCAAATTCATGGGCAATTACTTCATCTCAAGATTGCAGAGAGCCATCTGAGCCCACAAGTGTTGCCACTCTGCAGCCCACCACTTGCAATCGTAAACGCTATGCCAGGATGCGTCCAGCTTTGTTGCCCCTTGCATAATGCAGTTGTTTCACCCGGAGTAGTAAAAATTACGTCCACCCTATATCTAAGGCTTTCAGCTGTTTATGACCTGCAGCCAGCTGACGACGGATCTACAACAAGCCTGGTCGTTTATGGGTGCCCTCTTAATATTTGACCCTTTTCCGCCAACTGAATGCGTTTCATATGCCATTCCCTGTTGTAATTAGAAACAATGAAGTGGCCCCTATCAACCACTTTCAGAGTCTCCCACAAGGTCAAAATAGGGGTGTCAGGTGTGTCGTCAGTCTCCAAGTCTGATATAATAGCAGTCAAAGCAGTCCAAATAATGAGTATGTGGTCATAGGTTAGTAGTGTCACATTAAGTCACCAGATCCATGGGGCTGGTGGGTTAAAATAGGGAGTGTAGCGAAGGACCATGAGCGAGTGATGTGAGAGGGTTGCTGCATGAATGTCCATGGCTAGTATCACCTGTGTAATACATGGGGTGGTAAGAAAAAAAATCAATAAATGCATATGTTTGGTATGCAGTAGAGAAAACAATATATTCTGTATCTGCAGGGTTGGAACGTCTCCAAACACCCGTTAGGCCAGCATCTGCCAGCCACAGTTCATTAGCCAAGGAAAGGCCTCCCTTTTGCCCCGAATGAGGCAAAGATCTATCCCTCCGTATATCCATCACTATGTTGAAATCCTCACTCACCACAATATCTATATCTGATGTGGACAATACCCGAATTAAAGCATCTTTGATAACATTCCCATGATGGTCATTGGGATCATATATATTTTCTGAAGTAAGCCCATACCCCTGTAAATCTAAACGGAGATTCAAAAATCTACAAGGTAAGTCAGAAAGAACATGTGTCAATCGCCCCAATAAATGGGTTGCAAAGAGTATTGCAACTCCCGGCTTTTTATCCACCCCCAGAAGAAAAGTATTGGCGGTCAAACCAGCGGCGCACAAGCATCTCCAATCCATTTTAAGCAAATGAGTCTCCTGCAGTAGACAGATATCACACTTTGCATCCCTAAGGAAGTAGAGGAACTTCGGACATTTCACTGGGGCGTTAAGGACTCTGACATTTAGACTAGGGATGGATATTATTACTTAGGCATGTGTAGTGCAATTGGAAAGACACATGTGAGTGTAGAAACCGCCAGCTATAATATAAGCAATTAAAGTATGTAGCCAATAGAACTAGGAAAGAACAGGGGAAGGCAATGAATATGAGAAGAACAATATAGAACAATAAAACAACAAGGTTCCCCGCTTCGGTTCAACCGTAACCAGTTCACAAGGGTCTATGCCATTGGCGTAGCACAATTCAAACGTCGCCACAGGTGGTAAAGGAGCTCCACCAGTAAAGTTCGGAAGCATTAGTTGGGATGAGTTAGTTGCAGACCAGAAGAACAATATTCCACAAATTGACTCAGGAGGGCCATCCATTAAGATAGTATAGCAGTCATATGCCAATTAGGAATGTCAGTGATCACTTTCTGCTTCAGTTGCACTATCAAGGTGGTTTAGCTTCCGGAGCAGGTCTGCTCATTCCTACGGGTCTCGGCCTCAGGGGGTTTATTCACAGATCTTCTCCAAGCAGAGCGGCATGAGTTCGATACTGCATCAGACCATTTCCGAGGCGGCAAGGAGGCCAGCTGGTCTGGTGGTGGCATAGGCATGCCCAGGAGAGATCGAGCTTCATCAAGAAAACAACCGTTTTGTATCTCATCTTGTCAAACAAATGGGAGGCGGAAGGGGTGGCCCCATTTATATCGGATATTTTTCCCTCAGTAAAAGTCTGTTAAGGGTTGAAGCTCCCTCTGTCAATGCAGAGTTATCGCATGGAAATCTTGATAGAGCCGCAGACCTTCAAATTCAATCACTGTTTAGCTTGTGCCACATCCATAATGTTCTCCTTTTGTCTATAATATTGGAGGCAAGTAAGAGTATCCTGAGGCTGACTAGGCATATTCACCGGACGACCAATGTGATGAGTGTGGTCAAGAATGAATTCTTGGCCTGCAAGTTCCGGCGCCACATGACGAAAGGATCCTCAAGTTTACCATGGATTACGTTCAGAGGTACTCCTTTGATGTGTATATTTGAGCAACTGGATCTGTTTTCGAGGTCTTCCAGTTGGTAACACAGCTCCTGATTCTAGTCCTGGAGCCCCAAAACATCACAACGATGGCCATCTAACTTCTCCTGCCGGGAATCTTGGCTTTTGTTCAAGTGAATTTACTTATTGGCCCAGGTCATCCACATCATGCAAATATCTTTAATCTCTGTGGCTATATCTTGTTTAAGGGCTGCAAAGTCATCACGGAGGATCCCAAATAACTGTTCCAAAGAGGACCTCGTTATGGGACTAGCTTCCTCCTTCATGGCACCTTCAGGTGATGGTACCTTCGTTGGCATTTCTGATGCCTGGTCTGTTTTCTTTGTGGAAGTCCTAGTAAAGAGGTCTTTCAAAAGTGTCCCTCTTAACATTACACTGCGAAGACATATCTGATCAACTATAGTCTGCCTCGAAGATAACACAGCTGCCCCAATTTATTTTCAGTGGATCTGTATGTCAAAGCAGGCCTCTTTGTGATAGTGATTGGTCCCAAGAGCAGGGTCTTAGCACTTCTATGCAGCAAAAGGCTGGCGAGGCCGCTAGGGAAGGTAGACAAAGGAGGCCACAACAGAGGCCCCAGCTAAGGGTGGTCCAGTAAAGGGCGGCATAAACATCTTGCGTTAGGGCGGGTGTGAGGTGCTGGGTCATGCAATGCGGTCATGCCACCAGCTCAAGGATATCTCTCAGTATAATTACATGACGTCTCCTCTGTAGGATAAGGACTCCTGGCAGCCAATCACTGGTGGTATAGAGGACCATAAACTGGAGAGAAGGGAGCTGTATACTATATGTCAAAATCAGTTATTATGCCAGCACCTCCTCATCTTCACAGGCCACCGTTGTCTAGATGAATGATGAGATGTTGGAAGACCAAGTGTCGGGACGAGCCAGCTCCTACACCAAAGTTCTGCCTCCCCCGGCACACACCCAGTGTCCTAAGAAATGTCTGTCAAGCCGCACCCTGCCAAAGCTGGCCCCGCGTCCAGCCAGTTGCACCAATGGGGGAGAGCTGGGGAGACGCAAAGGCAGCCAGCACCTCAGGGAAAGTCACCAGCAAACTTCGGGCTCCCCCTGCACCCGATCCCCAGGCCGCAACAGGCCTCAATCAAGGGCCGCTGACCGGTATGATGACCGGTATGGGAGGGCCTCAACTCCATAGCAGGTAAGCACCCTGATGAGGGGCGCTGGCAGGAAATTGCACGCTCCGTCTGCGCTGGCAAAGGGAGGCAGTCGTCACCTTGGTCCCAGCCACGCTATCGCTGCCAAATCTTGTGGCGTTTCAGGGCATCTCACGCCATCCACCGCTTCAACAACAGAAGCCTCGTGTAGGAGACAGAGAGAAGGCCAGCCATGGCAACATGGTCCCCGGAGATGACAGCTATCTCCCCTGGCATGTTTCATGCGGCAGAGCTCAAAGAAGTTCGACTTACTCAGCCGCCATCTTGGACATGCCCTCATACGATCATTTTAGATATTTATTTATTGATGCATATTTATATAGCGTGGATATTAGCCAAAGGAACTAGAGCGCCTTACAGGAGAAACATTTTTTGCATGGAAGTTACAGATGCTTTCAGATAGACAATACAAATAACATTGCAGATCATTATATAAAACAGAATGTACAATAGCTGTAAGAAGGTTGAGGTAGTATACAGAGTGTACAAAAGGTAAATATGCCTGTAAAAAGATTGAGATAGTATACATCTTTAAAAATGTTGAGGTAGTATAGGGGTAGGTGGCAAGAGTTGGTGACAGTGTTTTAGCTAAAATACCATTGGAAACTTACACTGTGCTGGGGGGACGAGGGGAGTCCCTTTCCGCTGCCGCCACCGCCAGGAGTCACCACAGTCTTGAGACAGCGCCGCCGCCCCGGGACTGCAAATCCCGGCTGCCTTAGCGGCGGCGCTGATTGGCCACGCACCGCAAGCGCCAGGAGGCGCCTACAAACAGCGCTCTGCTTGGCGGAGCAGGGGGGCATCACTTACCTGTGCTGGGGGGACGAGGGGAGTCCCTTTCCGCTGCCGCCACCGCCAGGAGTCACCACAGTCTTGAGACAGCGCCGCCGCCCCGGGACTGCAAATCCCGGCTGCCTTAGCGGCGGCGCTGATTGGCCACGCACCGCAAGCGCCAGGAGGCGCCTACAAACAGCGCTCTGCTTGGCGGAGCAGGGGGGCATCACTTACCTGTGCTGGGGGGACGAGGGGAGTCCCTTTCCGCTGCCGCCACCGCCAGGAGTCACCACAGTCTTGAGACAGCGCCGCCGCCCCGGGACTGCAAATCCCGGCTGCCTTAGCGGCGGCGCTGATTGGCCACGCACCGCAAGCGCCAGGAGGCGCCTACAAACAGCGCTCTGCTTGGCGGAGCAGGGGGGCATCACTTACCTGTGCTGGGGGGACGAGGGGAGTCCCTTTCCGCTGCCGCCACCGCCAGGAGTCACCACAGTCTTGAGACAGCGCCGCCGCCCCGGGACTGCAAATCCCGGCTGCCTTAGCGGCGGCGCTGATTGGCCACGCACCGCAAGCGCCAGGAGGCGCCTACAAACAGCGCTCTGCTTGGCGGAGCAGGGGGGCATCACTTACCTGTGCTGGGGGGACGAGGGGAGTCCCTTTCCGCTGCCGCCACCGCCAGGAGTCACCACAGTCTTGAGACAGCGCCGCCGCCCCGGGACTGCAAATCCCGGCTGCCTTAGCGGCGGCGCTGATTGGCCACGCACCGCAAGCGCCAGGAGGCGCCTACAAACAGCGCTCTGCTTGGCGGAGCAGGGGGGCATCACTTACCTGTGCTGGGGGGACGAGGGGAGTCCCTTTCCGCTGCCGCCACCGCCAGGAGTCACCACAGTCTTGAGACAGCGCCGCCGCCCCGGGACTGCAAATCCCGGCTGCCTTAGCGGCGGCGCTGATTGGCCACGCACCGCAAGCGCCAGGAGGCGCCTACAAACAGCGCTCTGCTTCGCTTCGCGGGACGCGAGCGGGACGCCGAGCGAAGCCCGGGCAAAGGGCGGGCCCTCTGTGGCCCTCCGAGGAGGACGGGGCGGGCCACCCCACATGGTCCCAACATAAGAGGTAGAGAGACATAATACTGCATACTTATTTATGTTTATTCGTCCTGTGTCGTCATCGGGCTCTACATAGTCCTCCCATGATGTCTGTCTGGGAAGAGCTAAATGCCGTGTGCGGCACTAACTATGTCCCTGATATATTAACCCCCCCCAGAGTGGGCAACGTCACTGATCCCGTAACCTGTTCTACCCAAGCTGTTCCTGTATCCCCTGATTTAATCTTGTTTAACAACGAGGATACTCCTTCAAATGCCAATCTATTGTGTTCTAGCTTCTCATCCCCCCCCGCCAATCCAATTGTTCTAACGCCACATAAAGCAGGGACCACATCAAATAATTCTGTTTCCCCCCTTCAATCGACCCTATTGGCCGAATTTGAACGTTTGCTGAATGTTGCCCTGTTACCCCTGGTTACAAAAATCAAGGAGTTGGGAGACAGGCTGTCCAGTGTGGAACAAATAGTAAAAATGACTCATCCATCAACTGTAAATTCGGCTGTCTCCCCACGTTCTACACTCTGTATCAACTCGGACAACCCAATTCCTACTGAACTCAAAAAAGCTCGAATAATTGACCCTGCCTTGAGTTTACCCTTCCCAAGGGGCCAAAATAATCATACTTCCAAAGTCCCTAAACATCCTCAGCCAAGAAGGCAGAGAATTAATTTACCCCCAGAGGCTGCCCCCTACGTGTCCGTTCTTTCCGGGGTGCCCGAACTTGGTCAGGGCAATCACGAAACAAGCAAGGAGCTGCTAAATAAGACCATCTTTTGGCTTAACAACAACAGACCGCTGCCGCCCACCCTAGATGGCGGAATTGTGAGCGTCAGGAGGGTGGGGTGGTTAGGCAGATTGCCTAAAGACATTTCGGGAGATCTGATATTGATCAGATTTAAACACAGGAACATCGTCCCCTTCTTAAGACTTCTCCAACCAAAACCCGGTGATGGCCTTATTTCTACTTGGGACTTGTTCGATTTTTACCCGGGCCCCAGAGTAATGAACAATAACACTTGGTGAAAGGGGACTCTGGCCATCATGTGTTTATACCCAGACATGTAAAATGGAAAAGCCAAACATGCTCTTAACAATTGTATATATGTATCTTGTCGTACATCCTCCTTATGTATCAAGGCCTAACTGATTGCTGCTCTTCTAATTAATTCTTAATTATCTTAAAGGATTGGTTCTCCAGATCTTGCTTTTTTTTGTAAATGGTTGCCATTTACTTATTTTAAGGAATTGACCAAATTGTTTGTTTTTAAATTATTTTTGTAACTGTATCTTTGTATGATATTTTATGAAATTGTACGCTTATATGATATTTCCTTGTTGAATATCGAATAAAGCATATTTTGAACCTTTGAACCATTGGAAAATTCTGGTTGCACTTCCTGAGAAGGATTGTGCCATCTGTCATACCCTTTTAAAGGATAGGGATTCAAGGAGCATTGTTTTGGCATTTTGTGATGGTCTGGAGCTGCTGGATAGCTTGAGTTTGTCCGCCAGGTAACAGAGAGTGGATGTGTACAGCGCTTTATGGGTGATGCAGGTAATCTTGTAGATAGCCCTTGCTTCAATTGGCTACCATCGGAAAGTGCTCAGCATGGGGGAAATGTGGTAATTTCTTTTGGCCCCCTAGACGAACTGTGCTGTCAAGTGTAGAATTGTTTTCAGGGAGTGAGATGGAGTTTGTTAAGACCATTCAGCAGAGAGAGTTATAATAGTCTATTCTGGTGAGCACAAGTGCATGAGCTAGAGATTTAAGATCTTGCTCTGGAATGTAACATCATAGTCTCCACAGAAGATGTAGTTGTTAGCAAGCATTTTTGGCCATGGTGTTGATTTGAGAATGTAGGTTGAGTCTTTTGTCTCGGATGACTCCCAGACACTTGGCACTGTCAACAATGGTGGGTTTACTGTTGAGGATGTTGTGGGTGTCCGTCCAGGATGGCAGCAGAAGCATTGATTTAGATGAGGCGTTACGTTTTAGAAGAGATCAGTTTTAGAAGGGGAGATCAGTTTTAGAAGGGTTCAGCTGGAGGCTGTGAGGGGTCATCCAGTAGTGAACCGAGTTTAGGGTGGTGGCAAGCAGCGAGATATCGTTTTGTAAGAAGACCTTTACATATAGCTGTGCATCATCTGTGTATTGGTAAGACGGTCTCAGAGTGACCCGATGTACAGGTTGGATAAGGTTGGGGTATTTTCCAGTACTTTGAAAAGCTAGTTGTGAAACATAAAAACTGATGTCTAAAAACTGTGTGCAGGATGCCAAGCATAAGCTATGTCTGAAGATCTCTTCTTGCAACTGTAGTGGACAGCGCTTGTGGCCATAGGTCAGGCTGTATACAGAACCTTGTAGATGTGGCCTGTAGCCATACCCGACATGTTTTAGGTGTAGGAAAAGTGGGCACATGACATAGCCAAAGGCTGTGCCAAACCTGCACAGAAGCAGATGCGCTTGGCACAGGGCATGACTAATGGTTAAGTATTTAACCAGAAGTTAGGTTATTAGCATTGTATAGTGAGTTAGCAGAGCAGAGTTGGTAGACGGTATGAAGGTAGCACCTAATTTAAGTAATTTAATAATTTTGAAGTTTTTATAGCGAAACCACTATTACTGTACTAGTCAACAATAATTCCCTTCCAAATTAAGTTTGTTTAATGGGGTTTCATTTTTTGTGTTATTGTTTGCTTATGTGTTTTTGTGTATGATACGGAGTGTGCTGGTATACCATACTGGTTGTCTGGATGTAATATGGTGGGTGTGCCGCATATCATGTTGTTTGTGTGAATGTATGATGGTGCTTGTTGGCGGTTTATGGTGGTTGTATTTGCGAGCAATTTGGTTGTGTGGATGTATGACGGTGGGTGTGTTGGCATATGATTTTGGTTATCTGGATGTATCTCTGTAGGTGCCCTGGGGCACATTGTTCACCCTCTCCCACAGCAACAGCAGCCACATGGCTCAGCCTCTCCTGCAGCCCTACCTCTGACATTGTGAGGGCCACACTGTGCATTGAAGGCAACTCCCAACACCTAGCAAGTACCCTACTTAGGCTTTACATGTATTGCCTGTTGGGATATTGAATAGGAAATGAGCAAGCCTTGGTCCTATTCATTTTGTTTTCAATATCTTATCAGGTCCTGGTGACGCTCAGTTAATATTTCTCATTTTGCCTGACATATGTACTAATGCTTATCATATATCCATATATAAAGTGTGATAACCATGTTAAGGTTGACCATAGTTAGTGATTTCCTGTTAAGTTAGCCATAGTTAATGTAGGCTTCAGTTTAAGTGACTCATGCTGATATCAAAAATGTACTCATGGCTGCTGTGCTCTCTCATTTCAGGAGTCAAGCTGCAGTAGTTTGAACTAATTAAATTGTACAACATGTTTAAATTTCTGAGAAGAACTGTTTATCTCTGTGACTTTTACTGAAAGTTGAATAATTAATCCACACAGCTGTGCTGGGGACAGGCTGAACGCGATGTATCATCCTTTGCGAGATATCTCCTCGAGGCCGTGCAGCTGTAAACTTCCATTGCGCAATGGCTTAAAGGACGGGCGAAGTCTTGGGTGACCAGGCGTCCCCGTTTTGCCAGGACGGTCCCTGTTTTTAACCAGCTGTCCCAGCAAATTTCAAGAAATGTAGCTCATGTCCCCGTTTTTGGAGAGGGTCGACTGAAAACGGTGGAAGTTGTTTTTTATGTTTTACAAAGCAGGGATAGTTAGCAGTTGTTTCAAGAAAGCAATTTAATTAACAGGCAAGCTACTGGGTTTCAAAATTGCACTTTATGTATGTTCTTACTGCCTGTTCTGTAATTATCTGCTGAGGAGTGCTCTCATAGCTTGAAGTAATATTGTAGTCCTTCTTTTATTTTTGTGAAATATCCCGGTTTTTGGCTTTAAAATTCTGGTCACCCTAGCGAAGTCTCCTTATCGGAGAACATTCAATCTTGATTGGACCCTGCATCCTGGGATCCGTGGGGAGTGCTTCATGTGATGGAGAATTGTATGTTTTAATTGTGCTTTGCGTCGGTGTTTAGATTCAGGTGCACACTTCCATTCTCACGAGGTCACACCTTATTCTGCTCCTGCTGAAAGAGTTAGACTCATGAGCAAATCCATTCTTCTACACCCGACTGAATCTTTATTCCATTCTTCCTTTGGGCACTTTACTTGCTGACACCTGCTTCTTAACTTCCCCTGACCTCTTTTGAATCATTAGCTTTACATTAGGGAATTTCTCTCTAGGGGAAACGGAATCTTATTTGATTTGCATATGATAAATAACTTTAAATTGCTTATTATCATTGTACTTGCTATTTTTACTCGCTTTGAATTCTACAGAAAAAACCCCGTTATAAGGTGATCATTGATTTATAGCTCATTTCAATGATATGAATTAGGCATTTTGCTAATCAGCTAATACAACTTTGGAGTTTGCAAATCTAATGTTCTTCACTGTCATTGATGAACTGTTAAATGTTTTATGTTGAGGCTCAATCTGGAACGAGTACTTGAGTTTGCACCAAAGTGTTGCACAGTGCAAAGCACATCCGCAATGCAAAAGGCCCGGCTCCCCCTTCTAAAATGACAATTGCAGTATTGCTTTCTTCTGTCAGTCGTTCCTCACAGCCTGTTGCCCAAAGAGAAGCCCTAAGTGGAGAGCAGGGCGGTGCTGTAGCTTAACATGCAGCACTCCCTAGTCTTCCTGTGACTGCTGTGGCCAAGCTGGCACTGCTCATGGCTCCAGGCTGGACATGGACGATCCTCAGAAGGCTGCCCCAGTGAGTGTCAATGCTGGGCAAGGTACTTTATTCCAGATCCAGTCTGTGTGCTTCTTTTGTGCTCCTCAGACTCCTGTCACCTCAATCCAGCTCTCCTCCACCTGCACTCTCAGGTGACTACCACCCTACATGCAGTCTCTTAGTGCCACCCTGTGCCTGCCCCTGCAGTCTGTGGGGCTCTTACCACTGCTGCCCATGTCTGCCAAACTGCCTTGCCCTGCTGCCCATGTGCACCCCACTCCTAATGCTTCTCTGCCTCCATTGAAACATTCTATGCGTTTTCCTGCCCCACCAGCCCTCCATGTGCCACACCGGCCTGCAGGAGACTGCGAGCCATCCTACCCCAACCATCACCAAGGTGTAGAGCAGACCTATGCATAACTATATATAAGAACTGTATAGTGCTCATACAAGCAGCTGACAGCGAATTAGAAAAATTCGACAACCTGTTCTCAACCTTAAAAGGATGCGTAAAAAACTCAAGATCTCAACTACACCTGACTACACAAGATGACACCATAGACCCTTACAGTACTACCAACTTTGATTGCATACCAAACATAAACCTTCAGGATCCACTACATCCAACACATCAAGGAGACATAATCGGAATAGGAGGATCGCAATCGGGGAATGACACAGTAAGAACCGAATTGGACACACAATATGCAAACAAAGCCCGGGAAATCTCTCAGAAGGAAGATTCAACACAACTCCACAATAACAGAAAGGATACAGGAAGAATTGAATTGGATACACTATATGCGAATGTCATCCTGAAACCTTCTCAGAGGGAAGATTCGACACCTCTTAACATGGACAGGCCATCACCGACGAGTAAGGCACCAAATGAGAACATGGAAACAACTGATATAGAAGATAACACGACTTCCTCACCCACGCTACCACAACACAAAGGTCATCTAGAAAGGCACAAAAGAGTTATGCCCCAAACATGGTATTAAGAGCACTAAGCAGAGAGAGCAGCTTGAACAGAGGCGGAGCAGACACCCAAACTAATGACAAAAAGAGAAGATATCCGATGAAGAGGACAAAACTCAAACACGGAAACGCAAAACAAGGATATAGAAATAGGAAGATGAACGCACTTAATACCTCATCCCAGACTCTAAGAGAAATCAAAGAGCTTCAAACACAAGTGGACAATATTCTAAGCACGTTACAAACGATGAAAAAGGTGCTTGAAATCACAGTAAGCACCCACACCAAAGTCGAGCACATCCGAGAAGTTCTACTTAATTCTCAAAGAGAGGGCAATAAGATGGCATTGCCCTTATCAAACAGGCAAAATCGACTTGATAGGAACCTTAATTACCTATCGGAAGTAGAAACGCTATCCTTACTATGGGAATATGAGCCTACAGACCTCGCTAGAGTTGAAAAAATTAGAACAGTCCAAATCGATGCTACTAGAACATCAAGACAAAATGAAAGGAAAACCAATCTTAACAACTTACAGCAAGTCCAACTAATCTCCGACTCACAGAACATGAACACAAGGAACACAGGGAAACCTCTGAAATGCCTACTTCTTAACTGTCGGTCCGCAGCAAAACATGCATCAGACATAGCTGATCTCATCATGAACAAAGAAATTGATGTGACAATCCTGACAGAAACGTGGCTATCGGAATCCTCGTCTCCTTGTATGGACCTACTAGTACCCCCACAATATAGTATTGTGAGACTTGACAGACTAAAAAAGACAGGGGGTGGGGTTGCCTGCATTTACCGATCGGATATAGAGGTCAACCAAGATCCATCAGAACCACTTGAATCCTGCGAACACCTATGTCTCAAGATAAGATCAGCAGATAATCAAAGATGCAATCTGCATGCGCTTTACCACCCTCCAGGTAATAATATTACTTTCATAGACCAGTTAATGGAAATCATCACCACCAACGCCAATACTGAAACTAATAATATTGTTTTAGGGGACTTTAACTTACACTGGAATGACAACTATGACAAACAGGTTAACGCTCTGAAAAACCTTCTAACGGAGTTAAACCTTAATCAAGCATGCACACAGCCAACACACGCGAAAGGAGCCACGTTAAACTGGATAATCTCAAAAACAAACAATACCTCAATTCTATCAATTGAGCCGTGCGACTGGTCAGATCACCATGCCATAACCTTCCTGATAAACAATATGAAAAAGAACAAGACCACACAACCTACCAGACACAAGAAATGGATGCGAGATACTAAAGATCCGAATATGGTATTACTAGTAGAAAGCTGTGAGAAGAAACTGAATCCACCCAACAGCTTGCAGAATGTGGAGAATCTTACAGATCATTACACTAAAACAGTAACAAATATAGTCAACACCACGATGCCACTAAAACTGAAAAGAGTCACAGAGAAGGTGAAAAATCCATGGTTCAGTGAAACACTGAATGAAGAAAGGAGGAAACTAAGACTAGCGGAAAGAAAATGGAGGCAACACCCATCATCTCCTGAACTGAAATCCCTCAGAAGAATCAGGAGCGAATACAACAAAAAGATACTAAATTCCAAAAAAGAATTTATCAGATCTGAACTAGATAACGCCAAAAACAGACCTTCGAAATTATTCGAGATTCTAAAACAGCAATCCAATAAATTGTCTAAAACCACCGAAGAAACTACGAAAACGCAAATAAGTTGTGAAGAGTTCTCAACATTCTTCACAGACAAGGCCAACACGCTGGAAAGAGAGCTCAGGAAAGAGGCTGACAACATTGGCAATACAGACAACCAAACACCCAATATCACCTTGGAAAACACCCACAATAGGACAAAAAACAAGGCACAATGGGTTAACTTCAAACTACTTGACCAAAATACCATCGCCAAAACATCAGACATCAAACCTAAAAACCACTATAGTCATCCACTACCCTCAAAATGCCTCAAAGAAATAAACCATATTGTGATTCCCATTTGGACGAAAATAATAAACGCCTCTCTATCCCAAGGGATCCTTCCAGATTGCCTAAAAACAGGTCAAGTCGTCCCCATCATCAAAAACCTTCAGCGGACCCAGCAGATCCAAATAACTTTCGCCCAGTGACCAACATCCCTATCCTTGCCAAACTAATAGAGAAATGTGTACAAAACCAACTAAGCAAACACATTGCTAACTTCTCGCTACTAGACGACTGCCAATCAGGATTCAGAACAGGACACAGCACAGAAACAGCTATCCTACATATTGTCGATGATGCACTACAGGCATTAGACCTTAATCAGACATGTCTACTTATCCTCCTTGACCTATCATCAGCATTTGACACGGTAAATCATGAAAAATTACTGAACAGGCTTCATGACAGGATGGGACTGTCTGGAAATGTGCTAAAATGGTTTGAATCATTCCTTCAGAATAGAACGCAAAGATTCCTGGTCAACCAATCACTCTCACCAGCATGGCCTAACTCAATTGGAGTCCCTCAAGGTTCTACATTATCGCCATCACTGTTAAACCTTTACATCGAACCTCTCACAGAAATCCTTCGAAAGTCTAAAATATCCCATCACATGTACGCGGATGACACGCAGATTTACATCAAGATCACATCCATGGAAGACATAAAGAGAATGAATGAGGCCTTAAAATGGCATTAAAATGGCTAACTGACAATCATCTGAAACTAAACACACAAAAAACTGAATTCTTACTAATATCACCACCAAAGAAACACACAGAAGTGAAGGAATGGTCCAATATGATCACATCATTAAACTTCACCCCTACCCTAGTTGGCTCAGCGAAATCACTAGGAATCACACTAGATGAGAAACTAGACATGAAAGCCCATATCAATTCAATGGCAAAAAAGCGCCCGCTATCATCTGAACTACATCAGAAAAGTGAAACCATTCATATCTAAGGCGGATCTCAAATTGGCAGTTCAGTCACTAGTTATCGCGAGGATTGAATATGGATGTACAACGCTAGCAGGTCTACCAAAAATTTCAACAGCACCACTGAAGGCATGCCTCAATGCAGCTGCAAGACTGATCACCGGATCAAGGAAATTTGACCATATATCACCACACCTGAAAGCATTAAACTGGCTACCTTACGAAGCTAGAATCCAGCTAAAAATGGCATGCATAACCCACAAAGCGCTCCACTACAATACACCTAGTTACCTTGCTCAGAAAATTAAACTATCTGGAGGGAACAGACCGGCCAGGAGTGCAAAGGAGATGGTGTTGAGACCAGCCATCTTCCGGAAGAAGAAAACTTACGATAGAGTTTACTCAGGAGCAGCCCCCAGAATCTGGAATTCACTTCCTCCAAACATTAGAAAGATTCCAGACACAGCATCCTTTAAGAGGGAAACTAAGATCTTCCTAATGAGTAAGTTCCTTCCATAGGCAAGGCTCGGGACGACAGAATACATGATCAAGGACTGGAACTGAAATATGCACAGGAAATAGACACTTAGGATCGATCGATTCTGTTACACATTATATTTAGCTATATACTAAACCTATGTCATACTCTATATATATATATATATTCTTTGTATAAATTTAATTGATATTATCATTCTATTGATGTATATGTGATGAAGCAAAGCTTTGCATATTTTGCGGCTTGCCGAAATCAAGAACCTCATTTATGTGTAACAAGGTAACCCGTGTATGTTTTACTAACATTTATATTTAGTTTGGAGAAAGACCGTGAAGCTTGCACATGTGTTTTACTAAAATAATTACTCGTGTCCCCTAAAATGGCCGCCGCTTGTATTTTAGTTACTGCGCATGCGTCAGCCACACTCACGTGTCCTGACGCGTCTGCAGAAGTGGAGGGAAAGTTATGCGCATGCGTAATTCATAGCTGTGCTTATCATGTGGTACTGCTCGTGCCACTGCTCTTGTGTCTCGTCTAAATGTAGCTAACATTTAAATGCATAAGTTTATTTCTTGATGATGAGTTAAAAGTACAAACCCTGTGATGTGTTTTCATAATGACATTATTATGTATTAATTTGTTTTCGCTTACTTTTCATGTACCGCGGGAAACGGGGGTCTGAGTGAGGGGAGAGCCATATTGGAGGTTCCTTCTGCGCCTGTGCGACATTCGGCAGCACGAGGGACCTTGGCTGATGGAACATAGCCAGCTGGCAGTGATGGGCGAGATGCTCCTGAGAAAGTCACCTCTGCCCTGCGAGAACAGCGAATGTGGCTCCTTATATGATACATTGTATTGTTGCGCTACTGTTAGCTCATGGGAACCCCAAATCTGCTAGGCGGTACCCAAATATGTAAATGAAGGCTTCAAATCGTGTACTGTGATTGGTGTGTTACCCAAACCCTACCTTAGGACCAATCGAAATTGAGGGATTCTGACACTTTGCAACATTGGGGGGTGGTACACTGTCCCCAAACTGTATATCTACCCTGGGTTCACCTAGTGAACCGTCCGACTTGTCTGGTTTAGCTGACCTGTCACTGACCCAACGCACTCAATAGGTGACTGAAGATACAGAGCGCTGCGGAGCACTCTGTCCGAATTTGACCATAGACTAAGGTTTTACTGAACCTTAAAGTGCTTGCAAAGCACTTAGCTGGGAGTTCGCTGACCCAATCGGGGTCTTGATCGATAGCTGCAGAGCGGGTGGAGCGCAGGCGTTGCTTCCGAACTGTGGGTTCCGGTCCTGTCCTGAAGAGGGTCCTGTCCTGAAGAGGGTCCTGTCCTGAGGGTTTGCTGTCCCGACCTGTGGGTCCTGTCCTGATTCCTATTCCGAGGGTATCCTGTCCTGTCCTGGGTGTCCCTTCTGCACCTGCTGTCCTTTGAGGGGTATCCTTCTCTGAGGGTTTCCTGTCCTTAACTGACCCGTGGCCAGGGTTTGGTTTCCACACCTTTTCTAGGTAAATATTACTCTGAACCTCTTGAAAATTCTTGCACCTTCTGAATTTCTAACTTTTGCTTTAATAAAGTTAACCTTGCATATGTTATATTTCCATGCCTTTCCGCAACTATTGAACAGTCATTTATAATTTTGCAAAGTTATTCTTATGCCTTCTCAATTGTTAGAAATTATATTTTGCATAGCAGTGTGTCATCTTCTGATATGGTCTAGAACTTCGTTGCCTAGGTCGTTCAAAGGCCCTTTTACCTTAAGTGAAGCGTGTTATTCATTATAAGTTCTTCTATAGTCACACACATTTAGTCTATCACTGTCTAGATAATACTGACTTATATAGTATCTTTCCTCGTTACATTTTATTAGTACTTTGATGATTACTCTGTCATTATTTCTTTATGCATATGTGATTTACGTTATCTTGGTTATTGATTGCATTATTCTACTGTACCTCATGCAAGAAAATATTGAACTTTAGATAAACATTTTAAAACTTCCAGTTGTCCGTGGTCATTTAAACAGTAATTGAATGTTTGTATTTTGCTGCCTTTCTTTTACAGCTAGGCCCCTGATTCATTGTGGTCATTAGGCACCTGTATCGGTGGATGGTAAGTCGGGTGCACTGAAAAATTGGTAGCAGGGAACACACACACCAACTTGATAGAGCTCGTGAAGTCACCTGATCGATGTATATGGTGATTTAAAAAAGTATATGGGCCCTGAAGCCGGAAACGGCGAAAAACTATTGGTCGGGTGGCCTCGCGCGCTCTATCAGTTTTCTGGTAGCTAGAGGATGGTTAGGGACTAGCTAAAGGTTAGGTAGGACCAGTTAGACTAGTTAAGTCGGAAGCTGCTATTATATTAATGCTGCTAAAAGAGCGGCTGTTCTAAAAGAGACCTGATCAATCTCTTGTGAATACGCACGAATAATATCTTGTAAAAGCAATTCATGAATTACTGTATTATTATTATTCTTGTTCTTATATTGTTATATGTACTAATCCATGCAATTGTCAACCGTCTTGTTTCTTGTTGTCCGAACTCCCCGGGGAATTGAAAGGGCAAGTGGTGAATAGAATCCATTGTCCTGAGGTCACAGGTTCGAGGAAAGTTAGGTGCAGGTTAGGATAACCGGGAAGCACTAACTAGGGTTTTCTGAATACATGTGTGAATAAATGACAGTAACGGGGTTCATTGGCAAAATTCCCATAGTGGCGTAACCTAGTAAGGGTCACATCGGAAGAGTAGCAGGTTCCTCGGAGCTAGCGTGAAAGCAGAGGGGTCCGCTGAGAAACCTTAAACTTGGAATATATCCCGGAAAGAAGTGGATGAGTTTAGGGGAATAACAGGTTCACCGATGCTAGAGTGAAGGGTAGGCGGAAGAGATCTGCCCGCAGCGAGTGAAAAGTAAATGGAAGTAGTTTACTTGCAGTAAAAGAAATCTTTTCTGTCTAGACACTTGAGCACTGTGGCGAATGTGTATTTGTTGTAAATTAACCAAGCACTGAGCACTTTAAAAGAAAGAAAGTTTCCGTTACCTTGTGAAGGGAGGGAGTCAGTCGCGAAGCGCCTCTGACGTCACTCTGTGCCGCGCTGGGATTGGTGGACGCAGCGGGCGGGTAGCGGAGCTGAAAATTGTAAAGGAGGGGTGAGCGCCAGAGCGTGGGAACTGTCTCACGAAGGGGCCGCGCACCCATTGGCGGAGCTTATTTTGTGTCGCGCACCCATTGGTTGCACGAATTTCTGAAGCGCGTTCTGATTGGAGGTAGTTTGTAAACAAAGTTAGCGCAGAAGTCGTATGTGGCACTCGCGGACTACAGAGACGCGACCTGATCCAAGGCATCTAGGGTTTGAAAGGGATCAGTGGAAGGCTAACAGATACGATATTATGTACGGAGCCAAGAGAAAAATGTCCCTTGTAAGTAAGGTGAAAAATTATTTTAAAACGGACAAACCGATTAAATCTAGGGAAGGTGTTCTTGTCCCAGCACCTAATACTCCTGCCTCATTCATGATGTTTGACCGAGGGTACAATACCTGTGTGTGGTTGGAGAATTGGGTGAAGTACACAAAAGATGACGGAGTATTGGCTTTTCCGTTAGATGGTACTTTTAATGGTAGAATCTTATTTAATTTAAGAACCCGAATGAATGAACTGCATCCCAGACCGAGACTAACGCAGTATGAGGCATTAGAGGAATGGGAGATTGAGGCTTTTGAAAGAGAAAGACCCCGAATGGACAAGGGTTTGACCAAGTGGTACCCCAGGCTGAAACAGGAGTCCAGGGATAAAAGGATGAAACAGTGGAGGCAGAGCATGATTGTTGAGGGTCTGTTTCCCATGATGCCGGCATGTCATAACATTGGAGCGGGTGAGAAAAGTACTGAAAAATGTAAGCATTGGGGGGCCCTGGGGGATTCAGATGATGAACTAATAGATGACATCTGTACCCGAAGTCCGCCACCTTACAGTGAGGGAACCCGACCTTCCAGTGTAGGAGATGTTCCCCGACGCCCCTTCCTAAAGGAAGAAGACAGGTCCCTGGGACTGGGAGGGGGTGGTCAAGTATTGCCCTATCCTGAAAAACCCGAACTGGCGGAAACAAGGGACATATATCCCAAAGTGCCCGCAAGTCAGGAAGAAAAATATTCACGTACGAAAACCTTTTTTCCCAGACCCTTGTATGAAAGCGAAGAGAAACCATCGAATTCAGGACTGCCTTTTGTTCAACCTCCATATGGGGAAGAGCGCAGGTCCTTTAATACTGGAACTTTATTCCCGAAACCAAATTATGGGGGAGGACCAAGTGAAACGCATCCTACTGCCCCGAGTTTTACTCCTCCATTGACCCCACAGATATTACATGACACAACTCTAAGAAGGGTACTAGTGGAAAAGGAGCAAGAGGCTCTAGCTAGACAAAGAACAGAAATAATTCAGAAAATTTCTCAGATAAATACCAGTCCTGAGGCATTGACTATTCCAGTAACTATTGGACCGGTGGTCCCGTTATACGGAAATGGTCAGGGAAATCCGATTACTCCAGTCATGACCCCAGTCATAGCAACCCCGAGACAGGAACCAATCATCATAGATGATCAGTCCAGTGAGTGCGAGTCTGAAGTTGCATTCTTGGAATTGCCAAACAAACAGACTGGAAAGGGAATACAGCAGAGGTATAATCCTTTTAATACCAAAGAAATTAAATTAGAGACAGCAACAGGTACTAGGAATGTCTCTCTGGTAACTCCGGATGAAATTGAGAGTTGGAGTCGTGAATTAGAGAAACAGACTCCGCAAACAAAACCTTTAGACCTCTACAAGCTGAGGGTCGAAATAGAAGAATTAATGGCAGGAAATGTGGGGTTGGACCGATTGAATACCTACTCTGAGGAAGAATTGTCGTTCATATGTAAAAGCTTTACAAGGAATACCAGAGTGCTCCATGAAAAACTGACTGAAACAGCAGTTAGTATGGGGGTAGATATCTCAAAATCCAAGCCCTTACAGAAACCGTACAGAGCAGACTTCTCAGACAAAGATATAGAACACCTGAATGTGGCAGGGAAGAAGTTGCAGATTAAAGAATTAATGGGGGTACTGCAGAAATGGGGAGATGTGGAAAAATGGAGAAGCAGGTGGGCGAAAAAGAGGGAAGAGGTTCGCTCCCGACAAGTGACTCCCGAGTTTGCTTTAAGAGAGGTAGAAAAACCTGAGCAGTTATGCCCCATGCGCGAAGTTCCAGGGGGAAAATATGTGCATGTCCCCTGGTCTAGGCAGGATATTGTGTCCTTCACGAACGATTTTCCAAAATTACGAGAGAAACCAGTTGACTGGTACCGGCAAGTGGAAAGGTTCGTGAAGGTACAGAAATGTCTGTGGAAAGACCTGGATGGGTTTTTCGACATTGTGGTTCCAGTAGATTTATGGACCCAGTGTAAAATAAACATAGACTGGCCGAGTGAGGAGTACCCAAGAAACAAGGAAACAGGGGAGCCATCAAAGGATGTCATGCGAAAATATGAGCAGGTAATTCAGCACTTGAAAGAAAAGGTGCCCGCAAAGGAAACTGATTGGACAAAAATAGATAGAACAACACAGGAAAGGGACGAGACAGTGCACTCCTTCTATGAGAGGTTATTGCAGGTATTTAAAACATACAGTGGTATTGACAACATCGACCTGAAGGATATGACGCACTTTATTTACAGGTTTGTAAATGGTTTAAGACCTGAAATTTGTCAGTGGATAAAGGATAATAAAATCTGTTGGCATACTAAGAAAATGGATGAGGTCCTGCGGTACGCTAAGTACTGCGAGGATGAGATGGCAGAAAAGAAAAAGGCCCTTAAGGAGAAGGTTATGTGGGCTCAGGTGAAGCTCGCAGAACAACAGGAAAAACAATTGAGTAACATGGTTAAAAATGCTGAGAACAAAAGTCCTGGGGGAGGGGGTGGAGGAAAGCCCCGGCCCAAATTTAGCAGGGAAGAGGCTATGAAAAAATTTCCCTGCCATCAGTGCGGCGAAATTGGACACTGGCGAAACGAGTGTCCCCAATTAGTCGATGTTAATGAGAAAACTCCTGATTTAATTCCACAGACGCAGAAAGAAAGACCAAGAAAGACTCAACCCCAGGTAAAAACAGTTCAGGTGCCTCGAGCACCCAAGCAGGTATACAGGGGAAGACAGGCAGAAAATGAAGAGATAGAAGTTTGGGAAAGCGGGGAGAACAGAAATACAGCAACTTCGCAGTATCTGCTGAATGATACCTTCCTTTGTAATGATCAGGACTGACGGGGCCTGAGAGGGGAGGACGAGGAGTGCGTACTTGGCGCTTCCTTGCCGGTAGACCAGTCTGGACCATATATTGAAGGAAAGGTTGACGGAAATGATGTCACCTTTCTGTTGGACACTGGCGCTACCCGTTCTACTGTAAGAACAGTGGACGTTCCAAACCTACCCCTCTCGGGAGAAAATATCCAAGTAGTAGGTGTATCTAATCAATTGATTAGTACTCCTGTTACCGAACCAATGGAGATTTCAATTGGAAATTTTAAACAGATGCATAGATTTGTCGTCTGTGACACCAGTCCAGTAAATTTACTGGGACGTGATTTGCTGTGCAAAATGAACTGTACCATCTTTTGCACACCAAAAGGTGTTGAAATACAGACCCCAGATGAAGACGGCATTTATAAATTATTGTTGCTTAGACCTGACTCAGAAATTAAAAGATTGACCCTGCAGGACTTACCCCAAGAACTACAGGAAGCCGTAAAGCCAGAGGTGTGGGATTTCACTGGAAAGGATGTGGGGTTGATGAAAGATGTGGACCCCATACAAATAGCCATCAAGGACAATGCAGTATATCCTAACACTAGGCCCTACCGAATGAATGCTGAAGTGAAAGCGGGTGTCACTCTGGAAATACAAAAATTATTGGAAGGAAACATCATACAGGAAGTGATGAGCAGCCCGTGCAACTCACCGATTATGGGCATCAAAAAGCCTAGTGGCAAGTATAGGGTAGTGCAGGACCTGAGAAAGGTTAACAAAATTGTAGTTCCTTGCTGCCCTATTGTCCCGAACCCTGCAGTAATTTTGTACCAGATTCCTTGGGATGCTGAGTGGTTCACTGTGATTGATTTGTGTCATGCATTCTTTTCGATACCCCTGCACCCCGACAGCAAATTTCTTTTCTCATTTGCTTTCGAGGGTCACGTGTATTGTTGGAACAGGGTCCCTCAAGGGTATACAGAGAGTCCCTCTATCTTTAATCAGATCTTGAAAAAATGTCTAGAGACTTTGATCTTACCTGGGAACTCTGTATTAGTGCAGTACATAGACGACCTTCTAGTGGCGTCTAAAAGTCACAGGGACTGTGTAGTTGACACCATTGCCCTCCTAAATCACCTGTGTGAGAAAGGGCATAAAGTGGCCCCTGACAAACTACAGTTCTGTGCAAAATCAGTGAAATATCTAGGACACCAGATAGAAAAGGGTGTCAGAAAAGTCACTTCAGAAAGAGTGAGAATAATTCAAAAAATGCAGTTGCCCCGTACTCAAAAAGAAGTCAGAATGTTCCTGGGTGTATTAGGGTACTGCAGGCAGTGGATTCTGGGATTTGCAGCCTTAGCCAGGCCCTTGATAAAAATGACCACGAGAGGAATGCCAGATGTTGTGCAGTGGGACGATGAAAGTCTAATGGCTTTCACAAGATTGAAAAACTGTCTGTGTACAGCCCCTGCGTTGGGAATGCCAGATTATTCCAAAGAGTTTGCCCTTTTCTGTGACACTCGCGATAATTGCGCATTGTCAGTCCTGACTCAAGAACATGGCACGACCAGAAGGCCTGTGGCTTATTTCTCTGCCACACTGGACCCAGTAGCTGCTGGGTTACCAGGCTGTCTAAAAGCAGTAGCTGCTACCTGTGCAAGTTTGGAACAGAGTGAGTCCATTGTCATGGGACATCCTGTGACTGTGTATGTTTCACATGGAGTGGTAATTCTATTGACCAGAACTAAAACACAGTATCTCACCCCTAGTCGGCTGACTAAATACGAGAGGATTCTTGTGGGTGCAGCAAATGTGAGCATTGTTAGGTGCGGTATTCTGAACCCTGCCACCTTACTCCCCGACCCCTTGGAAATGGAAGGTGGGGATGATGATGAACATGATTGTATTGATCTGACAGAGTTCAGTACCAAGCCACGCCCAGACATAAAAGAAGTACCATTGCCTGAGCATGATAAAGAACTATTTGTGGATGGTTCCTGCCTAAGACACGAATTAGGAGGCTTGAGTGCTGCTTATGCAGTAGTGTCTTTCACAAAAATTGAACAAGCAGGTTACCTATATAACATCAAGTCTGCACAAGTAGCCGAATTGATAGCCATGATAATGGCTTGCAAAATTGGGAAGGACTTACGCATAACAGTGTATACTGACAGTCAGTACTGTTATGGCGTTGTGCATGACTTTGGCCAATTATGGCTACAAAGGGAATTCATGACTTCCTCAGGTACTCCCATTCGGAATGCAAAGGTTGTTCATGACCTTTTAGAGGCCATCCAGTTGCCCAAAGAACTGGCAGTGGTAAAATGTGCTGCTCATCAAAGGAGCATGGACAGAGTATCACTGGGAAACGATTATGCTGATCGAGTGGCCCAATGGTGTGCCAAAGATCGGTATATTGTAAATCCAAAACGAGGGGGGCCAGGAACCAGCTGCCAGCTTCAGGTGTTTGAGGAGGTGCCTACATGGGATGAGGTGAGAGAGTGGCAGGAGTCGGCTCCTTGGCAAGAAAGAGAGAAATGGAAGGAGGATGGATGTAGACCGAGACGTGTGGATGGCGTCATCATAGGTCCAACTGGTATGCCTGTGTTACCCCGACACTTGCTTGGCACAATGGCAAGATTAATACATGAAGGATCACACATTGGTAGGGATGCCATGATTCTGGTATTTCAACAGACTTGGTACAGCAAGAAATTCAGGAAGGTAGCAGAGTCCCTCTGCCAGAGGTGCCTGTCATGTCAACAGATGAACCCAGGCAAGAGGACAATGGTTGAACTGAGCAAGATTGGGAGGTCAGGGGGTCCCTTTATAAAAATACAGATTGATTTCATCACCATGCCCCATTGTGAAGGGAAGCGATATGTCCTTGTCATTGTGTGCGTATTTTCGAAATGGGTAGAAGCTTACCCTACTCCCAAAAGTGACGCACTGACAGTAGCGAAGTGTTTACTAAAAGAACTGATACCTAGGTTCGGAATACCATGCATTATTGAATCAGATAAGGGTGGACATTTCCAGAATGACATACTGGCTGAACTCTGTAAGGCCTTTGGAATAAGGCAGAAACTCCATTGTGCATACCACCCAGAGGCTTCTGGAATAGTGGAACAAGTAAATGGAACTATCAAAAACAGACTAGCAAAACTGACAGATGCTACTGGCATGAACTGGGTGAAGGCCCTGCCCCTGGTCCTGATGGGACTGAGAAGTGTTCCAGACCGCAAGACAGGCCTAAGTCCCCATGAAATCATTATGGGAAGAGTGATGAGACAAGCATGGGTGCCAGGAAGCAAACTGTTGAGTATTACTGATGATTTGGTGCTTGAATACTGCAGAAGATTGGGTGACCAAGTGCGTTCTATCTCTCGCCAGATTGGAGACGACGGCATCCTTAATCCAACGACTCCTCTCCACAACTTGGTTCCAGGAGACTGGGTCAAAATAAAGAAGCACACTCGATCAAGCTGTCTGGCACCAAGGTGGGGAAAGAAACGCCAAGTAATTCTGGTGACAACCACTGCAGTGAAAGTCGCAGGTGTTCCCCAGTGGATCCACGCCGGACACACCCAGAAGGTATTGCCAGACAAAGGATTTGAGGAACCAGGGCAACCAGCAGAGGACCCTGAAGGAGCCAGACCAGTAGCAACTGACAACGAGCAGCCCAGCACCAGTCAGGTTGCAGGAACAGCAGACGTTGGCCCAGGAGTAGTTGACTGCGAACTGCCAAGAAACCAGCCTGCTGAAGAGGTCCAGGAAACTGAGCCAGGAGTAGCTGAAGACGAGCTGCCAAGCATATGGCCAGAAGAATGGATACCGATGATTGATCTGACCGAAGATCCTATCAGAACAAGAGAACGACTTAGTGAAGGTAGAGAGTGGACTAGTCAGGAAAAGCAAGGCACAGGCGAAGAACCTCAGCCACTTGAGATTAAAATCAAAACTGAGGAAGGAGAAGGTCAGACAGGGACAGAGCACGTGATTGATACAGATCCAGTGAATAAGACTGAACAAATACCCGATACTGAAGAAGTACCCGATACTGAACAAGTGCAGGATACCGAGCAAGTGTTCGATACTCCTCCACTAACTCCTGATGTGGATAAGGGACAGACTAGACATAGAGTAATAGTTCGAGCAGAAGAAAATCAAGAGATCGAAGTGCTTGAACAGGATCAGATAGGGTTAGAAAAATGGGTTCAGGAAACAGAAACAGAAACAGAGACAATTGAAAGCCAAAAACAAAATATTCCTGAACAAGGCCAGATTAGCAACCAGGCAGAAGAATTTGATGCTAGCCCTGGAACTAGTCAGATAAGGGAAGTAGGAGAAGAGGGTGGAGAAGAATTACCACAAGATAAAGAGAATAAGAGAATAAGAAAAGAAAGTGAAGTCCAAGTACCGACTAAGAGACTAAAGAAAAGAAACAACCTTGAGCCTAGGTTTGTAAAAAGACTGAGACTAAGGATAAAGACAGTGGAAGAAAAACGTGCAGAAGCAAGAAGAAGTGCTCGAATAGCAGAGCAAGAAGAAGAATCTTCCAAAAGAAGAAGTGAGCGAATAAAAAGACAAAACAAAAAGTACAAGTCTCCTGAATGGACACTGGTTTTGGAGGAACTTGAAGATCTTGATATAACTGACGTGAGCGACGGAGAACCCGTCCCAGAGTATTCAGCTGAAGAGGAAGACGAGCCACCGTGAATTTGCACAAAGTAAGCTAGTTGTGTAAAGAGTAAAAAGAGGGGTGAGAACACTCCTACTGAGCTAAAATGTCTGATTCAACAGTGAATGGTAGACCTAGTTGCAGCCGTTTTAAGACGTGTTGCAAGGTGTGTATATGTAGTATAGTAGTACTGATAGTTATCTGGATAGGATTAACAATTTTCATTCCCTTTGCTGTAAGTAAAGATACTAACATTGTCCCTACTGAAGTTGTAAATACTGACAATGAGGAGCTGACAACACAGAGTGTAGAAAGACATGAGAGAGCATTGAGACAAACTAAACGAGACTTAGAAGCATCAGATGAGAAAGGACTACATTATCATGGAATGAAAAACAGGACACATTTGAATGTTTTCGCAAATTTGTTAATACACTATGTAGAGACTATGGAAATTGAAGATTGCTATGTCTGCATGAAGCTACCTACTTCGGTGGCTGAAGGCGTGACATACCATCATCTGCCATTAACATATGGAATTTCCTGTAGCATTTTAGCTAGTTTATTTTACAAAAGGGGACCGTTACAGTATTATTACTCTAACAATGACGTGATCTTTTCTGAACTTCCTATACGTGGGAACTTGAATCCTGTACATACCAAAACTGACACCATAAGATATATGGGAGACTACTTTCTGACTATAGGGAACATTGACATAGCAGACGCACACAGAGATAACTTGACTTGTTCTTTGCGTGAGCAGGAAAAGATGTTCCTGAACATGGCAGAGAAAAGGAGAATTAAAATTCAGAAGAAGGCTAATGACGAAAGTCAGAAAAAGCCAAAGTGGGCAGAAAACATGGAAGGCACCTCATCTGGTGGAGCGGGTCCTGCTCTGTTGCTGGATTTTGAAAAGAAAGGCAAGCTATGTCTTCACCGCGAGAAGACTAGCTATTATAACAATGTTTTCATTGGTTCCAGTGAATGCGAACATAATTACAAGGTAATTGGAGGTTGGGGTTTCAAAAATGGGTCAGAGCCTGTGTTTCCTGGAATTTATTATATTTGTGGGGACAAGGCTTATTTCAAATTGCCGGATCACTGGTATGGGAGCTGCTACTTTGGCATTGTTTTCCCGAAAATATACCATGTGAATGGAAAAGCTGGAAGCAATGAAGATACTAATGGCTTAGTGCGTAGTAAAAGAGAAAGTATAGGTGAAATTATGGGTAGTATTTTCAGTGCACTGATACCTGGAGTGGGAGTGGTTCTGAACACTCACAGAATTTGCAAATTGTCTACTATAGTAGATGTGCTGTCTACTGAAACAGCTCATGGATTTCTGCTGGTCAATACCGAAATGGTTGCGATCAGATCAATGGTTTTACAAAATCGACTTGCTCTTGACACCTTATTAGCGAAAGAGGGCGGAGTCTGCCGGATGTTGAAGGCGCAACATTGTTGCACTTATATTCCGGATAAAAGTGTACAGATCAAAAGATATGTGAAAAACATTACTAATTTGGCAAAGGAACTCAAACCACTCGAGGTTGATAGTGCCTGGAAGAGACTGGTAGATGGTCTCTCAAATGTAGGTCATTGGCTTGCTAGCATAGGTAAAAGCTTATTATTCAAAATTTTGATGCCAATTGGTATTATAGGTCTTATTATACTTTCCATTTTCTTATGCTGTAAATACCGCAAGCGCACCAAAAAGCACGAGGTAAATGCAAGAGGAGTGAAACGAAGTGTGGATGAGATTGAATTAGAGGAAGTGAATGATCAGATATACAAAAAGGTGAAAACTTCTCACCCTGCTAAAACTGAAAGAGAAAAGTTAGAGCGGTTGCTGGAAGAAATAGAACTTTATAAAGTGTGAAAGGAAGTTGGCATCTGGTTCCAGTATAATTTGTGATGATAGTAGATATCATCAAAGAGGGGATTGATGAAGCAAAGCTTTGCATATTTTGCGGCTTGCCGAAATCAAGAACCTCATTTATGTGTAACAAGGTAACCCGTGTATGTTTTACTAACATTTATATTTAGTTTGGAGAAAGACCGTGAAGCTTGCACATGTGTTTTACTAAAATAATTACTCGTGTCCCCTAAAATGGCCGCCGCTTGTATTTTAGTTACTGCGCATGCGTCAGCCACACTCACGTGTCCTGACGCGTCTGCAGAAGTGGAGGGAAAGTTATGCGCATGCGTAATTCATAGCTGTGCTTATCATGTGGTACTGCTCGTGCCACTGCTCTTGTGTCTCGTCTAAATGTAGCTAACATTTAAATGCATAAGTTTATTTCTTGATGATGAGTTAAAAGTACAAACCCTGTGATGTGTTTTCATAATGACATTATTATGTATTAATTTGTTTTCGCTTACTTTTCATGTACCGCGGGAAACGGGGGTCTGAGTGAGGGGAGAGCCATATTGGAGGTTCCTTCTGCGCCTGTGCGACATTCGGCAGCACGAGGGACCTTGGCTGATGGAACATAGCCAGCTGGCAGTGATGGGCGAGATGCTCCTGAGAAAGTCACCTCTGCCCTGCGAGAACAGCGAATGTGGCTCCTTATATGATACATTGTATTGTTGCGCTACTGTTAGCTCATGGGAACCCCAAATCTGCTAGGCGGTACCCAAATATGTAAATGAAGGCTTCAAATCGTGTACTGTGATTGGTGTGTTACCCAAACCCTACCTTAGGACCAATCGAAATTGAGGGATTCTGACACTTTGCAACATTGGGGGGTGGTACACTGTCCCCAAACTGTATATCTACCCTGGGTTCACCTAGTGAACCGTCCGACTTGTCTGGTTTAGCTGACCTGTCACTGACCCAACGCACTCAATAGGTGACTGAAGATACAGAGCGCTGCGGAGCACTCTGTCCGAATTTGACCATAGACTAAGGTTTTACTGAACCTTAAAGTGCTTGCAAAGCACTTAGCTGGGAGTTCGCTGACCCAATCGGGGTCTTGATCGATAGCTGCAGAGCGGGTGGAGCGCAGGCGTTGCTTCCGAACTGTGGGTTCCGGTCCTGTCCTGAAGAGGGTCCTGTCCTGAAGAGGGTCCTGTCCTGAGGGTTTGCTGTCCCGACCTGTGGGTCCTGTCCTGATTCCTATTCCGAGGGTATCCTGTCCTGTCCTGGGTGTCCCTTCTGCACCTGCTGTCCTTTGAGGGGTATCCTTCTCTGAGGGTTTCCTGTCCTTAACTGACCCGTGGCCAGGGTTTGGTTTCCACACCTTTTCTAGGTAAATATTACTCTGAACCTCTTGAAAATTCTTGCACCTTCTGAATTTCTAACTTTTGCTTTAATAAAGTTAACCTTGCATATGTTATATTTCCATGCCTTTCCGCAACTATTGAACAGTCATTTATAATTTTGCAAAGTTATTCTTATGCCTTCTCAATTGTTAGAAATTATATTTTGCATAGCAGTGTGTCATCTTCTGATATGGTCTAGAACTTCGTTGCCTAGGTCGTTCAAAGGCCCTTTTACCTTAAGTGAAGCGTGTTATTCATTATAAGTTCTTCTATAGTCACACACATTTAGTCTATCACTGTCTAGATAATACTGACTTATATAGTATCTTTCCTCGTTACATTTTATTAGTACTTTGATGATTACTCTGTCATTATTTCTTTATGCATATGTGATTTACGTTATCTTGGTTATTGATTGCATTATTCTACTGTACCTCATGCAAGAAAATATTGAACTTTAGATAAACATTTTAAAACTTCCAGTTGTCCGTGGTCATTTAAACAGTAATTGAATGTTTGTATTTTGCTGCCTTTCTTTTACAGCTAGGCCCCTGATTCATTGTGGTCATTAGGCACCTGTATCGGTGGATGGTAAGTCGGGTGCACTGAAAAATTGGTAGCAGGGAACACACACACCAACTTGATAGAGCTCGTGAAGTCACCTGATCGATGTATATGGTGATTTAAAAAAGTATATGGGCCCTGAAGCCGGAAACGGCGAAAAACTATTGGTCGGGTGGCCTCGCGCGCTCTATCATATGTACCTACCTCATAATACTGTGAAAGTATACTATAACAATGCTTGACTATAACTACCTCATGTAATGTGAAGCGCTCTGATACCCAAGGGTCATGTTCGCGCTATAGAAAACTCTTAAAATAAATAAATACATAAAATAAAATACCCCACTGCCTCTCTATATGCCCCAGCCTGCAACATTGACATAATCAATAGCTCTGCCTTATTGCATGTCGATTCTAATAATTTTGCTTTTATTTCATTTTAAGAAAACGTCTATCCCGAAGTTCACTAAGGATGGCAGAATTTTATTTTTAGCAAAAAATTTAGATCCACAATTGGGAGGTGTCTCTTCTACACTTCTTTTTAAGAGTTAACACCTCACCTAATTACCTAATAGAGACAAATGCTTTACGGATCTTTCTAGAGGGCTTGTTCTTCAGGCGAGAATGGTCTCAAATCATGTACACCTGATTGGTTATTTTTGATCATTAGCACAGCCAAGCGGCTATCGGTGACTCTTATTATCAAGATCACCATTGCTGAAAAGTCCCTTAAAGGTGGAATTCAAATCTCTACCTTTAAGTCCCATATAGCTAAAATTAACTCTGAGATTAATAAACAGAAGGACTTCTTGATGCAGCATAAAATCTCCAAACTTCAAAAAGATATTAAGAAGTTTGATTAGGAGAAAGTCTACCACTACATAACATAACGTGTATTTGTAAGGCGTGGATTCGTCCGTAGGCATCTTGGCGCTGAATAACAGATGTTTATTGTTAGCCAACTCAGTGGTACTCATTTTATCGACCTCATATGGATGAAAGGCTGAGAGGTCCTGCTGGTATTTGAACCTGTGACCATGAGGTCAAACAGGCTCCTGCAAGTCAATCAGCAGCTCATCCAGCATCAGATAGCAGTGGCAATGATGAGGGACGGAGAGGCTCTCCTAATATCTACAGGAATCCATGGGCCTCTTTCCAATTTTCCCAACCAATGGTGGCCACAAAATTTCCAAATATTCCTGCGAGGCCCACACACTCTCGTCCCTCAACCTTTCCCCCAACCTTTTTTCGGCAGAGTCTGGGGCGCAGGAAGAGTCAGAAGAAGAGGAGGGAGAAAGCTGGTTCAATGGAACCAGACCCCCAAATGCTCAGGAGGAGCAAGACAAAAGACCCAAATGAAATTAATTATCAGTATGACTGAGAGGGCACTGACAAACACTGAGAGTAGAGTCTTTCAAAAAGGGCTTGGTATTGTACCCACCCCTAGTGAAGATTACTTCAGGCTCAACTGTGAGTTCCACCATTTTTTTTTAAAGATACTATTACGTGCTCTCTTCTAAAACAGACCTGCCTGAAAGGCAAGGAGATTCCGGGTTGAGGAATCCTTCTAAATTTACTCCTAATGCCTGTTTGGTCCCTAGCGAGATACTCACCTTCTAAAAAGCTGTCCTTAATGATATCAAAGACTCAAGGACTAAAAAGCCATTTCACTGTGTGTATTATACATATTGCAATAATAACAGGTGATGGACAGAATGTTGAACAATGTCATACATTCACCCCAGTACAGAGATCTGTGCCTAAATCCACCGTTTTTTTGCTCACCATGCAATTCCAGTTTGAACCCAGCAATATGCAAATCAGTCTTGACCCAGTGCCCCATGGGAACAGTCCAGCCCGAATTGCCAAGCCAGGTCCTCCCTGGACTGGAAACAAGCATCCATGGACCAGTTTCGGGCTTTCAGCCCTCATCAGCCTGGATAGCTTGATTACAATGGCATGGAGAGCACGGGACTCACATCTGACCATACCCGTCCCACTCGGGTGACAAATTCAAAAACAACAGGTGATGGACAGAATGCAGAACAATGTCATACATTCACCCCAGTACAGAGATCTGGACCTAAATCCATAATTTTTTTGCTCACCATGCCATTCCAGTTTGAACCCAGCCATATGCCAATCAGCCTTGACCCTGTGCCCCATGGGAACAGTCCAGCCCGAATGGCCAAGCCAGGTCCTCCCTGGACTGGAAACAAGCATCCAAGGACAGGTTTCGGGCTTTCAGCCCTCATCAGCCTGGATAGCTTGATTCCAGTGGCATGGAGAGCACGGGACTCACGACTGAGCATACCCGTCCCACTCGGGGTGACAAATGTAGAAACAACAGGTGATGGATAGAATGCAGAACAATGTCATACATTCACCCCAGTACAGAGATCTGGGCCTAAATCCATCGTTTTTTTGCTCACCATGCCATTCCAGTTTAAACCCAGCCATATGCAAAGCAGTCTTGACCCTGTGCCCTATGGGAACAGTCCAGCCCGAATTGCCAAGCCAGGTCCTCCCTGGACTGGAAACAAGCATCCAAGGACCGGTTTCGGGCTTTCAGCCCTCATCAGCCTGGATAGCTTGATTTCAGTGGCATGGAGAGCACGGGACTCACGTCTGAGCATACCGTCCCACTCGGGGTGACAAATGCATAAACAACAGGTGATGGACAGAATGCAGAACAATGTCATACATTCACCCCAGTACAGAGATCTGGGCCTAAGTCCATCGTTTTTTTGCTCACCATGCCATTCCAGTTTGAACCCAGCCATATGCAAATCAGTCTTGACCCTGTGCCCCATGGGAACAGTCCAGCCCGAATTGCCAAGCCAGGTCCTCCCTGGACTGGAAACAAGCATCCAAGGACCGGTTTCGGGCTTTCAGCCCTCATCAGCCTGGATAGCTTGATTCCAGTGGCATGGAGAGCACGGGACTCACGTCTGAGCATACCCGTCCCACTCGGGGTGACAAATGCAAAAACAACAGGTGATGGACAGAATGCAGAACAATGTCATACATTCACCCCAGTACAGAGATCTGGGCCTAAATCCATCATTTTCTGCTCACCATGCTATTCCAGTTTATACGTATTGCGGCGGAATTGCCGCAGCGGATGTGTACTCATACTATGTGGTCTCCCACATCCTGGTCATCAATGATTGGTGGTATAACTCACCTACAGACCCGGCGTTTGCTCTAGAGCACATTGCTATGGAAGGGATTCCCCTACTTTGATTATTATATAGTGCACAGAATCTTGATTTTGTACCTCACGCCAGCAGAACGACAATTCGGCTGTGGCTATACACGGTCGGGCAAATGGAATGGCACGGGCATTTGACTCAGACTACGCCCTTGTGGCATGGTACCTACTTGCGCCAGGTGACAACAGTGAAGGGGTTCCGTCACCTCCACACTGGGGGACGTCATGCGGGGTACCACTCTAATATCCTTCCTGCACCTACAGGAAGATTTTTAGCTCCATAAAACCCAGTTCTACAAGTATCTCCAACTGTGCCATGCTCTTACCCCATTGCTTCAAAGATTGGAGGACCTCCCTGAATTTCATCCATTGGAGGGCCGCCTCTGTATGGGTGATTTGGGCATGCACAAAATTCGGCAGACATATCAGACACTGACAACACACTCCACTACGTCTCTTCATAAGACTAGGAAGGCATGTCAAGATAATATCCCAGAATTAACCGATGACGATTAGGTGGAGGCTATATCTAGTGCCGGGATGCTGCTGTATCCTCCAGATACTGTCTCACTCAATTTAAATTTGTCCACCGCGTCTATTATACATGCCTTCGCCTCTGGAAGATAGGAATCATCTTATCTCCTTAATGCTTACGCTGCGACAGGGAAGAGGGGTCATTCTTTCACACTGTATGGAGCTGCGCTGCAATACAATCCTTTTGGCGCAGAGTCTTGACCTGCCTCAAGCAGGTGTTGTCTTGGGACATTCCACTTGACCCTAGACTGTTCCTCCTCCACAGTACGGATGAGATTGGAGGGAATCGCTACAAGCAACACCTAATCTTCCTTGCTCTCACAATTTCCAAATGTGATATCGGTCAGTTATCGAAATGGACTTCCCCACTGACAATAGGGAAATGGAGAAAAGGACTGCACAACTGCATGGGTGCGGAAATAGCTGTCTTCCAAGCGCGGGGTTGCCCTCAAAAGCACAGAACAATTAGTCTTGATGGGCTACTTACAGGGGCATAGACCTAACCCCCTCTTCCTTTGCAAACCCCTAAATATCAGCTTCCACGGGATGTTAGAGGCCATACTATATAACATTGTGTTTTCTCTCACTGGACGTATTTGTTTCTTAAAATGCGCTCCAGTGTGGGTGGGGTGGAAATATCTGCGCAAAGTTCTGGTTTTCACTTTTGTTATATATTCAAAATGTACCCAATGATATATCCATACTTGGTAATTTGTCAGTATCCTGTCTCAAAATGGTACATGTCGGGTGATTGCCCCTGTGGTACTGTAAAAACTCAATAAAATATGTTTAAAAAAAAAAAAGCCATTTCACAGCATGTCTATAGACAAGCTGTCAACTGTCAAGTCTCTTGCAAATGACCCTTCAATTACCATTAAACCGCCTGGCAATGGGGGAGCTATTGCCATCCTATCCACATCAGACTACGGAAATGAATGTCTTCAACAACTCGCTGATCGCAGGTACTATAGACCTTTCAAACACGATCCCACTGACAAAATCACTGAGCAGATTCGCTCATTAGAACATGAGGCTGAGACATTGGGCTGGGTCACCAAGTACAAAGCTGGGTTTCTGATTAATGTACAGCCCAAGATACCATACTTCTAAGCACTTCCCAAGATACATAAGGGCATTCTTCCACCACCTGAGAGACCAAGAGTGTCGGGGATAGGCTCCCTTTTGGAACCACTTTCTAAATTATGTGATAACTTCTTTCAACCTTTATAAGAAAGGATTCCATTCTTTCTTAAAGACACCAAGGACATTTTGAACCCGCTTAAGGAAATTAACAATGTCGGCAACACCGATTTATTGGTCACCCTAGATGTAGAGGCGCGCTATACCAATATTCCTCAGGACGTGACCTTAGTGGTTATTGAGGAAACTATGTGATCCGAGTGATGATCCTGCCCTAAACTGGTGCACATCATCAGTGAATGTGCTATCGTAGGCCTCAAAGAGAATTTTTTCCAGTTTGAGGAGTCCCTCTACCTCCAAACTCAAGGGACTTCCATGGGCAGCACATTTGCGCCTAGCCTAGCATGCCTTTAAATGCTAAATCAATGTATATATGCTGGTACATAAGTACTGGGTATAGTGTACTCTTACTATGCTTTCTCTATCCTAGTTGTCCATGGTGAGTGTTCTGCCAAGAATCCCCTATTGGATAATCCAACCCCCATTACCTGAAGGCAAGGTATGCAGGTCCCCGTCTTGGTTACAGACTGAACATCCCTCCTCGCAGAGGGTAAATAGGAACCAGCTGAGCTGAAACACCAACACAGCGATGACCTCAAAGATGACAGCTGGGTGCTCCTCTCCTTTGAGCACAAAAATATGTGTGTATTTATAACAACAGTGTTCATGCTTCTCTGTCAATTCTCCAGCTGAACTTGACATTGTTTATTGTCTCTTTGATTGAAAAAATGCCCCATGGACAAAAAAAACAAACACCATCATTTTCACAATGTGTGTCGAGGCCTTGTACGAAATGTTCAAGGGGTTGCAAGGGGTCGGGATAGCGTACTTAAAAGTGGTTTCGTAAGCAATGGGGTGTCAGAGAAACTAATTCTGCACTGTCACGCAAGCTAATGTGTGTCACAAGTCTTGGTGTTGAAGTGAAGGCAACTTAAGAAAAGTGTACGTGTAAATATGGCAGTGTTTCCTCCCGGGCCTAACCTAGCCACATGACGATAGCAAATCTCAGGATTATGCTATCTGCTCTCACCAGATGAGCGTCTAAGTCATCATCCGTATATGTCATCAACACAGGACAATGCTTCATTGTCCAATTTTTTTAACAGTTCTGTTACATGGGCTGAGAACAAACATGGGCTGTTCTTATACCCCTGTGCCAAATGACAGAATTGTTTTTGTGGCCCTATGCAGTAAATGCTGTCAAATACCTTTTTTTCAGGTGCTGTTTTGGCAGAAAAAGGCATTTGATTTGTCTAATGTTGTTTTATATTTTTAGCACACTGTGTTATTCATTAGTGCTGCGCTGGGCACATTTTGTACTGCAAATGTGTGAGTGTGTCTGTTTAATTGTCTATAGTCTAAGACTAATCTGTATGAGTGATTTGGTTTTTTTACCGGAAACAAAGGTTTGCTCATTGGTGAGTAACAAGGCTCGATGATGGCTTGATATTCAAGTTGTGTTAATAATTTTCTTACTGTTTTTTTAGCCTGATGTTTAATGGTGTACTGAGGTTGCACTTGTGGGCTGGGCCTTGTGGGTATTATGTGATATGGTGAATCCTCATCCTATGATTGCGATATAATGCTGGGGCTTGTGCGGGAGCCCACTCCTTGGCATACACATGTTTAACTGATTCTGGAACAAAGCAGGAAAAAGCTGATGTATCACCGTTTCTCCTCATGAGGCTTCTCTTACAAACTCAGGTGGTCAATCTTTTTCAGACAAGAGAATATCATAGCCCAGTGTTGGGTTCTCCCAAAAGAGAACCTTAATTGTGCGTTCTTTATCACTCTCAATTTGGATATGAAAATCATATAATCTGCTTGGAGAGCTGAGTTTCTGATCTGGTGTTTCCACCTGAACAAAGTCATCAGTTGCTCTTGCCACCAGAAACTCTTGAAGATTCTGGAGAACTATCAATACCTCTGCCACACTGTCTAGCAGAGTCAGAGCCCACTCCTTGTTCGGAAACCGAGTCAACAGTATTCAGCACATGTCTAGCCAAAATACTTAAATAAGTACTCAAACTAAAATGTTCATAGTGCCATGTCGTATGGTTCTTACTTTCTCAGTAAGACTGTGCTTTTGGGCAACATAAGGGTCAAAACTATGTGGGACTGAGTACACACATACCATCAGAATATGTTGACCTGGTTCCTGATTAGCTCACAGTGCGCCATCTGGGCCCCTAAATTGACAAATCACCGTATGGGGTCTGCAACCTCAGAGCATGACAACCATAATTCCCCTAAGGAAATTGTGGAAACAAATCTTAGTCTTTCGTTTGTAACTCAGGCATGCCTAAAGAGGTATACAAAAAATATACAAGTGACGTTTCAAATATTCATTGACTTGTAAACACAAAGAACAATGCTTTGGAACAAATACTGAAAGAATAATTAAATGGATAGGAAAATATCAATTAGTCCTCCCACTGAGACAAATTCTCTACGTTATTTAAAATGAAAGAAGTCACCAAAACAAATTGAAGTTCTCAAAAAAGATTTTTTTATATATATATGGATATGTTATATCAAAAGTATTTTCTAAATGAGATACATATAATCATACACATCAATTACACTACATAAATATGAAAAATATACAACAAACAAATAATAATGAATGTCTATATACCTAACTATATAAAATAGTGGGTAAGGAATATCCTATGCACTTATTTATCCTTTGTTACCCTATTTATTAATACAGATGCTAAACCTATGTATTGAAAGCATTCTGTTCATTAGAGAGCACCCTCTATGAATAAAGGAAAGTACATCGTGAGGAAGAATACGTAAGTCCTCTTTTGCTTAATGGTACTCTCTCTATTCTTGGGAAACGTCATTTACAACGCGGTGTTTACACCGCACAACCTTTTCCACGCAGCTATTACAACGCAAGTCGTTACTACGACTTGCGCTGGATGGCGCTGTGGGATAAGGAATGTTGTACTTTTATATTCCAACACCTTCCCTACTGTTACGGGGACTGGTGTTGAAATATAAAATTATAAAATTCCTAAATCCGCACCCTCCAACGCAAGTCGTTGTAACGACTTGCGTTGTAAAATCTAAAAGATCGCGTTGTACTGACATACATCCCTATTCTTTAATCTGTTTCAATTTGTCTAGTAAACAACAAGAAGAAATGCCAACACTGATACCTTACTTTAAACAAAAAAAATCACAAATGCATAGACCACAGTTAAATGCATCCGGGTGCTATTTAATAGCTGTTTATTTAGAAAATATTTTTCAGTAAATCATTTGAAATTCAGACAACAATGACAACAAAATTATGTACCAAAAATGGAAGTGGATACTAAAATGAACAAAAATCACATATACCTACATTCTTCACTATTCAACCATTTCACAATCATACCTCACACATTCATTCAAACATGTACTCAATCAAACGGGGAATAAATACACCAGTTGAGGAGTACTAGGTCTGCCAACAGAAATAATTACATCATTAATTGTTTCGGAAAATACACTGTATCCAATTAAATTTAAACAGTTGAATACATTCACAAAATACAACAAGGTTAGGTGTATTATTGCCACAAGATTTGCAAAAGAAATTAGCAAAAGAGCAACTAGGCAGGCCCGATGGACTACGCGTTTCGAATCCCTATAACTCTTGGGATTCTCCTCAGGACCAACCAAAATCTGTGAAGAAAAGAAAAGAGACTGTATCTCTAACCGGTCCTAAATCAATAACCTAAGAGCACTACTAAACCATGAAATCACTCGAGCTTACCAGTGTGCAATGAATGAATCTTGTCAACCTTTAGCGCAATTGTCAAAGCCTCCTATGAAAAATTGGGGAATAGAAAGGCAAAGGAAGAAACAGAGACGGAAAAACCATAAGTGTACCTGCTATAACACAATCTACCGTCAGGTTAATCTCTTGGCCACAATGGCTTACCTAATAAGAGTCCAACAGTGTCCTGCAGGGGCTGTTTTTCTAATATGCACGAACCCCTCGCCCCACGAAGGGGGAGTAGTTACCTGTCAACAGAAAACAGGAAATAATTATAGTAAAGCCAACGAATCCGAAGAGCCTAAAGCCCACACACCTGCCGTGACCCAAGTAATCAATGGTGCAGACAGGGGCTGATGGCCTCTTACCTAAAAGCGCCAAATGGCGCTGTGGGTTCTAAATCTTCCTCTTGGCTATATAAACGGGTCCGAAGTCACCGGGTGGGGAAACTAACTTTCTCGCGACTATAATGACCGAGCTGGAAAAAACGAAGTAATGGTGAGCTCCTGACCATGCTGTGAAGTACTGCGCATAGTAGTATGTCTGGGGGGCAGGGGAGTCTTACCGGGTTGTAGTTATTTTCGGAAAGAAGCGGGGTCGCGGTGTGAGTCAAGGACGCGAGCCGCATACGCCAGGAACAATCGCAAGCAAATGGCCCGGGAATGCAGGGAAATGTAATTGGAGGATAGCGCATGCGCCGAAGCGCATTGCTGTTTCGAATTGAGTTTGGATTTCGGAATTACCAAAATAAATGGTAGAACCGCCAGCTGACATTGTGGCACATTCACCATCCGAATGAATTTGTAAAGGGAAACTTCTATCAGAGAACGTGTCGAACTCACCAAGGAATGACCTAAGCATCCTGGGAGTTGTAGTTTCCGGCGGAATGTCCATCAATGGAAAAGCGTGAACCTGCCCCCGACTTGCTGGAAATGGTATGCACCAAATCGAATAAAAGACGTATAAAACTAGGTCAAGATAAAGCGAGCTGGAATTTTAGGATGAAAAACTGGTGGTATTTAGTGTTGGTTGGCGGGTCAAGTAATAGAGTGGCCCAGTTTGTCTGAAAATGGTGTACCAGTCAGGTGGTACTACATATATGTGTCACAAAGCGCTTGTGCATCTGAGTGACAAGCCCCATAAAAGAATCCTAGTGCTTCATTAGAAACATGTAGTGATGCTAGTAGGTGGACAGGGAATATTGGCAGTACTCGCGTATCAGTAAGACCCTGTATAGGAAAACCTGGAGCAGATCAAAGAGATGGGGCCACTTCCCTCGTAAGGGGGCCCATGGATGGAAAGTTCATGGGATGTGGAAGAGCATCTCAATGGTCTTGCAAGTCAACACCTAGAAAAAATAAGCCAGAGCTTAATCTAAATAGAAACAGAATCGTCATTAAAGAACAGAAGTGCACAGAGAGCTATATGGTATGGCTGGTCAATATTTACAATTTATAAATTTCTGACATCTCATTTAAACCTGACACGGCCGTGTCAAATTTAACTATCGAGAAGGCCTCTCTTTGTGATAATTTCAGCTCCAAGTCCCCTCCCCGACGGTCTCGTTCCACCTTTGATATGACCGTCCATTTGAGGTCACTTATGAGATGGTTATTTCTCATCCAGTGGTTTACTAGTGGTGCTGTCTCAACCTTGTTTTTAATTCATGATTTATTTTGGGAAATCCTTTGGCGTGCTTCCTGATTGGTTTTGTTATGTTATGTTATGTTCAGATCTCTTCTATAGCGCACGGCTGCCCCAAGGGGCGTCCCGGCGCTTTGGCAAAGAGACATACAGCTAAGAGACACGCACAGCAGCTCCGAAGGTCCCACAAAGAAAATTTATACCGAGAAGAGCCAGGTCTGCAGCTCCTTTCTGAAAGCAAGAAGATTGTTTGACTTTCTTAAGGAGACAGGTAGCTCATTCCAGCAGCGCGGGACCAAGTATCGAAAGGCACGCCCTCCGATCCGAACCAATTTAATCGGAGGAACGACAGCTTTGGCCAACAGAGCCGACCGAAGCGACCTCCTAGGAACATAAAAAGCCAGGCGCTTCTCCATATCCTTAGGGCAAATTGAATGGAGGGCCTTGAATGCCAAGGTCAGCACCTTAAAGGTGATTCTTTTGGCGATGGGCAGCCAATGCAATCTCCTAAGAAGTTCAGAGGCTTTCGCCCTGCGTGGGAGACCAAAAATGGCTCTTGCAGCCGAAATCTGCACAATCTGCAATCGGGCTAGCAGGTATTTAGGCAGCCCGATATACAGGGCGTTAGCGTAATCTAATCGCGAGCCAATCAAAGATTGCACAATGATTTTTTTATGCTGCAAAGAAAGCAGGGGGAGAAACTTCCGAAGCATTTTCAAAATGCCGAAACATTTCTCCGATAGACCGATGATTTGGGGTCTGAAGGAGAGGCTGTCATCACATTGCACCCCAAGGTTTTTAGCTTTCACGGAGGCCTCAACAGGTGGAGACATGTCCTGGGGCCACCAGGTCTTCCAGTTCAGGTCCGGCGGACAGCCAAAGAAGAGCAGCTCCGACTTGTCGGAGTTGCACTTCAGCCCGTGCCGCCGAAACCAGTCGAAGACCGCACCCAGGCACTCCCCGATCAAACCACCATCAAAAGCCTCTCCCTTTTTAGATGTAAAAAGGAGCTGGGTGTCGTCAGCGTAGGATATGATCCGGGCACCGAAGGACTCCGCTACCGCCGCCAGAGGGGCCATATAGATATTGAAGAGGGTGGGGCTCAGGATGGACCCCTGAGGAACCTCCACCTCGAGCGGCGGCATTTCCGCGGAGAACGGAGGTGCCCAGACCTTGTCGACGGCCAGCCAGAAAGGATTTAAGCCAGTTCCACACCGTCCCACGAAAGCCAAACTCCCAGAGTCTAGAAAGGAGAGCGGCATGGGGGACGGTGTCAAACGCCGCCGACAAGTCCAGCATAACCAAAATTGCCTTCCCCCCCAGATCAAGCGTCTCTCTGATGGCATCGGTGATCTCGAGCAAAGCTGTCTCCGTGCTGTAATTAGCACGGAAGCCCGATTGGGAATCATGTAGAATGTTATTGCTCTCTATATAGTTGGAAATAGAGAGCTGAACATGTTTCTCGATCACCTTTGCCAGAGCACGGAGAAGGGAGATAGGCCTATAGTTAGCGTGGACTAGAGGATCCAGAGTGGGCTTTTTGAGTAGTGGCAAGATCAGGGCATGCTTCCAGGCCGACGGAACTTCGCCCGTAGTCAGGGAAAGATTCAACAGCGGATTAAGCAAACTGTTGATTGCAGGTGCTAATTTTCCGAGACATTTCGCTGGGCAAGGATCCAGCGGCGAGCCAGACTGAAGCCGAGAAAGAAGGTCGAGGGAAGAAGCTACAGATAAAGAGGGAAAGTCAGCAAGGACTGTACTCCTATCCGCAATGGACGAGCAAACCGTGGCCCGATGACTGGAAGATGGACCAGGTCCGACGTTTGAGAGAGAGTCTTGAATGGACTTAATTTTGTTAATAAAAAAGTCCCCCAACTGACTGATCCAGACCTCGGAGTGAGAATGTGAGGGGGAGCTCGAAGGAGGGGAAATGAACTCCTTTACAATTCTAAAGAGCTCTTTGCTCCTATTTTCCGCCTCGTCAATTCTGTGCTCCAAGAAAACCTTTTTTCCCTCGAAAATGTGCTTACGATAGCTCCTAACTATCTCCCGGTATTTAGATTTATCATCCGGGGCGTACTCACGCCGCCACATTCTCTCTGCTTTCTTGCATTCCTGGCGCATTTTCCCCATAGAAGGAGTAAACCATGGGGCCGAGAAAGGTCTGGCTACTGATTTAGCTGGTCTCCTCGGGGCCAGCTCCTCAAATCTAGCAGCCAGCCACTTTTGGACGGAATCTAAATCTTCCTCCAAACTGCCCGAAAGCTGACATGGGTGACAACGTAAAGCATCGGCCAGTATTTCCACCGAGACCTGATGGAAAGGTCGCCCGACCGTTTCACCTCTTTCTGTACTCTGGAACCATTCAAGGTGGAAGACAGAATGCAAAAATCAATTAAAAAATGATCAGTCCAGAGCACAGGACGCGGCATAGATACATCTAACATCCTTGTCGAGAAAATCTGGTCGATGGTATGGCCCTTGATATGCGTGGGGCTAGTAATGTAGGAGATCAGCCCCAGAGGAGCCACAATCTCCTGCAATTTAATGGAGTCAGGATCCGCAACAATATCCATATGGACATTCAGATCCCCCAGCAGGATGCAGTGCTCTGATCTAAGGCAAGGCACCGATAATGCCGCCTGTAGATCATCCAAAAAGGAGCCGAAAGGCCCAGGAGCTCTATAGACAAGGATCCCCGTGCACGTTTGACTGGGGGAAAGCCTAAGGGTAAAACCTAAGGCTTCACACCCTGTGATATTCTCAACGGCAAAGATAGAACAGAGGACATTCTTGTCCACAATCAGAGCCACACCCCCGCCTCTGCCTCCCACTCTGTCCTTCCTGAAGATATTATAATTGGGAGGAATGGCAGTTGCCAGGTCAGGACCTGAGCAGTCCCCTAGCCAGGTTTCCGTGAGGAACAGGCAAGTTGTTCCAGAGCCATACAGCAGATTCCAGATGTCAACAGCATGTCTGCTTAGGGATCTGGTGTTAAGGAGAGAGCATTGATGGCGCGTGGGAGGGGGCAACGTGGCAGAGACCTTCAAAATAGAGGCCCGCCAGCCACATGCCACACAGCCCTTCCTGAAAGAGCGACCACAAGGCAGAACATAGTGGCAAAAGGAAGACTGCCTGCGCAGCGCAAACAGCTCTGAAGATGAATAAGTTAGCATGTATACAGATACGAGCCCCTCAACTGAACAATCCAGCACTAGCAAGGTCCTACCTCGTCCGCCTCCGAGACGCTGACGGGCGCAGACGGGCAGGACTCTGGCACGACTCAGGCGCAGGGAAGGCGCTTCCGCTGCGCATCACCGCTGCGCGCTAAGAGGCGAGCTTTAAATAGCCAGCTCTCAGCGTGGCCGGACGCAGGGACGCTCAAAGATGGCGACCGCTACTGCCTGCCCAACCCAAGATGTCTCTCCCCACCACAAACCTCCCCGGAACCAGACCCGCAAAAACTGCGGTGAGTTTCCAAAGATTTTAAGGTGCAGGTAAGGGACCGGACAGCGTATTCTAAAAACAAGGGAGACCAAAATAAATAAAAATTAGATAGGTTTCAAGGTTAATTTTAAAATAATGCGGAGCAGCGCACTAGGCGCACGAAACCAACAGCAAGGCGCCGCAGCGACTCTCACCCGCAGGACACCTTAGCCAGACCGCCTCCTCCAAAAGCTCGCCCTAAATAGCCAGCTCTCAGCGTGGCCGGACGCAGGGACGCTCAAAGATGGCGACTGCTACTGCCTGCCCAACCCAAGATGTCTCTCCCCACCACAAACCTCCCCGGAACCGGACCCGCAAAAACTGCGGTGAGTTTCCAAAGATTTTAAGGTGCAGGTAAGGGACCGGACGGCGTATTCTAAAAACAAGGGAGACCAAAATAAATAAAAACTAGATAGGAAAAACGGGAAATTTTAAAATAATGCGGAGCAGCGCTCTAGGCGCACGAAACCAACAGCAAGGCGCCGCAGCGACTCTCACCCGCAGGACACCTTAGCCAGACCGCCTCCTCCGAAAGCTCGCCCTAAGTAGCCAGCTCAGAGCGTGGCCGGACGCAGGGACGCTCAAAGATGGCGACCGCTACTGCCTGCCCAACCCAAGATGTCTCTCCCCACCACAAACCTCCCCGGAACCGGACCCGCAAAAACTGCGGTGAGTTTCCAAAGATTTTACGGTGCAGGTAAGGGACCGGACGGCGTATTCTAAAAACAAGGGAGACCAATGTTTTGCCAATGTAGAGTTGTCCGCACGGACATGTTTTACCATAGATCACATATTTCATTTTGCAATTGCTAAAGGATTCGTGTTTCCAAAAGATTCCTCTATGTTTAAATACTGAGCCTTCCATTGTAAGGTTGCAACAGACACACGTGCCACATTTGTGATGGCCGACGATGGGAGCAAGACCCATTAGTTGTCTTAGTGAGGGTTGCGGATCTTTTAACACAGCTGCTCTTACAATATGGTTAGAAATACTACTTTCCTTTTTAAATGCAGACAACGGTGGTGAATGCAAGCTGGCTTCAAGATTCTTACTAGATGTCAGTTTTGTGCGATAACTTTTTTTAGTTTGTTTGAATTTGGACAAAATGTAGTTACACAGAATTGTCTTTGTATCTGTGGTTTAATTTTATGTTCCTGTAGGCATTCCCTTGGTGTCTACCTTGCTCGTTTCATAGCATGTTTGACCAATTTTTTAGGGTAACCACGCTCACGTAATTTGGTTACCAAATTACCTGCATGTAGGTTATATTCTTCAATATAAAAACAATTCCTACGGATTCGTAAAAATTGGCCATATGGCAAGTTTTCCCGCAGGCTTCTTGGGTGGTTGCTAGAGAATAACAGAGCCTTATTTCTGTCAGTTGGTTTGGTATACAATGTTGTAACCAATCTTCCCTCTGCCGGGTATACCTCAACATCCAAAAATGAGATTTTGTTTGCCGAATGTGAGATACTGAACTTGATGTCTACTGTTCTGGCATTTAACCAGTTGTAAAAAAGTAAAAGTTGTTCCTCTCCTCCTGTCCATACCATAAAAACGTCATCTATAAAACGTAACCACGTTCTGATGTACTTGGAAAATGGATTATTATTGTGGATAAAGGTGTCTTCATACAATGACATAAACAATACTGCCAGCTCCGGGGCAAATGGACACCCCATCGCCACTCCCTTGATTTGGAAGAAAAATTCTCTACCAAATGTGAAATAGTTTTTCTTGAGGGCAAAGGACGCTAGGTCTAATATAAATTGGGTTGGCGCTCGTACTGGTCTTATTCTTTTCTCTAGATAATGGGAAAGCACTGCCACTGCTTCATCCTGGGGATTTGAGTATAAAGAGAAGTGACGTCCAATGTCACCATTAAATCCTCCTTTTTGTTGAACCTAACCTCATCCAATTTGTTTATGAAGTCCGTCGTGTCCTGGAGATAAGAAACCATGAGGCTCATAAATTCCTTTAGGAAGCAATCCACATATTTCGCGATTGGTTCTAGCAAAGAATCACAGCCAGCGACAATAGGTCTTCCGGGCGATTTTGTTTCATTTTTGTGAATCTTTGGCAAGATATAAAACACCGGAGTCCTCGGGTGTTTGTTTTGTAAAAAGAATCAGAGATAAAAAATAATCAAACCATAACAGACTCTAAGGCTTTATTGGACAAGGTGGACAAGGAAATCCAGGAATTTAAGGATTACACTATTACACAAAAGACTAATCAATTCGATGAGGTTAGGTTCAACAAAAAGGAGGATTTAATGGTGACATTGGACGTCGCTTCCCTTTATACTCAAATCCCCCGGGTGAGGCAGTGGCAGTGCTTTCCCATTATCTAGAGAAAAGAATAAGACCAGTACGAGTGCCAACCCAATTTATATTAGACCTAGCGTCCTTTGCCCTCAAGAAAAACTATTTCACATTTGGTAAAGGATTTTTCTTCCAAATCAAGGGAGTGGCGATGGGGTGTCCATTTGCCCCGGAGCTGGCAGTATTGTTTATGTCATTGTATGAAGACACCTTTATCCACAATAATAATCCATTTTCCAAGTACATCAGAACGTGGTTACATTTTATAGATGACGTGTTTATGGTATAGACAGTAGGAGAGGAACAACTTTTACTTTTTTACAATTGGTTAAATGCCAGAACAGTAGACATCAAGCTCAGTATCTCACATTCGGCAAACAAAATCTCTTTTTTGGAAGTTGAGGTATACCCGGCGGAGGGAAGGTTGGTTACAACATTATATACCAAACCAACGGACAGAAATAAGGCTCTGTTATTCTCTAGCAACCACCCAAGAAGCCTGCGGGAAAACTTGCCGTATGGCCAATTTTCATGAATCTGTAGGAATTGTTTTTATAATGAAGACTATAACCTACAAGCAGGTAATTTGGTAACCAAATTACGTGAGCGTGGTTACCCTAAAAAATTGGTCAAAATGCTATGAAACGAGCAAGGTGGACACCAAGGGAATGCGTACTGGAACGTAAAATTAAACCACAGATACAATGACAAATCTTTGTAACTACATTTTGTCCAAATTCAAACAAACTAAAAAAAGTTATCGCTAAAACTGGCATCTAGTTAAGAATCTTGAAGCCAGCTTGCAGTCACCTCCGTTGTTTGCATTTAAAAAGGAAAGTAGTATTTCTAACCATATTGTAAGAGCAGCTGTGTTAAAAGATCCGCAACCCTCACTAAGACAAGTAATGGGTCTTGCTCCCATCGTCAGCCATCACAAATGTGGCACGTGTGTCTGTTGCGACCTTACAATGGAAGGCTCAGTATTTAAACATAGAGAAATCTTTTGGAAACACGAATCCTTTAGCAATTGCAAAACGAAATATGTGATCTATGGTATAACATGTCCATGTGGACAACTCTACATTGGCAAAACCAATCAGGAAGCACGCCAAAGGATTTCCCAACATAAATCACAAATTAAAAACAAGGTTGAGACAGCACCACTAGTAAACCACTGGATGAGAAATAACCATCTTATAAGTGACCTCAAATGGACGGTCATATCAAAGGTGGAACGAGACCCTCGGGGAGGGGACTTGAAGCTGAAATTATCACAAAGAGAGACCTGCTTGAGAGTTAAATTTGACACAGCCGTGTCAGGTTTAAATGAGATGTCAGAAATTTATAAATTGTAAATATTGACCAGCCATACCATATAGCTCTCTGTGTACTTCTGTTCTTTAATGACGATTCTGTTTCTATTTAGATTAAGCTCTGGCTTATTTTTTCTAGGTGTTGACTTGCAAGACCATTGAGATGCTCTTCCACCTCCCAGGAACTTTCCATCCATGGGCCCCCTTATGAGGGAAGTGGCCCGTCTCTTTGATCAGCTCCAGGTTTTCCTATACAGGGTCTTACTGTACGCGAGTACTGCCAATATTCCCTGTCCACCTACTAGCATCACTACATGTTTCTAATGAAGCACTAGGATTCTTTTATGGGGCTTGTCACTCAGATGCACATGCGCTTTGTGACACATATATGTAGTACCACCCGACTGGTACACAATTTTCAGACAAACTGGGCCACTCTATTACTTGACCGGCCAACCAACACTGAATATTTTTTGGCACCACCAGTTTTTCATCCTAAAATTCCAGCTCGCTTTATCTTGACCTAGTTTTATAGGTCTTTTATTCGATTTGGTGCATACCATTTCCAGCAAGTCGGGGGCAGGTTCACGCTTTTCCATTGATGGACATTCCACCGGAAACTACAACTCCCAGGATGCTTAGGTCATTCCTTGGTGAGTTCGACACGTTCTCTGGTAGAAGTTTCCCTTTACAAATTCATTCGGATGGTGATTGTGCCACAATGTCAGCTGGCAGTTCTACCATTTATTTTGGTAATTCTGAAATCCGAACTCAATTCGAAACAGCAATGCGCTTCTGCACATGCGCTATCCTCCAACTACATTTTCCTGCATTCCCGGGACATTTGCTTGCGATTGTTCCTGGCGTATGCGGCTCGCATCCTTGACTCACACCGCGACCCCGCTTCTTTCCGAAAATTACTACAACCCGGTAAGACTCCCCTGCCCCCCAGACATACTACTATGCGCAGTACTTCACAGCATGGTTAGGACCTCACCATTACTTCGTTTTTTCCAGCTCGGTCATTATAGTCGCGAGAAATCTAGTTTCCCCATCCGGTGACTTCGGACCCATTTTTATAGCCAAGAGGATGATTTAGAACCCACAGCGCTATTTGGCGCTTTTAGGTAAGAGGCCATCAGCCCCTGTCTGCACCATTGATTACTTGGGTCACGGCAGGTGTGTGGGCTTTAGGCTCTTCGGATTCGTTGGCTTTACTATAATTATTTCCTGTTTTCTGTTGACAGGTAACTACTCCCCCTTCGTGGGGCGAGGGGTTCATGCATATTAGAAAAACAGCCCCTGCAGGACACTGTTGGACTCTTATTAGGTAAGCCATTGTGGCCAAGAGATGAACCTGACGGTAGATTGTGTTATAGCAGGTACACTTATGGTTTTTCCGTCTCTGTTTCTTCCTTTGCCTTTCTATTCCCCAATTTTTCATAGGAGGCTTTGACAATTGCGCTAAAGCTTGACAAGATTCATTCATTGCACACTGGTAAGCTCGAGTGATTTCATGGTTTAGTAGTGCTCTTAGGTTATTGATTTAAGACCGTTTAGAGATACAGTCTCTTTTTTCTTTTCTTCACAGATTTTGGTTGGTCTTGAGGAGAATCCCAAGAGTCATAGGGATTCGAAACGCGTAGACCATCGTGCCTGCCTAGTTGCTCTTTTGCTAATTTCTTTTGTAAATCTTGTGGCAATAATACACCTACCCTTGTTGTATTTTGTGAATGAATTCAACTGTTTAAATTTAATTGGAGACGGTGTATTTTTCAAGACAATTAATGATGTAATTATTTCTGTTGGCAGACCTAGTACTCCTCAACTGGTGTATTTATTCCCCGTTTGAATGAATGTGTGAGGTATGATTGGGAAATGGTTGAATACTGAAGAAAGTAGGTATGTGTGATTTTTGTTCATTTTAGTGTCCACTTCCATTTTTGGTACATAATTTTGTTGTCATTGTGTCTGAATTTCACATGATTTACTGAAAAAGTATTTTCTAAATAAACAGCTATTAAATAGCACCCGGATGAATTGAACTGTGGTCTATGCATTTGTGATAGTTTTTTGATTAAAGTAAGGTATCAGTATTGGCATTTCTTCTTGTTGTTTAACTTTATTAGGCTCAGCCTTACTGATTAGAGCCATACCCTCTTTTGTTATCAATTTGGCTAGGGCATCTCCAATTCAAAGAAGTTGACGCGTTTCAGCCCGACATATCTTGGGCCTCATCAGGACGGGTGTAAATCAGGGCACCTATATAACATAAATACAATCTATTATTATACACACTACTATACATAGTGGAATACTGATAGACCAATTACACCGATTCTGTATACACAACCAGGATATTTACACACGACATATAGCCATTATCTTGGAGGAGCAGTCCGTAATTTATATATACATGCAAAATAGTTCAGAATCACCCAAAAGATAAGATTTGTGCAAAGAAAATTGATAATAGAAATCTTTTTTAGAATGGAATAGAATAGAATATAAAGCCAATAATTCCCCTTTAGAAATACAGTAAAGGTTGGGAGTTATATAACAATCGTCCCTCTGGATTATACTCAAGAATATTTAGAGTAAATTCTAGACGTTGAACCTACTAGACAACTCACAAACTGAAGAACAAAAAACTAAACAACTTTATTTCTAACTAATGCAAGTCAATTAAATGCATTCTCTATTTTACACCAACCTTTCAGGTGGTCCTTAGTGTTCCAGGAGCCATGTATTGACAGTCTTTGTTGAGGTATTTGACAGTCTTTGTTGAGGTATTTGCCGCTGTTTCTGAAGAAATAGATATATATACTCAGAGTCAACTTCCTGGTGTATAACTCACACCTCAGCACAACTTCACCAACAAAAGTAACATCAGTATAGAAACCTGAATATGATAATTCTTCTATCCACCTTTATCCGTCATATTATGTCTACCTATAGAGATGGGGTCATGATAACATATTATCTCCCTCTGTCTTAATTCTTACTTAGAGCAAAGTTTCACAGATGCGGTATGTACGGTAATCCACTGCATGCCCATAGTATCTTACATGAACTAAGGAACGACTAACCAAGCATACAGGTACAGGTTAAATGTGTGTGTTCCTTTCCAAGGAGGAAACCCCAATACTTTCCCACTTATATCTTCTTTGCCCACAAATAGCTCTATAAGTAAAACAGTTCTAAAATATGCAACCAAATATTATTAAACTGAGTGTCTGTATATCCGAATTGTAAATAAATCACGTTAGCTCTCTACCCCGAATCCTTTATAGCACAAAGCTGGGTAATTACTTTCTTACTGCTCGTGGGTGCTTGAAACACTAGTGTCTGCACCGCGGTAAGTATTTATCTCTTCCTCACTCTTCTTATTTCTGTAAATGAGGCATAAACACATTATAGCCCTCCATCCAGACTTAAATATATTCTTGATTCTAACAGCCTCTCTAATAGAGATTTACCTTATCCAAAGGAATTCTAACGGCTGAGAGTCTATCCGGCACGGCGTACGGATACCACAATTCCTTCCGGTTCTGGCTCCTTCACTCAAACCACATGACCGAGACTGGGCGTCCTTACGTATTTTAACGTGTTCTCAAAGACACTAAAAAGGGACTATCACGGGAGTAGAAAAATATTATCCCATAATCTTTTACGACCTACGTTATCAACGTGATATGGGAGACCATAAACAATGGTTATCGTATTGGCAGGCGGATTATTTCAAATAACCCTAATGGCTGCCATTATGTCACTATCTATATGTAAGGTGATATATTTTGAAACAGAAAGATAAAAGAGAATTTATTAAGACGAAATGAAGAAAAAAAATGAAATAATTAAAATTGTGAAACAATAAACACAAAAGAAATATTATGTGTACCTGTACTCATAAGAATAACACCACGTGATACATTACTTTCTGCCGCTCCTCACATTCTATTAGTTTTGCGACATGAAATACTGGATAGACATCACACCTGTGTAAGAAAAGTAACATACATAGTCATTATATCATATGGTATATATTACAATCCAGCAGATGTTTTGCAGTTACAGATACATTCATAGTGTTTCAAATATTTATTGAGGCAACTAGAATCTTATGTAAAATATATGCACTGCAATGATTAATAGAATGAAGCAAACCAATGCCATCAGCATGGCAAGAATGGTAAACAGGATGAATAATATTCATATTAATACAAATAATGGTACTTCTACCTAGCTTTGCCTATCTTAATGAGCATCACTCAGAGTGTTCTAACTCCCCATTGACCTGTGTGTGTGTATCATCCGACAGCCAGGTCTAGTGTAGCTCAGGCAGCCGTCTTTCTCAGGATAGGGATGGAATCCAGGTGGGAAAGAATTCAGGCACACATTGATATCAACAATCCTATCGAAATGCTCCTCTGTCTAAGGGCTCATGCAGTTTATAAACTAAACCCATCCATTCAATGCCTGAACTCTGGCTGGCTGCATCATGTCTGTTCTACCCAAGCAGGGCTGTCACCTAACAGATAACAATCCATAACATAGTTTGTGCAGAGTACAAGGGACCTTGTAGAGAGTTTTCCAAGAGACAATAATGTGCCTACGAAGAAATGTACATGTAAGCAATTATTTTCTGAGTACACTGATGTGCAAGCAAAATGTGTTACAAAGGTCACTGTTTAAAGATCTGTCAACTTTAAAAGTGAATATTTAAAATGGAAGTGTTTGTGCCCAGGGCTTATGCCACTACACAACATCTCTGCACTATTGTGCCACTATCATATGTACATGTCTGCATGCTTTTAGGATGAATAATAGGCTACTGTGTATTATGTTTCTGTATAGTGGTGTGCAAAGTTGCAGTGCTTAGCACTTAGCATATTTAATTGTAAGATTACATACATTTACAAAAGACATAAAGGGTGTGAGTGCACCAGTGGCAATGTTTTTACGACCGCATAGGGTCAGAAGCACGCTGTGTGGCAGCTATTTTATACGAGAATCGACTAGCAATATAAGTTCTTCATATGCTGATAGTTGCAGGATTTTTGTCAGTTGGGAAGGGCAACTGCGCATCTTGTTGGGCGGTGGCTATTGTGTGTCCCTGCTGTGAATAGGTTCCTGCAGTCGGATATGCAGTGAGATAACACATAAGCAAAGTTTATAATTTTCTCACCCTTAGTTCTGTACTGGGTTCCTGTGACATGATAATCAAACATGTGGCAGAGAAGTTTGTAAATGTCAGCCTAACTTCTTATCTGACATTTTTTTACATAGCAATTTATACAATAGTAAAATGTCAATTTAAATCACTTGTATGTTGTGTCTTCTTCAATGTTTTCCTCGTTCCAATTTCCAGACTTTGGGTTCCTGCTGGGGTTTGTCAGTGGGGAGGTTAGACTGTAAAGTGTAACATTACACTGCATTCAGGGCTTGAAGTTCTATCAATACATTTGTGGATTTCAACTTTGTTCGGAGTCGGAGCCTTATTGTACTAAGGACACAACAAACTTGGCGACAAGCTTATTTAAGCCCTTTACCCTTGTGTTCAAAGCAGTAGTAGCTAGTGTCAGGGGGTGGGGGGCATGGTGGGTGGGGGGAGCCGAACAATGAAAACAAGGAGGAAAAAAAAACCTTTCCTGCAGCCTGCCGCATTGCTGTCTTCTGCTCTTCTTGTGGCTCTTCTGCAGGCAGAGGCTGCAGACTTCCCTGCAGACAATCATGAAGCTGCTCTCATACTTGACAGCAGCTTCAGCATTTGCTTGAGCGCCAATGATTTGCAGTCCCGGGGAGACTGGGAGCCTGTGCTTTGCTGTTCCAACCCAGCGACACAGCTTAGTTGAAGAGAGATAAAGTACGTATGATCGTTTGGCCGGCCTGAAACGGCTGGCCAGACCGACATGTGCACTGATAACAGTGCATACCACTCCCCATGGGTGCCTTTTATCCCCCTAACCCCATCCCCAAGACTCTCCGCCCCCAAGACTCTGGGAAACAAAAAAAATTTGATAATAAACCTGGGTTTAATATCATTTTTTTGTTTTACCCTGCTGGCAGGGGGGCAATGGCAGGGGGGCAATGCTCCCCTGCCAGAGCAGAGGAGCAGGCCCTGCTTTAAAGTAAGTGACTGTGGGCGACACATGCATCAAACTTTGTAATTGCGATTTTTAAACAATCGCAAGTGCTTATGCATGTAGGAATCAAAACAGAATTGTGATTCCTACACATTCCTTAATTGCGACTCGCAAATTGCGAATTGCAATTAAGGAATTGCTTCCCATTCATTCATATGGGCCTAGAGGTCCATAGAAAGGAATGGGAATTGCATGCGCAATTTGCTAGTACCAAATAGGTACTTGCAAATTGTGCATGCAATTTCAAGGGCGCAAGTGTGCCACAAGGACACCTTGATGCGGATTTATGTCGTTACAACGCATACTTTTACCACGCATACCTTTACAACGCGGTTTTTACCACGCATACCTTTACAACGCATAGCGCTTAGAGGTGCTGGATAGTGGTAAGTATAATTTTCTATTCCAACTCCAGTCCCCGTGGACACTAGGGAAGGTGTTGGATAGAAAATTCAACTTATTCCCTATCCTAGAGCGCCCCCCCAGCGCAATGCGTTGTAATGGTTTGCGTTGTAATGCCAGCGTTGTAATGGTATTGCGTGGTAAAAAATGCGTGGTAAAGGTTGTATACCCCTTGATGCCCCCCTGAAATTGCCATGTTACCACATGTTGCACACACACATACCACAAGGGCATGTATGTGTGCAACATGGAACTTTGAAAAGTGCACTTTTGTGCATTTTCAAAAGTTCACGCAAATTACCATCAACTTTGAATTAATAGTCATTTGCATTTCTTAATTTCTGAGTTAATGTATTAGACCCAGCAGTTAATGTATTGAATTTAGGGAATCACAATTTGCGATCCCCTAAATGCAATAGCAATTTAAGTAATCACATATTTAGCGATTTATTAAATTGTGATTTTGTGTTTGGGATGCATCGTCCAAAATGCAAAAATACCGGTCGTAAATCTGCCCCTTTGCGTCCGGTACTTTGAATGATGCATGTGGGCCTATAAGCTGTAGATGGACACTAAAAAGATGCTATGTTCATGCTGGTGAGTTTGAGCATGTTTCTTTGAACCTTGCTGGGCCCCGCTGTACTTCGGCATTTTCTTAAAATATTTACAGCGCGAGCTAGCCTTACAGTTGTGTTGCACTGTTGTTGTGCATTCTTCTTCGAGTCTCAGTCCCTATGTCTTACATTTATGATGCATCACACACAGCGTCGCTCTCCCATCTTCTGGTCATGTGCTCAACAGGGAGTGGCGGACTCACCGACGCACACGATTGGTTGACTGTGGGGATTCTATAACCAAGTTGGATTGACTGTGTCCCTTTTCAGCTGTGACCAACATGGGTTGGATTCATACTGAGAGTTTCCTGTGCTTTTTTACAAAGGTAATCCTTCATAGAAGGATATCTTTTTGTACAGTATCTTGTTTATCCTGCGACCACCATACGGAACAGTCTTCAAGCACTTATTTTGAGGATTTTGTGTCCGTCTGATTTTTTATCTGCAATATTGGAGGTTTCCGAGTCCATAGTGTAGTCCATCTAAGGAAATAAATTGAATTGTAATATGCACTGTAATTATAATTATTTCTTTTCTAGGATGTCTGCTTGGAACCTGCATTAGCTATATATGTTTACAAAACATCTGTTGTTAAGTGGGGGAGATTTGTTGTGTTTTCTTGAATACATTGCTAGTTCCATACTTGGGGTTCCTGCTGTTGGGTTGTCAGTGGCAAGGCTGGACTAGAATGTGGAGCATGACGCTGTATCCCGGTCCTGGGTTTCTACCAATAAACCTCTGGATTTCAACTTGGTATGGAATTGGAGCCTTATTGTACTGAGGACACAACATGTTATACCATGATACCATTTAGCCTTATTGGTAAATGAAATCTGTAATTATGTTAATGTAAAAAGATTTACAGAGCGCATATCTACTCAACAGAGTGTCCCGGCGATATATGGTACAGTCGGAGGGAAGAGAGGTATAGATCCGCTACTGCACAAAGAGCCATGCTAGAAAAAAAGAAACATAGGAGACCGATACTGCGTAAAAAACAAGTTGTGAGCTTTTCCTTAAACAATGCTTCATCATTAATATGTTGCAAATCCAACGGGGATTACTCCAACCCACCAGGCCCAAGTAAGAAAATGAATGCGAAATTTGGCCAAACGAACTCTAGGGATCCTGGCCAGATGGTTAATGGAAGACTGTAGTACTCTTATTCAGATGTAGTAGGCAATCCTGGCAGATAGGTAGTTAGATCCTGGATAATGGAGTGTTCTGTGCATTAACAGAGAGGACTTAAAAAGAATCCGCTTTTCTATGGGAAGTCAATGCAAATTACAAAGATGCAACGTAATGTGCTTGTCTCGTCTGCGAAGGCGAAGGGCAATCCTTGCCACTGCATTTTGAACCATCTGGAGTTTTCGTAACATAAATTTTGGCAGGCCGGCATATAATTCATTGGAATATTCCAACCTGGACATAAGTAAAGCCAGTACCACTGTAATCCTAGACAGAACAGAGAGGAAATGTAGACATTTCTTTACCATGCACAAAAATCCCAAGCAGAAACCTACCACTGAGATGATTTGGTTGTGAAAAGCCATTTTATTGTCAAACTTGATCCTCAAGTTCTTTACCAAATCTACATGGGTATTTGGTATAGACAGCCCTACCGACTAGTGGACATCCAAATTAAGGGCAAAATTGTGTATGAAACTGAGCACCTCAGTCTTTTTAGTGTTGCACTTAAGATGATTATAGGTCAACTACCGAAAGACTGCTGAGAGACAGGGTTGAATGGCATCCTATTCAATAGGCATCCCTTTACCGAAGGCAAATAAGATCTGGGTGTCATCCGTCTAAGAAATACTCTTAGCCTTAAGTGATTCCATTACCTTAGCCAGGTGGGACATATAGATATTAAACATTGTGGGGCTAACTGCTTAACACTAGGGAGCTCCAACTGAGATCCTTCAACTATCCGAGGAGTAAGGAGGAAGCTGGACTTAATGACTTTTATCCTCAAAAAAAGACTTCAGCCATTTCCAGGCTTTAGCCATAATATCAATCTCCTGAAAGTGTCATAGCAGCCGCGGTGCGTCCATTGGGGCGTAGGGGCGTAGCCCCACTAAGCCTGGTGGACGCACCTGCGGCTGCAGTGCAGAGAGAGCAAAATGAAGCGCAGCGCTTCAATCGGGGGTTCGTTCCGGGACATACCCGATGGCAGCGGGAGTGCGCAGGGGGTGGGGCTGGGTTGGGTTACAATATGACTTGATGAATGTTAAAACATCAGTGTCTGCGCCAGGGGTGGTGGGTGAGATTTTAAAGTGGTGGGGCGCAAAGTGATTTGCATACATCACCGTAGCGAGGGAGCGCAGCGAGCGAGCCCGAACCCCAAAAGGGGGATTTAGGGGGGTTACCCCCCCCCAAGAAAATTTTGAAAAAAAAGAAGAAAAATCGTGCATTTTCAAGCAAATTTGAGAAAGCAGGAAGGTTAATAAAGCAATTGTGAAAGTGCAGTTATTACATTAATAGATGGCATAACATAGGTAGCTGCTTACTCAGTATAACCACAGAGCTTCATACATTCCATTGAATTATGCTCAGGTGCTGAATTCAGACTATAAGACTTTCATGAAAATATCAGCTCTAAGAGTAGAAGAAGTTGCACAGCAGTGTAATGGTTGCCAGGCTCGTTCCGCAGCAGCGTCAGGAACTTGAAGAAAAGTCCACAGTCTTCCCTTATGGCCTTCCGACTCTATCAGACTCTAGAGTAACGAATGGCACGCCAGGGGAAAACAGGGAAACAAAACAAGGAAAGGCAGGGGAAGAAAAACAGGTCTTGAGCGTGGGAACCTCTTCGTGAATTCTTGAAGAATAGGCACTGGCAGGCTGTAAAGGAAGGAAGATGTTACACTCTATTCTTATCTATACTACAGAGAGTATGAACACACTTGTATATACAACCTACACAGCTTTCAGTCTTAGTTCTAGTAGACAAATGGCAGGTTAACATAGGTTGTAACCCTGTGCAATAGAAGGATAAGATTATGAGCACTATGGTCCAACACAATGTCAGTATATACAATGATAAGGTATATATGGCTCACCACTCTATTCCCAGAGAGGAGTAAGAGTAGTGCGTATTCTTCTGTAGGTTATACGTTCAAAGAATAATCTGCCAGGAGAGAGTGGTCATAAAGGTCACATGAAAGACTTACAATATACTGAATACAAAAGAGGCAGCGCAACGCGCTGTTACCGTGATTCTGGTTGAGCTGAGCTTTGTACACACACTTCACATAGGTCCACGCAAGTACCCCAAACATAAATGGTATAAAGGTTTTTGCAAGTTGCCAAGGGGAAAGGTTTGATAGGCAACACAAGCAACGAATCGTTCACCCTGCGGGAGACAGCTCCGGCCAGTGAACAAAGGTGAGCAAATCTGTGTAGTCTCCAAATAGAACAAACACTACAAAACTTTTAAAAACAGAGATAACAATGCATTTTTTACCTCAATCAGAATTTTTTGTATTCAACAAACAAGTAGCAGCATTCACCTTTTGTAAATGAAATCAGCACGTCTGTCTTTCAGTGTAGCAAACTTGCCAATTACTTTCATGTTGAAGTCCGGTATCTTTTGGACTAGCTTGCTCTCTCCAGATAGCTTCGCCAAAGCATTTAGTCTTTCCTCTAGCATGGTGTTCCTGAGGAATGTCTTTATGCACTTTAAGGCTGAAAAACATCGTTCAGCTTCTACTGTTGTCATTGGAGTCGTAATAACAATTTTTAGTAAAGTCACTGTCTCTGTAAGTGATTTTTCCATATGCAGTTTATGAATTAAACTCAGCAAAGTCAAGGCGCTTGTGGCCTTCCGGTACACAGGCATTCCGTAGAGTACAGTTAACTCAGTTCTCAGCTGCTCTTTTTTGAGCATAGGATATGCTTCCACAGCCTGATTCAGAGCACGCTCAGGGAAGGATTCATCATATTGTGCAAACTCTTTACTTTGCAATAAAGTGGCACTCACCAAATGTTTTGTGAATGAAAAACGTTCTTGTGCCTGCACAATTACAATGTCACATATCTCCTTTCAAATTCGAACCAGAGAGGTGATGTTTTGTCTGCGGTTTGCAAAAGTAGAATGCTCCGGCAGTTTGCTCTCTAAATCGTCAACCCCATCTCTCACTTCCTTTATCTTTTGTACAAATGTAGATGTAGCGGCTTTCATAGAGACAGTATCTATGTCTTTTCTTTGTAAATGATCGTATAACACATCAACATGACGCATTATGTCATGAAATAAAAACAGTAAGAACTGAAACTCTTTGTCTTGTAGTGTTCTAATAAAGCCATGAGCTTCATTCTGACTTGTGTGATCAAAGTCTTCTCTGGATGCTATGGCGACAAAATACTTCTCAGGGCCCTACCTCTGTTCAAAGATTAAGTTGACTGTACGAATGTGAAAGTTCCAACGAGCTGAGGATCCCCTTGGTACGCTTTTGTCCACAATCTCATGAAGGGCTTCTGTTCTTTTGGGGGAACGTGTGAAGAATGCTGCTATGCCTCCGATATCCTGAAAGAAAACTTGTGTCTCTCTGATCTTTGATACCGCCTGTTGCATAATAAGATTGAGTTGGTGGGCGTAACAGTGCACAAAATGAGCATTAGGGTACACATCTCGAATTCGTTTTTGTACTCCACCAAGGCTTCCACTCATTACGGACGCACTATCATAGCTTTGTGCGATAAGTTTGTTTTTGAGGCAGGTCCGGGAAAATTAAGTTCAGTTGACACAGTATAGCTTCAGTGATGGTTGCTGCACTAGAGTCTCTTAAATGTGGGAAACCATAGAACCTCTCCACAACGTTTCTGTCACTGTCAAGGTACCGAAACACTAACACGGACTGTGTTTTAGTGGCCACATCAGTGGTGTCATCAGCCTGAATAGCCACAGCCACAGTTTTTCTTGGGATAAACATACATTACGGCACAATAAGACGGACACCAGCACATCGGAATGTATGTAATATATTGTAATATGTTTTATTAATATTTCATGAGAATACTGTGATAATAACAAGGGTCCAGGAACATTAAATTCATGTAATGCATCGCAACATGACTCACCAATGTTGTATAAGTACACTGCTTCAAGAACCAGTGTTCTGAGAAATGTAAACTCACATGTATGCAACATGTCACTTATGCTTGTCACTGAGAATGCATCACGGGGTGACTACAACCTAATTCACATACACAGTGCATACAATACTATGATACGTAAATAGGATTTAAAGACAACTTACTGATTATCAGTTATGTTATGGATGTATTTTAGTTTGAGAATAAGATTGCCGATATATATTCTGGTCGGATATCGGGCATACATTGAGCATCCACAAAAAAACTTTTTCCACCGATCGCAACTAATCGGCGGGTATTTCTTGTCTATGACGAGTGTGTTTTTTCTAGCAATTCTAATGTGCATTTGCTACTCGTACTATTTTATGCTGTTTAATTATACTTGGGAATAGTACATATCTTTCTTATCGTTTCCACCGGGCGTTTGGTATTACAGTCACATGGCCTCATATATCAAGTATATATATTTTTTAAATATGGGCAAGGTTCAGTGTCATTCGCACAAACATGTTGTTTCGTTTTAAATTGCAGCCGGGACGGACTCGGGTGTTATCCTTTTCCGGGTTGTCTTTCTACGCCAAACCGGAAGTAGGGTGTATAGGTCTAGTCTTAATCCTCAGTTGGAATTATTCAAAAAGCGTTCGCGCGAGAATGCTTTCTCTTCCGCATTTTGATGTCACACTATTGAGGAGAGGACGCCGGACTCACGGCTGGGCAAAACAGAAGGTATTCAATTAGAACGTTCCTCGGGATATAAATGCTGGGGCGAACGTACGGAGGATCTTTTGGTTTATTTCAACATACTGTACTAATTTTAGGTCCAGGGACATTCGAATCTTATTGGGAGGCGTAAAACACGGCCTTTGGAGAACTTCTCTTTTACACTGGAACGGTTTTATTACAGTAAGCATAAAGGCTTTTATTCGATGGCAGCTCATTATATTAACCATTTGATTGATACATTGCTAGATCATATCGTGAAAATCTTTACACGTTTTTTCAGGAATAAACGATTGGCTCATTGAGATCACTCCTGTTCCGCCCATGCGCACTTAGATACGGCATTCTATGATAACCCATTGTTCTTTAAAGGTGAGCTTTTGATTACCACTTTGATCAACCCTATTGTAGTTAAGTAGGTTCGCCGTTTAAAGCCTTAGGCAATACCGGCATGGAATTGTTTTTTCGACACGAGTAATGGTCGAGTCGAATAAGGTCAGTGAATCTTTAGACCTTCAAGGTCACCCTATCAGAAGGCTATATAGGCTTAAAATTGTGTGATATTTTGGAGATATTTGGGAAGTCTAACGTGGTAACACTTAGCGTTCAATTTTCACAGGTTTGGCCGTAATCTGTCTTTTCGCATAGTACACTAGGTTAATTACATTGGCTTATCAAGTTCTTTTTCTTTTTTCTGTGATTCTCCGTAACATAACTGCTGGTGTCTGTCCATATAAATGAAGATACGAGTGAGGAAGAGTTTAACAAGTGAACGCACAAGATACCCTTACCGGGTTGGAATTATCACCGGTCAAGTGGTAAGTGTTGCTGTTATAAATACATCAACTCGTAAATCCAAACACGATCAAATCCGTTCCAAATCGCTCCTAGTTCAACAATTAAGTCCATTATATTATTATATTTTTTATCAGGAATTACAACACACGCCATCATTGCAACAAAGGTATGTGTTGGCATGATAAGAGCTTGAACATGCCGTACCATGGCTCACAACTAAGGTGGTGGAGGGACTTTACTTTTCTTTACGGTCTCTTACGGCAAAAGCAATTAGTTGCATATTTACCTAAAACTTCGACCTTCACAAAGCACAATATATCTTCAAATATCTTGACACTAATCTGCTAGAACATTATTCTTAGCAATCTCTGATGTGTTTCTGTTTTTCCCCCCTTTTTTAAGTTGTGTATAAGATTCTGGACTTACTCAAATTTGGTTGTATAGAGTGATGCGCCGTGTTTTCGGTCACTTGTTTTTCACCTTTCAGAGCATGTGCATGTCATTTGCACGAGTGAAATATGCAAGCACAACAATTGTTTTCATCAGAATTGGTTGGAGGAAATGGGGTTCGTGTGTTTCAAACGATTAAGACCTTTCGGATGTTTAAACCCCTACTTCTAAAGTGCAATGGTCATATAATGCCAAAAAAGTTTTGTATTTCAACATTGAGATTTCTCTTCTGAAATGTTGCCATGTATATGTCAAAGTGCGCAGTATAGTGAACTGTGTGACAAGAATCACAACACTGTGCATATTTTGTTTCATTTCCAGCCCTGAAGAGTCAGAGCAATCTGCACTCTGATGAAACACGTGTCGGCTGGCGTAAGATCTCTTGAGCAATAAACGACAAAAAATTGCTCAGAAAAGAAGATGTGAAATAATATTTTCTAGGACTAAACCAAATGGATGCATGCTAATAATACTTTGTACTTAAATTGATATGTTGTGTGTGTAGGAAATTGTTTGTATATATTCTAAGTTTTGTTTTACAATACCTTGTGAAGGGTTCAGAGGGTTTCCCTTTTCCTGTGGCACCACCAATTACGTTTTTCTAACCAGACAGGTTGTCAGAAATTGTAGCAGAGCGCAAGTATTCCCTGTAAACATAAAACCCTGTTTCTTTGTGTATATAGCTTCAGTGATGGTTGCTGCACTAGAGTCTCTTAAATGTGTGAAACCATAGAACCTCTCCACAACGTTTCTGTCACTGTCAAGGTACCGAAACACTATCACAGACTGTGTTTTAGCGGCCACATCAGTGGTGTCACCAGCCTGAATAGCCACAAAGTCTGTGTTTCGCAACTCTTGCACAATATGGCTTCTTATAATTTCGAGCATACAGTCAAGAAGTTCATTTTGTATTGTATTAGAGGTGCCCTTAAAGACTGCTAAATGTGTTTCCAAATCCTTGTCTATGGTTGACATTAAATCCACTAGGCCTAGGAAGATCCCAGGTTTTGAGGAAGTTTCTGATTCGTCATGGCCTCGCAATGCCAGTTCGAAAGCACCACAGAACCTAATGCAATCAATGATCTTGGATAGATTTTGTCTGTTCTTATCAACAGCTTCATTGTGTTTTTGAATGGATTTGGGATATGCATCATTTATCTGCTGCTCAATTGGTGCATTAAAACTACAGATAAAGCAATTAGGACCTCATCAGCCTGAAATAAACCTACAGCAAACTACCCAGGACAGAGGAAAAATGTCAAAACGTACATTCTCAAATGCCTGGTACACAAAAGCTGATTGGCTTACAGGGTGCCCTATAAAAAATTCTCTGTTCTGCTTCCCCTGCTTGCTGTTTGGTGGTGACTTTTCTTGGACACGTCAAGGACTGGTTGACTTGAAGCATATTTCTGAAAAAATAGAGAAGCATGCGCTCACAAGAAATCATCTGGAACACCTGACAAGATGTTGGGGGAAGACACTTGTAAAAAACAAGGGTTCCCTGGGAGGAGGATAAATATAACCCCTAGATCAGGGAAAAACAGTGTGAGAGTAACAACCCAGGCGATTAATGGGGACTTGTCCACATAATAGTGATAAGACACGGCAACACTTCCGTAAGAAAGGACGTCAGCTTTATTTAATAATATTTAAAAAAGGGGGGAACAAAATAACAACATAAAACTTTAAAAAGCATGGGTTACATGCATATTCAATCAAACAATGGGAAAAATGACAATAAAACGAATTATACACCAAAAACACAATTTCATTAAAACTGTACAATAATCACAAGGTAAAAATAATGAGTGTCTCGTCGACGCGCGTTTCGGCGACCAGCGCCTTTTTCAGGACAAAATACTCAAAAACCTAAATATAAAAACATAATTACTAATCAAGGAATACATCTTTGGTTACAAAAAACACCATAACATAGTCATAATCCAATACAGTACATAAACAACTCACAATCTGATAATTCAACTACATATATGCCGTCTCTGAGAGCTAACGGAAAAGTGGGGCCGGGCCCTCATATAAAACAAGGAAAACCCAAATGATGAGGGTGTTGACGGTGAACCTCGGTGCTCATTTCAAAAAAGGGAATTATGGAATTCATAAAATGTTTGAGGGTAAGGCAAATTGTACCGACCTCCAGGATTTTGATAGGCAGGCAGTAGATATGAAGCACAAATTTTTAGAGAGGGGATACCCTCACAGGCTTGTGAGGGAATCCTATAAAAGAGCCCGCTACTACGACAGAGACTATTTGTTGAGGCCTAAACCGGATAAAGAGATGAAACAATTGGTCTGTATTACGAGACATTCAACTTTGGACGCTAAGATTAAACAAGTCATTAATTCTTCATGGCATATCTTGAACAGTAACAGCACGGGGGATCTTAAACTAGAGAAACCCTTATTCGCACACAAGCGGAATAAAAATATAAAAGATCATATAGTACGTTCAAGATTACAAGGCCAGTCTAAACATGACTGTCTGGTCCAAAAGTCAGTACACATCAACCAAGTCTTGAAAGGTACTTTTAGGTGCTTTAGTTGTAAATCTTGCTCTAGCATCATAGAGGGAGAATCCTTCACACACAATGGCTACACTACTGTAGCTAAAAATATGTGGAACTGTAAAACTGCAAATGTGGTATATTTTATCTCATACCCCTGCTCTCAAGGCTATGTAGGAGAGACTGCCTGGCCCATCCAGGTGCGGTTGACGGAGCATCGCTCCGCCATCAGGATTGGTAAAGTTTCAGCTCCGATGGTGAAACATTTCTCTGACCATGGACATGGTCCAGATGATTTCAAGTGGCGCATTTTAGAAAAAAATAAATGTGCCAGACAGTAAAGGTGGCGAAAGTGTCCGGAAAAAGTGGGAGGTGTTCTGGATATTTTCCTTGGACACCTTCCGCACCGGCCTTAATAGTGAGATCCCCTGGGAGAATGCTATAACATAAATCCTTTGGGCGATCCTCTTTACTGCCGTCCTTCTTTGCAGAGCACTCTAATCCTCCGTTCTTGAGTGGGTCATGATAGATTCCCCTCTTTTCGCCTCCAGGTCCTTCGTGGACCTTATATAGGTATAGTATTCTTATCGAGTCTATTAATATAGATTTAAGAATGAGTGACATTATTATTTTTTGTTAATCAACGACATTGACAAATTTTATTGTTTGTGCCGTTGACATGTCATTTGTTATTAGCTACTTTGGCATTTTCTTTTTTTCTTTTTTGTGGTATATCTATTTTATCATTAGGTACTACCTTCACGTTACATTTCATCGTGAATATTATTAGTCCTTGGATGTTAATACGTTGCTCGCTACTCTGACATCTTTCATTAGGAGCTGCCTGCTTCAGCGCAGTGAGTGAGTGCTAGGGACCCCCTTTGAATTTATATTATATATATATATATATATTTTTTATATTGCCAGTCTCGACCACTTGGCAATATCTTTAATTTGAATAGGTTGATTTTAGAGATATTTGTTTTATATGTGTAATCTTCCTTCTAACCTTTTTCATGGTACTCATACAGATACCGTGTATTTTTTAGTCCCATTTCTATTTTTATGAGCCGAGCTTCGGGTTCCGATCAGGTGACTTGTAAAGGCACTGACGTTATTACGGATGCACCTATTTATAGGCGGGACTTACCCCGGCCGTTGCTTTTTGTGAACCGCCACGTCCATTGTGACCCGGAAACCATTGATGTTCCAGCCTGCCTCCACACGCGGCTCCGAATTTTATTGCAGGTACACTTGAATAATGTTTCGTATACTTCGGTTCCTTCAATTCCCGAAAGTAAACCGTCGCCGCATTTTTCAGATTATCTATGCGGCCCTATTTCATTTAGCTCATTTTCAATTTTGCAGGATTGGTTCCTGTATGCTTTACCCTTTGCTACACGGAATTGGGCCATCCTCAGCCGTCACGAGTAACCATTTAATCGGAGGTATGTTTTCACATCAGTTCGTCCTCTTTGTATAATGTTAGAAATCTGGTGTGATGGAGTATTAAATGTATGGCTCTGTCGTCTCTAAAATAAAATCTTTTTATTTTTTGTACCGATCACTGTATCCTAGATCGCCATGTATACACATGAAGTTTAGAAACGGTGGAGGCGAGGTATACTTGTTCTGAAGATTAGGTACCGTCTCTTACTCTCTACCATGTTGCATGTTCTAGCGTGGACTCCGTTTAGTTTTATTCAATGAGTTACATCAGTTTTTATTATATTCCTTATAGATTTTCTTTCTGATTAAGGAGTGCGACGAAGAATCCAGTAATATACTTTGTATTCACCTGTAACCAAAGCTGAATACACAGGAATCATTCCTTGAGGTAGGCGCTGACTGAGGGTCGCTTTAACGAATAACAGTGTAGACTCATTTATGCTATCCCTGTTTGCAATATGATAAGGTGTTTATCTTTGCACCCTTTAGCATTTTAGGATTTCCGAAAAGAAATTTGAAACATCGATACGTGCTAATTACTTGAAGTTGAATTTGTTTGATACACAGAATAAGACTGCATTTGTAAGTCTCTGTTTCTTTCATTTTCTTTTCCTTTTTTTCTTTGTAGATCAATTTATATATCAGAGATCCGTCTTGCATTTTTAGGGCCCTTTAACTTGTTGCCTTATAAATACGACTAATTGTACCCATCAACACTTTTGATATCCTTCCTATATATAAAGGCTGATCCCATGCGCAGTTATGCGCTGTATATACAGAATGCAGCCAGGGCTTTGTGTAGTTGTAGCCTCTCCATTGCCTAGTACCATTTCTTCTGTTATCTAATTCGTGATATGTTATCTCACTGTTTTCTCATAGAGCTTTTCCTCATTGTGGGATGCACCTATTTATAGGCGGGACTTACCCCGGCCGTTGCTTTTTGTGAACCGCCACGTCCATTGTGACCCGGAAACCATTGATGTTCCAGCCTGCCTCCACACGCGGCTCCGAATTTTATTGCAGGTACACGAGGTGCAGTATCTACAAAAAGTATTTTAATTTTATATGGCGATGGAGAGCTGTGATACACAAGTGATTTATGCATGTTGTGTTTCTTTCACATAATCTTTGTGTTTTCTTGACCGTTACTATCACACTGTGTATCTTTCTTATTCTGAGCTATGCTTAATTCTATTTTATGAATTCCATAATTCCCTTTTTTGAAATGAGCACCGAGGTTCACCGTCAACACCCTCATCATTTGGGCTTTCCTTGTTTTATATGAAGGCCCGGCCCCACTTTTCCGTTAGCTCTCAGAGACAGCATATATGTAGTTGAATTATCAGATTGTGAGTTGTTTATGTACTGTATTGAATTAAGACTATGTTATGGTGTTTTTGTAACCAAAGATGTATTCCTTGATTAGTAATTATGTTTTTATATTTAGGTTTTTGAGTATTTTGTCCTAAAGAAGGCGCTGGTCGCTGAAACGTGCGTCAACGAGACACTCATTATTTTTACCTTGTGATTATTGTACAGTTTTAATGAAATTGTGTTTTTGGTGTATAATTCGTTTTATTGTCATTTTTCCCATTGTTTGATTGAATATGCATGTAACCCATGCTTTTTAAAGTTTTATGTTGTTATTTTGTTCCCCCCTTTTTTTAAATATTGTTAAATAAAAGCTGTCGTCCTTTCTTACGGAAGTGTTGCCATGTCTTATCACTATTATGTGGACAAGTCCCCATTAATCGCCTGGGTTGTTACTCTCACAATGTTGGGGGAAGACGCACCAATTGAGCAGCAGATAAATTATGCATATCGCAAATCCATTCCAAAACACAATGAAGCTGTTGATAAGAACAGACAAAATCTATCCAAGATCATTGATTGCATTCGTTTTTGTGGTGCTTTCGAACTGGCATTGCGAGGCCATGGCGAATCAGAAGCTTCTTCAAAACCTGGGATCTTCCTAGGCCTAGTGGATTTAATGTCAATCATAGACAAGGATTTGGAAACACATTTAGCACGTGCTACAGTCTTTAAGGGCACCTTTAATACAATACAAAATGAAGTTCTTGACTGTATGCTCGAAATTATAAGAAGCCATATTGTACAAGAGTTGCGAAACACAGACTTTGTGGCTATTCAGGCTGATGACACCACTGATGTGGCCACTAAAACACAGTCCGTGTTAGTGTTTCGGTACCTTGACAGTGACAGAAACGTTGTGGAGAGGTTCTATGGTTTCACACATTTAAGAGACTCTAGTGCAGCAACCATCACTGAAGCTATACTGTGTCAACTGAACTTAATTTTCCCGGACCTGCCTCAAAAACAAAAACTTATCGCACAGAGCTATGATGGTGCGTCCGTAATGAGTGGAAGCCTTGGTGGAGTACAGAAACAAATTCGAGATGTGTACCCTAATGCTCATTTTGTGCACTGTTACGCCCACCAACTCAATCTTATTATGCAACAGGCGGTATCAAAGATCAGAGAGACACGAGTTTTCTTTCAGGATATCGGAGGCATAGCAGCATTCTTCACACGTTCCCCCAAAAGAACAGAAGCCCTTCATGAGATTATGGACAAAAGCGTACCAAGGGGATCCTCAACTCGTTGGAACTTTCACATTCGTACAGTCAACTTAATCTTTGAACAGAGGTAGGGCCTTGAGAAATGTTTTGTCGCCATAGCATCCAGAGAAGACTTTGATCACACAAGTCAGAATGAAGCCCATGGCTTTATTAGAACTCACGAACCAAACAATTTTAGAAGGGTCCAAGGGTAAGTTTAACGACCCCGACTAGATACATACCCCAGTAATCAGCATTCTAAACAACAACAGTATCTCAGGGTCAAGTGTAGAGCTCACCTGTGGACACAAACACCAACAAAATACAGAAAAAGGGAAACAGAACAATATGCCATATGGTAAGAACTCAAACAATGGGCAATTGTTCCCATCAGTAACCATTCAATACCGCCCTTTTTAACATCATTTGGGTTCTCCTTGCCCAGGAGACAAGACAAACCAACATAGCCTACTGATGTTTTCTTCAACTATGTGTGATGTTAAATAAACGTGTTAGCAAAAGAGGGGTGGTATATTCAAGACGATATAAAGTGTTTGTGGTTACTGAGTAAGCAGTGCAGAAGAGTGAATCAAACAATAAATGTGAGTGCATAAGTAAAATTGGATCAGTTGAGTGGATTATGAATTTTAATGATATCTCCCAAATGTCCAAATATTTAAAAAAATAAAAAAATTGTGAAAATACAGATTTAACATAATATCTGTAAGCAATATTGGTCGACATGTTTCAGCATATCAAGATGGAATAGTTTCAATGCTTTCTTCAGGACCTGTTGAAAACTACTGCTTATAGAGTGGAATTAAAGTGAGATAAAAAACAATCACCTGTAATTTCAGTGTGTTTATATAGGGACCTGTATCGATACTCCAATTTCTGACCCTTGTCCGGTTATAAATCACTAATATCCATACAACGGCACAGAAACCAGTTTCATAAATTAGTCATAGCGCATGCTGTCACATTAAGCAAGCACTATTCCTCCAGCCCCCTAGAAAGCACACCGAGTTCTCTAAACAAACCAAGCCTCCAGCAAACCTGGGAAATCCCCGCTGCTATTGTTTTGATTTTGTTCGAGAACTCCTGTAAAGAATGTAAGAACGACCAGTTCTTAATTGACGTCTTATGTCCATCCTTACGTCAAACCCGGCACCTCTCAGGTATAAATATACCGACACTGCCCTAAGTAAAGACACGGTGGTGATGAGCTTGGAGCAGCGACTACTTGCCGGAGAGCCCAGCTGATGCGAGAGCCCACGGACGCTGCCCCTCCCCTTTTGACGAGCTGAGGAAAACCGCTGCCTTTCCTCTTGCCGAGGAATCCAGCCTACAGCGTTTCCAGCTTGCCCTCGCGGGTAACTGGGATACCGAATCCTGAGAAAGAGATACCAGACCTCCTGCCTTCTAAATTCCAGGTACTGAACTGACTAACCCCTTACAGAGAATTCTTGAGCCAGACTCTTGGCAAAACAAACTTAACTTAAACTGCTACTTACTTACTCCCTCCCATGTATTAGGCTTAGGTCAGGTACACCGGGGTAGGCGTAGTTAGAAGCACCAGTTGAGTACGATTAGTCAATGTATATATGTATGTATATCTTTTATCCATTTTAAAGTAACATATGGCTAAGAAACCATATCAATGCTTTTACAGTATTATTTTATAATCCTGCTTTTACTGTATGCATTTTACTTAACCATCAGTATTACAATTGTAGCAATTCATTTCTCTTGTATGAGAAAAGAGACTGATCAATAAATAACACCTTTTATTGAAAACGCCCGTCTCTCCTTTTCTCTGCAATCTGGTGAAACTAAGTATGCACGTATTGACTGAGTAAAATAGCTGTCTTTTGTTTTGACACGACTCTAGAGATATACTCTTGATCAGGGAGAGCAAAGTTGTCATGTTCTATGGTTGTCAGAAACGAAATCCCTTCTTGTCTATCCAGGGAGGTTAAACTCCTCCTCGCCTATTCGAGAAAGTTTCTAGTGAACTCTGAGCTAGCTGGCACACCAAACTTAAGTCTAATATCGTCAGTAAAAGACCTAGTTAACCTCAGTCCTACGTCTACACTACTGAAGATATTATTCCAATGCGCAGAGCCTATTGGGAATATAGGAACTACACTACATGGCGCCCAACGTAGGGAAGGCGATAAATCTAACGCAAGGCATTAGAGTAACTCAGTCGTGCTTTTTCACACAGACCCTTTCTCCCATAAATACTCCAAAGATGTCTGGAGTGGGTCAAAGGTTAAAAATCCGCCAAACTTAGTAGGAGGAGACTCCTATGTATGGTTTTTGGTTTATTCAACGTTGAAGGATACAGTGTTCCAAAATATTGTGGACCTAATCTTTGTTTCCTTGAAAACTCGATCTGCAACAAAAACCTTCCTGTCAGTAAAATGTCAGACGGTGAAGGAGATAGGGAGACAGCTAGATTAGCAGCTCAACTCCTAGCGGATGACACAAGTCTCCTACAGCAAGACCCGGATGCAATACTCATCCCGGTCAGCATAAGAAAAACTATAACACTTAAACTTATAGAAAATGGACTAACACCAAGAGGTGGTACAGTCATATTCGTAATTGAGGCACACGAATATCGGCAGACAGAGGTATTCAATTCATGGATAAACTTTCCAGCAGCAAACGCTGTCACAAAAGAGTTCCACTATTACAAAATAGAGGAACCACCGGATGAGTACACTCCTTTCGAGGAGGTGGAAATCCCATTAAAATACCGAGAGCACCTGCTCTGGTTTAAAGGCGCCCTAAAACATAATGATCACATCACCAGGCTCGGTCCACTAGGTAGACCAGGAGCAACGTGGCCGGTTCTAGCCAGCTACACACCACATCCAGACATTGAAAAAATGTCAATACCAGAACTTTTAGCACAGCTAAAACAACTGATTAAAATACACAGACAATTAGTCCAATATGTAGTGCGGACTTCAACAGTTCAACCAGCTATTAAAATTCCACAGCAGACCCCTCATCAGGGGAACACAAATAAAATCACACCACAGAACATACAGTCCTGTCTAGGCAAAGTACCCATTAAACGGGAACAAATTCCATTCTGGTTAGCACAAAAAATCACTCAAATAGAGGCGGTATTTCCGGATACTACCCCTACTAAGAAACACAGAATTCTGACTATCTGCCTTCCAATGGGGATCTCACCACACGTGGAGGACTGTGACACTTGGGGCACAGTCTTTGCTTCCATTTACACAAAAACACATGGTGTTCCGTCCATGGCGGTAATACCAGATGTGCGAAAACAGATTCAAAATGAATACGGTCCAGAACCTGCTTTAACTCTGGGTATGAAATTACTGAAAGACTTCAAGCAGGTCTCAGCTTTATTGTTATCCAACATAAAAGGCGAAGCAGCATCTGTGGCGATCCTCCAGAAGTTGAAAGAAACAGATATAGCAGAACAACCATTTGAACTTGCCAGAATCATAGAAAAATCCTATGAAGAACGAGGAAGAGATAGTTTGGGTGGGAAACCAGTGAAACCCCAACTAACTGAAAATCCTGAAAAGGTATTTATTAAAAATAATCTAACCGCTCCAAAAAAGAGCTGGGATGGAAATAAACAATCCACTCCCAAAGAAAAAAGATTCCAGTCCAGAGGAAGGTCTCCTCGGCGGAGAGAGAGATCTCCGGACCAAGGACACAAGTCTCCCCAGAGGGAGCCCTCTGAGAAAAAATACAACCTTAGAAATAGGGATAATTTGAAGAAACCTGATAGATATCAAGATATTGATACACGTCCCTCTTGATCTTTTCAGACTTCCTCGCAGAAATCGGAAAGAAGAGGACGGTCAGAACAAAGGGAAGAGCACTTCAAGTCCAAAGACAAGGAACCTGCTCATCAAAGTAAAAAGTTACAATTTCCAAAGAAGAAGGTAGCCAGTATTAAAGTAATCAAACATGCCGAGGATCCTGAGGACACATCTGAAAAACGGAGAGTGGGCTCAGGCAATGCTAGACAGCGCAGCAGAAGTGAGCATAGCTTGCAAGATCCTGATTAATCATCTGGAGACAGTGGGCACGAATGAATACATTCAGGTGGAAACTGCAGACACCAGAGTTAGCAAACCTCATAAAATATACGAAATAACATTACGTATAGAGGGAGATAAGACTAGGAAAATAAGGGGTCTATTTTGGGATAACCTCTCCAAAGGCTATGACATCCTTTTAGCTGAAAAAGACTGGCCACCAGAGTTTGTCAGGGAGTGCCCTCATGGCGAAGAAATGATTATGCCTGCCTTCTCAAATCACATTCCAATACATAAAAAATATACACTTGCAAGAAAGTGGGCAGTAGCCCAAGCTCCTGCATTATATAAAAACCATGTGGGATGGGATGAGGACTCTTTTCCTCACAAAATCCAGTTAAAATCACAACCAACTGCACAGAGGCAGTACCCAATTAAGCAAGAAGCTAAAAAAACAGGTCAGGGAGATCTTAGATCAACTTGAATACCAGGGGGTGATTGAAACATGCACCTCACAAATGAACAATCCTTTGTTTCCTGTCTCCAAACCAGATGATTCATATCGTCTAGTTGTGGACTACAGACACCTTAACTCATGTTGCAAAACTTTTGAAGTGCAAAACTCACACAGTGCAGCACTAATGAATAACATAGTGCGCAAAAAATACAAAACAACATTAGACATCTCTAATGGATTCTTTTGTCAAAATATAGCACCTGAAAGCAGATATTTGACCGCTTTCTCAATAAATGGATCGCAGAAAAGTTTCTGTCGTTTACCACAGGGGTTCAAGAACAGCCCAGGATTATTCTCAGCGAGAGTAACAGAGTTACTACAAATATATGATGATGAGGCATTATCTTATGTCGATGACATCTATCTAACAGATGATGACTTGGATACTCACTTGAAAAGAGTGAACACCATAATACTTGGGTTCGCAGCAGAGGGTTACAAATTCAATTTCAAGAAGTCAAGAATTGCCCATCTAACTGTCCTGTTTTTAGGATATGAATTATCAAGTGAAGGCAAAAGCCTGGCAGACAATTTCCTAGAGAAATGTGCCGTAATCCAAGCACCAAGAATGCTGAAAAACTTACAATCAATTCTAGGTTTCCTGAATTTCGGTAGAACGTACATTCTAAATTATGCAGAGAGAGTTAAACCTCTCTATGACCAGATTTTAAAACAATCAATTGGACTCAAAAACACACAGAAATTTTGAGATCATTGCAAACAGACATGTTAACTAAAACAAAATTGCAAACACGCGATAACACACGCAACCTTGTAATCCGAGCCATCCCAGGAAGATGCGGATTCACATACCTGACCTCTAATGAGGGAGAAACTGTACCAATAGCTTACAAATCACATTTGTACACAGAAGCTGAAAAAACATTCAGCATTAGGGAAAACATTGTTCATGCGGTTCAAACAGCTGTAGCAAGAGAAAGAGACCAAGCTGACGGCAGACGGATTACAGTCAGGACAGCAGAATCAGCCTTTGAGGCATTAACAAGCCCATGTAATTTACCTACTATGGCATTAAATCCAAAATGGATACAATGGGAACATTCTCTTGCTACAGACAGAGTAAAATAGTATTTTGACCCGGAAATGAAAAAATTAAAAAATCTAGAATATGAAAGAGAATACCCTCTGCCAATCGACATTCTGCCCATACGACAGTACGCCTGTGTAATATATACAGACGGACATGCACAACCCTCTGTTTGGGTAAAACAAGCCTATAACGCCACATGCAAAATTGTTAAATACGTGTGGCGCGGTGATAAATTGAGACCTCTGGTAACTAAAACACATTCAGTGGAAAATAATTCAGAACAACAAACTGAAATAATAGCGTTAAAAATGGCGCTAGATAATGCCGATCGCGAATTCCCGACACTAATAGTGTGCGAATCATATTACTGCGTCAAATCATACAATAAAGATTTGCAGAACTGGGTTCAAAACGATTACAAAGATGACACAGGTGCCACAATAAAGCAAAAATCGCTTTGGGAACAAGTAGTACTTTTGCAGAAAGAACTACCAAAGACTCACGTGATACATTCATTGAGTCATGAACGTGATGGCGTTCACGTTCCAGGGAATTTATTGGCTGAGACAGCCACAGCGGAAGCAACTAAGTCGGCTTCCGTAGCTACAAAAAAGCGTTCAGGAAAATACATTGATGGGGAAACAATGCTGGCGGTGAAAACGTCATCAAAAGGCGACTGCTCAGCACTACCCTTCACCTATCCACTCAATTATACATACATAATCGATGCAAACTCCGTTCCTTTTGCTCAAATCCCTGGAGTGGGGGATAGAGTAATTCCAAACACGAACAGGAGAATATTGTTAATAGCAGACGCACATATGGGTGAGGGTCTTAGACACCTTAAGCTAAAGGATTCTCTGGAAGAACTGCAATCCACATACTGGTGGCCAGGAATGAGCCTGCAACATCACATATTTGCAAAAAACTGTCCAAACTGCAACAGAGATCGCAGTGGCGACCGAGACGGTGTTTTGCCATGGCGTTTCGCTCAAGATGGGATTAAACAATAAATATATAAAACCCCTTATGATTAATGCGTCAAATTAACATATAGAGACTATCATCACTTAAAATGTAGACCCCCAGCTCTCGGCTGACGTCTGAACTGTTATAAAAAGATTTGCGAGTCTATAATGGCATATACGCAATTGGCATGCTACATTCTGACCATTGCCCTGCTTTTAGCTCTCGAGCTTATGGGGGGGGGGGGCTTGGCCAGCATGGGCATTGCATTGCGGGACTCTTATCACTTCCTTCCTGAGGGAAACGGGATGGTGTAAAGAAAAAACCAAGGCATAGAGCAATCTATAACGGCAAAGGTATTAGGTTCGGGAGCTGGGTGGGTCAAACATTTAATAAGTGTCCAACATAGTCTTAATAATCTGCCAATAAATTCTCTGAGAGGATCCAGTCCGTACGAATTATTGTTTGGGACTAGAATGTTAATCCAGGACCTCGATAGTCAAACTTTAGTGGTTAAAGAGAAATGCTTTGATATCAAAGATCGTTTGGCTATTTTACAGGACTTAAATGAAACAAGAAAAGACCTGAGCAACATAAAATTTAAACAACAGCCAACAACCACTGAAGAGAAACCACCTGTCCCAGCAAGGCCTGTCTGGATTCTAAAAATCGGGGATCTGGTCAGAGAGAAAATAACAGTGAAGAAGGAATTTGTGCCTTCTTACAGAAAGGCAGTACCTGTCTTAGGTATCAACGGAACAAGATCAGTTGTACTACCGCCCCTTGCTGGTAAAAAGGAGAACCGAGTTGTATCCATCGACCTGGTTAAACCACAATCATGTGGCCGATAATAAGTAGTAGGCCAAGGGGACTCCCAAGAAATAGCAGAACACCAAAATTTGCTACAAACACAGAGGTTCAAACTGAGAGACTAATCACATTTGATAAACCTACAGTGAATCAACAAGGACTATGCAACAAAGCCATGGAACTTAAACCTCTTGAAACCCAAATCACAATAATGCATCAAGAAACACCAGTCTACAATGATGTAACCACAGACTATGCTAATGCAACAAAGAAAATTCCCAAAACAAAAAGAAATCCAGAAGCAATTGAAACAATTGACAGAACTGCATCAGGCTATTTCATCAACTTCGATGACTTTTCTGAGGATCCGAGCGAGCCTGAGGAACAGCCGACAACATCAAAGACTTTTAAAGACAAAGCAAAAGAACTCTTTCATCAACTACAAGAAACCTATCTGATTTCTCCATGGATTGAATTTTGGGTGGCACAAGGTGTATTTGTCCTCATACTTTGGCTCATCCTGGTACTATACTTGGGACATTTCATTGAGGGAAAATATGTTACAATGGACACAGCAAGTCAGAAAATCAACTTGGTCCTGAAACCACACAAGTCTTCACACATCGAGAAAAGAGAACTTTCTTCAGTAAACTTCACAGCCAATCCTATACCTGGTGGGGTAGCATGGGACAAAACTGATTACGAAATCTATGGCCCGGTCGAGCTCTTGAAGTATCCTCATCAATTCAAGATTTCATTAAGTGACTTTATAAAATCAAGCACATTCGCTGATGATTGGGACTTTGAAAGTATTAATGATATGATGTCAGATCTAGTGATGTCAGCTAAATTTACAGAACATGATTATTTACAGGGTTCATCTAATTATGACCAGATGTACTGTTACAACCACTATGGTAACCATTATCTGCATAAATCTGCTCAACCTAGAAATGTTTTTAATTATAACCAATGGGAACATTGTGCAACTCCACCAAAAGGCAGTTCGAAAACATTTTATGAAAAATTTCCATATTTCTCAGGGTTTAACACAAGTAATGCAGAAACGTTTTATTTCAAACTGTTAAATAAGACAGGAATGAAAACCATGCTTACAAATACAAAATTAATCTATTCAGAGACATTTTTTGACAAAATGAATACATTCGGTTTTGGTTTCTGGAACAATAACATTGAAACGAAAACAATCTGGGGTACAAGAGATTGGCAGGTCAAAGGTATAGAATCATTGTTTAGAGCCTGCATGATCCCAGAACAAATTATATTCTTGAATGACACAATTCAACAGACAACCTGTTTTGGCCTAGCCAAAATTAAAGACTTAAACAAACCGTCTATTCCAAAACCAACACCTGACAGTAATAACACTACAGATGATGAGATAGACGTATCCCATATTTTAAACCAAAACAGAACACATCCTGATTGGAAAAAATGGTTGATCTGGCCCACAGACACGAATAACTGTCAAGATAGATTCCTGAACAAAAAACAGGGGTTCACAATAACCAGGCCAGACCCTAGATACTCCCAGAGACAACATCCAGGGATTGTAACTACATACAGTGTAGGGAAACTCTGCCTCGAATGGCTACGAACATCCACACTGGCAGAAATTAAGCAACACTTAACTTTACTTAAAGAAGGTGCTGACTTGCGTGATTTCATTATGGGACCACGCAAACAGCGTCAAAAACGTTTCATAGCGGCCTCTATATATGCAGCTTACAACGAAGCTTGGAAAGTAACTCAAATTGAAACAGCAGAGAAAATACGGGAAATTGACCGTGTTAATTTGGAAAAATCACTTTCTGTTGTGGACAATGGGTTAATGACTGTCTTCCAGAATATATTCACTGGAGAGTATTGTATCATCTGCAATCGATATAATAGAGCAAGACTTACTGATGTTACAACACGGTCAGTCCCAATTGCGTTCTATTGTACAGCTTGGCTGGACGTTAAAAAATCTGCGTTCAGGCTACGTGCCTTGGCGTTTAATCAACACAACGTCATTATTCGGTATCTTTAACCTTACTGATACACAAATCAGCTTGGCACAAAAGGGAGCAGAGTATACAATTCTGAGCATTGAAAAACTTGAGAGATTACCATTGACAATGTCAGAACGACCTGTCATTGAATGGATAATACATGGAATCATAACTATTCCGATAACGACTTTCCAATTTCGATACTGCCAGAAATATATACAGGCAGGCCAGTATGAAAGGTTGGGTAAAGGATACATTAAGTCAACATGGAACCTACCTTATACACACACATGTTATAGTGAAAAAGGACAGAGTGTATTTCTTAGTGGTAACAATTGTGAAAAATCACTAAGTGGTATACTTCTATGTCAGGGTATAATTTACATGGGGCCTGTGAAGGGACTTCAAATAACCTTTCATGTCACCAGCTCGGCACACCTGCAACAAAAATAGAACCATTCTTTAGAAGACTTTCTAACAGGAGTTACATTCTAATTGTAGATCACAGATGTTGTGGCTTACTGCCAAGAAAACCTTATCTAGTAAGCGTGAGCTCCATGGTCACTTGCTGTGAGCGAGTATTGTTTCCGAATGACACTCCAGACAGGGAGGGAAAAATTTGGCCCAGTTTAAAAATCTCTTCTATTCGAATTGATACTTTAAGCAGAATGAAGACTGTGCTCCTACAGACGCCAGTTCACTTGACGTCATCAAAAGAAACGTATGACCACCAAGTTGCAAGGACAACGGGAGAGATACATGCATTGTTATCAACAAATTGCCCCCTACACTTCGCAGAAATACTAAGCGAAATCTTAAATATTTCTGATACAAATGGTATCGCGAGTGTATTTAAGTCAGTTTTTTCGGGACTGTTGACTCCATTCAAAGCAGTCCTGGGAATATTTCCCGATTTCGTCCATTCTGTCTTTGGCGGACTTCCACTCCTGTTGGGACTCGTAGCAGGCATCTTATTTTTGCTACTCCTGCTTCGTTATGGCAAGCCATGTCACAGACAAGACTCCAGCAGCAATGGAAGAAACGATCCTAGCTATACGCTATCGGGACCGCATAACTAAAGTCCTTGGATTAGCCCGGCTAAGAGATCTGAATATGACCTGGTTTCTTTCGTTCAGACCCATATGGCAGAATTGTGTCTTACCTGTATTGAGATGCATGCTATGCGGCGAGGAATGCGTGTTGGACACATGTCTTACACTACAATTAGAAGTACCATTGGATGCAGATACTTTGTTGGGTCCAGTAAAGGCTCATGCATTGTGCTGTCCCCAGCGGCTACCTATCCTGATGACGGCATTCGTGGAGACTTCACCACTACGATTGAAGGGTAGTGAAGTACAGGATGAAAGCAGCATCAACCAGGTACGGCCTTCTGTAAGCAATGCTGATCAAAACATCACTGAAAGCGAACATGCGCACGACAGCATGGTAGCGACATTTTCCAACTTGGTCGAACTTTCACCTGAGGCAGTAAACTGATTTTTTGAAAATCTGTCTGAAATGATGTTTTCACCAGAACAGAGAGAGTGACTATAAGCAAACGTGCACACAGCGTTCCCTGAACTCTGAATTTGGCCTTCAGTTTTAAAAACAAAGCTACTGACAATTTTTTCCTTCTTCCCTGAAAACGAAAACTTTTTTCCCAAACCCAAAATATTTACCTTTTGGCACTTATCTTCTGCTTAAAGTAGAACTATTCTTAGAGAACAGAGCTTCTATTTTTAGGAACTCTAGAGACAATAATTTACCTCAGCCTCTAGCATATTTACGAGTAAATGTATTTATATGTGATGAAGTGGTCTCGCACTTTTTCTTCTGTATTAAGAGCCATTTCATGTGTTATTTTCACAAATCATTCATGCTGAGATAAAATGCGCATCCTTTTTTTGGTTACACTGCTTGAATGCATACAGTACCTATACTCATTTTCGAGTCTTTCGAATATGCCTATTTTCAAATGCAAAAAATGTATTTTGGGTGGTTCGGTATACACATGCACTATTAGTTATGTTTACTATTGATTAGGTTAGTAAATATGGACATGAATTCGTGGAGTGGGTGTAGTGTGTTTATATAGGGACCTGTATCGATACTCCAATTTCTGACCCTTGTCCGGTTATAAATCAGTAATATCCATACAACGGCACAGAAACCAGTTTCATAAATTAGTCATAGCGCATGCTGTCACATTAAGCAAGCACTATTCCTCCAGCCCCCTAGAAAGCACACCGAGTTCTCTAAACAAACCAAGCCTCCAGCAAACCTGGGAAATCCCCGCTGCTATTGTTTTGATTTCGTTCGAGAACTCCTGTAAAGAATGTAAGAACGACCAGTTCTTAATTGACGTCTTATGTCCATCCTTATGTCAAACCCGGCACCTCTCAGGTATAAATATACCGACACTGCCCTAAGTAAAGACACGGTGGTGATGAGCTTGGAGCAGCGACTACTTGCCAGAGAGCCCAGCTGATGCGAGAGCCCACGGACGCTGCCCCTCCCCTTTTGATGCGCTGAGGAAAAACGCTGCCTTTCCTCTTGCCGAGGAATCCAGCCTCCAGCGTTTCCAGCTTGCCCTCGCGGGTAACTGGGATACCGAGTCCTGAGAAAGAGATACCAGACCTCCTGCCTTCTAAATCCCAGGTACTGAACTGACTAACCCCTTACAGAGAATTCTTGAGTCAGACTCTTGGCAAAACAAACTTAACTTAAACTGCTACTTACTTACTCCCTCCCATGTATTAGGCTTAGGTCAGGTACACCGGGGTAGGCGTAGTTAGAAGCACCAGTTGAGTACGATTAGTCAATGTATATATGTATGTATATCTTTTATCCATTTTAAAGTAACATATGGCTAAGAAACCATATCAATGCTTTTACAGTCTTATTTTATAATCCTGCTTTTACTGTATGCATTTTACTTAACCATCAGTATTACAATTGTAGCAATTCATTTCTCTTGTATGAGAAAAGAGACTGATCAATAAATAACACCTTTTATTGAAAACGCCCGTCTCTCCTTTTCTCTGCAATCTGGTGAAACTAAGTATGCACGTATTGACTGAGTAAAATAGCTGTCTTTTGTTTTGACACGACTCTAGAGATATACTCTTGATCAGGGAGAGCAAAGTTGTCATGTTCTATGGTTGTCAGAAACGAAATCCCTTCTTGTCTATCCAGGGAGGTTAAACTCCTCCTCGCCTATTCGAGAAAGTTTCTAGTGAACTCTGAGCTAGCTGGCACACAAAACTTAAGTCTAATATCGTCAGTAAAAGACCTAGTTAACCTCAGTCCTACGTCTACACTACTGAAGATATTATTCCAATGCGCAGAGCCTATTGGGAATATAGGAACTACACTACAGTGACCAACCACTTACTATTACCGTGTTGTGTTGTAGAAATGACATCCACAGGAGAGACATATAAATGAAACAAAACAAATTGACAACATTATGTCATATATAACACACGACCATACATACAGTGTATTAACATATTAACATAAACATCACTGTCCATCAAAAATAGAGATGTATGGTGTATAGTAATTTTCACAGCCACTCACCCATTTGTAGTTGTGATGGCACCTCACCCCACCTGGCTGCAGCTCAGGTTGTTAGGAGCACCGCTCTAAGTTTTAAAATTACAAACCGCTCTAAGTTTTAAAACAATTCATTGATCTCATAGACCATTAAACCTGTTGCTAAACTACAGGCGCCCAAAATGGCAGCAGAGTGTTTGTCATCCACAACTGTTACAACGCCAGTGACACATTAATTATTTCAGTTCATAGATGGTATATATGGCCGATATTTTGTTTGTGGAGAATTGGACCACATCTCCACTTAATATTCACAATTTGGCAGAGACCTTAAAGTTGCGCTTTTTCTGCCGCAAATGCAGAAGTATCTATAGAGACCACTTCATACTATTTGCGATCATTCGAGGTACCAGTAGAACCCATTCATTGTTGACCGCTTTAGGCTAGAAAAGGCCAACATGCTCAACCACCGGATGAAATCGCCGTTAGATATTTCAAAACCCACACACTTGAAGAAGCGCAGAAACCTTTGGCAGAGACCTTAAAACTGCGCTTTTTCTATTGCAAATGCTGAAGTATCTATAGAGACCACTTCATGCTATTTGCGATCAGTCGGGTGCCAATGAAAACCATTCGCTTAGAGCTGAAGAAGGCAAACACGCTCGACCACCGGATCAGATCACCGGTTAAGATTTCAATGTGCACACTCTAAAAGCACACTCGCCCACCATATCAGTAACCATCAGTGGGCTGGCTCAAAAATTGCGCAAAATCGGACCACGTACTTGAAAAATAAAACCAAGCATTCTTCGGTCTACACTTCGTGACATTAATCACGCCATGCTTCCTTTTGTTAAAGCCTTCCATGTTGCCACGTACCTGTCCGTCGGTGTCTCCCCACTCTCGTCTGTGCTGACTGGGGAGGCACCGAACACTGGACAGACTCCATTTTAAAACGCCAGTCAGAATGCTCACGAGCACGTGATAACTCTCACATGACCCCCGAGCATGTTGGGATTTGTAGTCGATTAAGATCCGAGTTGTCTCTTATTTCTGTTTATACTCGCAGTAATTAAAAACAATGTCAAAACATCGTATTGGCAAAAACTCATAGCATGGGTAGTTTTGTTTGGCACAATTTAAGTTTACTTGCAATTTGCATCGTAAGCGCCAATAATTCTGAAGTGTATTGCAATTATCGATACTCGATTTGGAGTGATGATTCCAAAGTTTACTTGCAGTTTCCATCGTACGCGCCAATAGTTTTCAAGTGTATGGCAGTTAACGATAATTGGCTTGAATGACCGATCTGTTTTACTACATTACTTCCCTGTCAGAAGCAATGTAGTCGATCATTGGAAACCGGATGGACTACGCTGTTGTATTACAAATTAAATGAACCCAAATGTTGCACTATACCTCACTAGGTTTAGAGTGTACATAAAAAATATGCATTCTTTCTGTACACCAAGGAAGTTGCACCCAAGTCAATTCAAGTCAAAGCTTAAATTGGAGTTTAGTATGGACAGTGTATTCCAGGGGTGTAGTCTAACAATTGATGATTTTAAAATCTACTGTTAATAACAACATAACCGCCACTAGTTCTTTCAGGTTATCGCAGTTACCAATTTATCACCTGGATTAACCGATCTGTTATACAACATTATGTACAAGAAAAAAGTTAAGGTCGTCCAAACATTTGGACACTGGAGGGACTATGTTATTATGTTGCAGAATAAGCGAGCCCAAATATTACACTATGCCTCACCAGGTTTAGAAAATTCGTAGAGAGAACTTGGAAAAATGCATTCATTTTGTACACACGAATTCGCTGGGAAGAGCCATCCCTAATGGAGAATATACTAAACAGTTATCCCCAAGTTGATACAAATCAAACCTTCAAAAATTAGGTTGTTAAGGGCCTTGAGAAATGTTTTGTAGCCATAGCATCCAGAGAAGACTTTGATCACACAAGTCATAATGAAGCCCATGGCTGTATTAGAACACTACAAGACAAAGAGTTTGTTCTTATTGTTTTTATTTCATGACATAATGCGTCATGTTGATGTGTTATACGATCAGTTACAACGAAAAGACATAGATACTGTCATCGGTGAAAGCCGCTACATCTACATTTGTACAAAAGATAAAGGAAGTGAGATATGGGGTTGACGATTTAGAGAGCAAACTGCCAGAGCATTCTACTTTTGCAAACCGCAGACAAAACATCACCTCTCTGGTTCGAATTGGAAAGGAGATATGTGACATTTTAATTGTGCAGGCACAAGAACGTTTTTCATTCAAAAAACATTTGGCGAGTGCCACTTTATTGCAAAGTAAAGAGTTTGCACAATATGATGAATCCTTCCCTGAGCGTGCTCTGAATCAGGCTGTGGAAGCATAACCTATGCTCAAAAAAGAGCAGCTGAGAACTGAGTTAACTGTACTCTACGGAATGCCTGTGTACCGGAAGGCCACAAGCGCCTAGACTTTGCTGAGTTTAATCAATATACTGCATATGGAAAACTCACATACAGAGACAGTGACTTTACTAAAAATTGTGATTATGACTCCAATGACAACAGTAGAAGCTGAACAATGTTTTTCAGCCTTAAAGCGCATAAAGACATTCCTCAGGAACACCATGCTAGAGGAAAGACTAAATGCTTTGGCGATGCTATCTGTAGAGAGCAAGCTAGTCCAAAAGAAACTGGACTTCAACATGAAAGTAATTGACAAGTTTGCTACACTGAAAGACGGACGTGCTGATTTCATTTACAAAAAGTGAATGCTGCTACTTGTTTGTTGAATACAAAAAATTCTGATTGAGGTAAGAAATGCATTGTTATCTCTGTTTTTAAAAGTTTTGTAGTACTTGTTCTATTTGGAGACTACACAGATTTGCTCACTTTTGTTCACTGGCCGGAGCTGTCTCCCGCAGGGTGAACGATTCGTTGCTTGTGTTGCCTATCAATCCTTTCCCCTTGGCAACGTGCAAAAACCTTTATACCATTTATGTTTGGGGTACTTGCGTGGACCTATGTGAAGTGTGTGTACAAAGCTCAGCTCAACCAGAATCACGGTAACAGCGCGTTGCTATTCAGTATATTGTTAGTCTTTCATGTGACCTTTATGACCACTCTCTCCTGGCAGATTATTCTTTGAACGTATAACCTACAGAAGAATATGCACTCCTCTTACTCCTCTCTTGGAATAGAGTGGTGAGCCATACATACCTTATCATTGTATATACTGCCATTGTGTTGGACCATAGTGCTCATAATCTTATCCTTCTGTTGCACATGGGTACAACCTATGTTAACCTGCCATTTGTCTACTAGAACCAAGACTGAAAGCTGTGTAGGTTGTATATACAAGTATGTTCATACTCTCTGCAGTATAGATAAGAATAGAGTGTAACATCTTCCTTCCTTTACAGCCTGCCAGTGCCTATTCTTCAAGAATTCACGAAGAGGTTCCCACGCTCAAGACCTGTTTTTCTTCCCCCGCCTTTCCTTGTTTTGTTTCCCTGTTTTCCCCTGGCATGCCATTCGTTACTCTAGAGTCTGATAGAGTCGGAAGGTCGTAGCGGAAGACTGCGGACCTTTCTTCAAGTTCCTGAAGCTCCTGCGGAACAAGCCTGGCAACCATTACACTGCTGTGCAACTTCTTCTACTCTTAGAGCTGAGATTTCCATGAAAGTCTTATTGTCTGAATTCAGCACCTGAGCATAATAGGCTGGAATGTATGAAGCTCTGTGGTTATACTGAATAAGCAGCTACCTATGTTATGCCCTCTATTAATGTAATAACTGCACTTTCACAATTGCTTTATTAACCTTCCTGCTTTCTCAAATTTGCTTGAAAATGTACGATTTTTCTTCTTTTTTTCCAAAATTTTCATGGGGGGGAATGCCCCCAAACCCCCCTTTTGGGGTTCGGGCTCGCTTGCTGCGCTCGCCCGCTACGGTGCTGTATGCAAATCACTTTGCGCCCCACCACTTTAAAATCTCACCCACCGCCCCTGGTCCTAGGGAGACTGTGAGTTGAAGAGACTGAGCTTCAGTACGCATGACGGTTTGGCCAGCCAGGGCCTGTGCATACACTAATGTAAATAAAATCCCATAAATATGGGTAATCAAGTAACACCAAAGATAAGATAAAACGGGAAGACACAACCTACCGGCTTTGCTCCAACCCAATGTATCACCCAAATTGCTGTCTTTTTCTCTAGTGTGCGACGAATGACTCGGGCTGCTGCGGCCGGCTGAGTGGTCTATAATTATTAATGTATGCGCAGCCAGCAGCAACTGAGGCAGCACACTGGAATCGGGTCTACTATTGGCATGTCTGCACTACAAATCCTTCCGCCGCTTCTTCTCAGGTGACCTCACTTGCTGCAGAGCAACGTGAGGTCACATCCGGCCCTCCCTTGTTTAATGAGCAGAGAGAGTGGGCTGGAAGACAGCCTGGCGCGCGGCGCCGCGGGCGGCCCGGAAATTAATTAATTAATAAAGTCAGGCTGGCACGCGGCTGAGGCCGCAATGTAACATTGTAGTGCTGCAGCCAGCGCTGCAGCCAGCACTCTTGTGACTCACTCAGCCAGAGCTGAGGGTCACATAAATGTTACTGTTTTTGAGCCAGACCTGCTGGCAAGTCTGGAGCTGCAGAGCCGGCACAATAGCACGAGCGCGGTAGATAGTTTCAGTGGGATTAAAAATGCATGACAAAGCATTTCAGTGCGGTGATGCGGACCACCACACTGAAATGCGTTAGTGTCACACGTGATGCGTGATGCTTGGCAGGACTGGGCCTGATGTTCTATCAATAAACTTGTGGATTTCAACTTTGTACCGAGTCAGAGCCTTAGTGTACTGAGGACACAACAAGCTTGGCGACAAGCTTATTTAAGCTCTTTACCCACGTGTTCAAAGCAGTAGTGGCCAGTGTCCATTGCGGGGCGGAGTGAGTCAAAAAACTAAAACAAGGCCCCTCTGCTGTGTCGTATTGACCGACTGCCGCTGGCAAAAACGCCACGCCTGGCCATGCTCACCAAGCCTGCCCCGCCTGGACGCACGCAAATCAGCAAGCGCGTCAGCTGACGCCGAACCGCAGGAGCCAGGTGCCTAGCATGCTCCATAGCCGAACGAGCTAAGGAGAAAGAAATCAGGACGGCAGACGTCAGAGAAGCCAAATCAACGGCACAGTTCAGCTCCTGAGCGGTGGGGGCCAGAGGGCAGCAGAAGGAGGGCTAAGCCCTCAGTGCCTAGTTGGAGAAAAGGAAGTTGGAAGTTAAAGGGGCCAGTGAGAGTAAGAAGACTCGCTGTTTTCAGGCCCCATTCCCTGGACTGACTCAGACCCTGGTTTTGCTCTTTAGCAATAAGTGTTTCCTAGCCCGGACCACAGATGCCTGATTGGAGCATGGAATAAGGAAATCAGCTACTGTAGTGTATAGTGCACAGCGTTTAAAAATTTCAAAAAAGGAACTGCGGCGGTATCAGCGGGCGCGGCAAGGTCAATTAATCAAAGCACAGCAGACGTAAGTGGATGTATGTGTATGTGCCATCATTTTAGCCCCCCGTTTATAACGGTAACTAAACAAGACGGGTCATGGGGCTTATTTAGGCAGGAAAATAGCCTGGTAGGATGCCAGTGATTTCATAATTGGGTACCTTGGGGTGCATAGGGGGGACGAGGCTGATCTGACTGAACATCAGACTAAACTTATATTGATCTGCCTTGCGCAATAACGATCTAACACGCCGTCATAAGTACGAGCGCCAGGGATGGCCACAAGGAAGAATAAAACCCGCAAAGAGAATACGGAGCGAGGCCCTGGGTCCAGAGAGCCCTCCATGGAACATAGGGCTTCAGGAGAGAGCATGGCGAGCCCCAAAGAAAGGGCTAAAAGAGCACCCAAGAGGAGAATAAATAAGGAAGCAGCTAAGGTGGCTGTCAATAAAGGACTTTGTGGGCAAACATTTTAAAAGAATATGCTCACCAATGAATCCCTTGGATGTAGAGGCTGAACAGCAAATATTGGAGTCATTGTTTCTGGCAAATCAATCACTCTTAAGCCAAAATGACTTAATGACAGCACCAAGGCTGTCCTCATTCCCGCGAGTCTTCTCACTGCAGGACCAGGAAATTGTGGTTTTATATCCATTGGAGAATAACAGTGAGGGATCAAGGATTGACTGGGGGATATTTCAGATACAGCAACAAAGCCAACAGTAAATAGGAGCTGAGAGCAGCCTGGTACACAGAGAAGTGAAACAATAGAAGAGCCGTGACAAAATCTTAAACTAGATCAGGACATTTCAGCAACCCTTTCTTCTTCAATGCTGGACAGAATGATGAGGGGGAGCTGCAAGGAATTAGGAGTAAAATGCCAACTATAATGAGACCCACACAATGTACATATTTCAAAATGCCCAATGTTGATAAAAAGAAGGGGCGGATACTCCAGATATAGGAAGGAAGGTGCAAAAAAAGGGGAAAGGAAGGGTTGTGAAAAGGGGGAGGGATGATGAGGCAAATACAGAAATTACTTCTCAAGAAGCATTGTCCACCAAGTTTCCTAGGGAAACAGGAGTGAGGAAGGGTTCAAAAAAAGAAGTGAAAAGAAAGGAGCAACTAAAACTATCCCTGCAACTGAGCAGAGTGAGCCATAACGCACTAACCTAGAAGGAAAAAATCCTAGATAAAGACTCCCACCAAAGGGATAGAATAGAAGCAAATAGTAAATCCATTGCAGCCTCTAGGAAGAACAATTGGCAGCCACATGTGTTAATCCCTATGGTGGGAAAGGAGGTAGTGGGAAACAAGTGGCTATACTTTGAACCTGTGCAGCCAGTGAAAGGGGGAAAGAGAATAAGGAAGACCCAACCCCTTAACAGGTCCCAACTCTTATACTCATTCTCAAAATGTCAGAGTCTGAGAGGAATAGGAATTAACGACCTGCGGCAGGTGGGCTTCAAATATAACTCAGAGGGAAAGGAAATCACCCTTGTGTTAGTTTACTATGACTTGCTAAAGATGGCAATTGGGAAAGCGGAGAGTGGGGTATAGAATGAAGGAATACGGATGATCCCAGATGCAGAACTAGAGGGAAACAGCCTTTCAGGAGGAGTATTCCTAAAGTGCCACACAGGATTAGGAAAGAGACAGGTGAGGCTACTGGAGGAAGAAGGAGAAGGTGCTGGAAATTTGAATATAGTAGTTAACAACTCAGAGATTGGTAAATCTTGGGGGAATTGGAGCCAAAGTAGCAGCCTCGCAGGCCCCTCCCAGTGGTATAAGGGGGACATTGGGGAAGATGGATGTTTAAGTGATGTGGAATGGGATAACGGGTTGTCGCATAGCCTTAAGCTTGCATCTTGGAATATAAACGTCTTGGAGAATTGATAAAACAAGAAAGTATAAAAGAGCTAGCCAAGAACACCGAGATTATATGTTTACAGCAAACTTGGCTATGCGACAAAACCCCAACATTTGACGGCTTCCTCCAACTCCACTTCCCTGCTCAGAAAAAAAGATTTTGGCGCCCTGCAGGTGGGATTATGACCCTCTTGTCTACAAAAGTAGTGAAGAATGTGATATCAGTTACCGTAAAATGTAAATGGATGCTTGTATGCAGGTTATCTTTGTTGGTTGCAGATCAAAAGTTTGAAAAAGTAATCATCATAAATGTGTATATGCAATGGGGGTGCCACGAGGAATATGGGGCTGAGATGCGGTATTTTAAAGATAATATAGATACCCTATGTGAAAAGTACGGTACGGATATATTTTTAATGATGGGTGACTTTAATAATAAATTAAATCCATAGAAGGTAGATCCTTGGTATATGGAAATTATGGAGGCTTATAACATAAGATTGGCTACCTTCCCAGACTGTGTTTCCTTAAGTCAAGATACAATCTTGGGAAACTACATGGGGACAAAAGGACTATTTTGCCTGAATGGCAGATTAGAAACAGATTGCCCAGCTAAGAAAACACTTAAAATAGGCACACAAAGTTGTCCAATACACTACGTGTTTACGTTTGCCTGTAACTTTGCCTTAATAAAGGGGTTTCGGGTCTGTCAAAAGGATGGTAGTGATCATAACCCCCTGCAGTTTGAGGTCTCAGGTGGAAATCCGAGCCCATGAGATAAAGTAATTTTACAACAAGTTGAGTATCCCAGGCGGGTGACAACTAGACGAACGGATTAATATATAGCAAAGCTGGCAAAACTTCAATAGAAGCTAGATTTATGAAGTGTCAGAGGGCAGAACCTGGGGGAATATTATCAAGGACGGCGTTAACTGCCGCTAAAGCAGCGATAATGAGCTTGATAATATGCCATAGAGAATTCCAATAGAAGCCCATGTTCACATCAGAACATGGACTTCTGTTGGATTTCTCAAGGGCATATTAGCAAGCCCATTATCGCCGCATTAGCGGCAGTTTTCTGCCGCTTAACCGGCAATACTTTTTAACGCCGTTCTTGATAATATGCCCCCTGGAATGGCATGAGGAAAAAATAGAACAGGTTGTGCAATTCCTTCGAGTTGAATTAAAAAATGAGAAAATAAGTGCAACAAAACAACATAAAATCCCAGTAAGACAACCAAAATGGTTTTCCGTAGAATGTTTAAAGAAGAAGAGGGAGATAAGGAGAGAAGCACGTAGTCTTAGGGTTAAATACGACCGGAGAAGATTGATAAAACTCAAAAAATTGAGAAGAGAATATAAAATGTTAATTAGTAGCTCGAAAAGAGTATATAAAGAAAAATGTTGGGAAAACCTGTTGGAATTTATTGAAACAAAGAATATATGCCAGTTTTGGAAGCTGATACAGGCAGCTGCAGATCATCCTGTGGGGGCCATGAACTGTGTGGTAGAAGAGGCTGCATGGGAGGAATATTTGCAGGAATTGTATGACTCTTGTAGGGTATCTAAAGAAGGAGAGTTGCAAAACTGGAGTGGGTTAGTGGAAGACCTAAAATTGGATTTCTCAGTAGCAAATGTGAAAAATACGATAACTAAATTAAAGCTAACCAGGGCAGCAGGACCTGACAATCTCCCATCTACAATAATAAAGTCCCAGCTGAACTGGTGGGCTGAATTGTTTTCCCACATGTTCTTAGTTATCTTACATTCAGGAAACATTCCTAAGAATTGGAAGGGAACAGTAATTAGACCGCTGTACAAGAAGGGTAATTTGAAAGCCCCGAAAAATTATAAACTAATTAACTTGCTGGACATTGGGGAAAAAGTCTTCGCAAAAATATTACTGGGTAGACTCAAGGATTGGGTGGAGCGGTTCTCGATTGTGCCAGTAGAACAGGGAGGCTTTAAGGAAGGCCACTTCACTGTCGATCATTGCTTTGCCCTATGGGCAGTGGCGCGAAAGTCAACAGAGCAAAAAGGTAAGCTATACAGTTGCTTTGTTGACTTCTGCGCCGCGTTTCATTCTATGGACGTAAATGCCTTTTGGGAGTCTTTGGAAAATTATAATATACCGGAAGGCCTGCTGGCCATAGTAAAAGAGTTACATAGAGGGAATTGGGCACAAGTCATTAGGGATACAGGGGGGTCCCTGACGCCGAAAATAGCAACTGAGAATGGCCTTAGACAGGGCTGCATTTTGCCGCCCTTGCTTTTTGCCATATTCCTAGCAGACTTACCCGCAACCCTAGAGGTTGATAGAAGTGCCAGTCCGAGAATGGATGGTAATAAATTGTCTTGCTTATTATACGCAGATGACTTGTTAATTCTCGACCAGACTGAGCTTGGCCTTCAAAGGAAGCTAAACGCTTTTAGAGAGTATTGTGAGGTAAAATTCTTAACTGTAAATATCGAATGAATAAAAATTTTATGTTTTGAGAAAAAAGACACAAGAATTTGTTGGTTTTTAGGTCCTTTGAAACTGGAAATTGTGTGAGTATAGACATCTTGGGATCTGGTTTGATAGTGCATTAAAGTGGCATACACACTTAGAAGCTCAGAAAGCAAAAGCCCTTACATCGGTTTGTGGTTTGAAAAAATTCAATCGAGATTACGGAGACATGTCCCACAGACCGCTGTTAAAGGCATATAGCACAATAATACTCCTGCAAGTACAGTATGGAGCTGAAGTCCATGAAGTCCGTGATTGGGACTTCGAGGAAGGGAAGTGTTTAAAAACCTTAATGTCACTACCAGGCTCAGCAATGATCCAGGCCATTAGAATTGATCTAGGAACAACATCCTGGAGCATGCAGACTCAAGCGGCTCTAGTGAGGTTCTGGAAACGCCAGGACCCTGGTACAGCACAGAAGGTATCACAAGGGTGTAGAAAGGAGATTCAGTCTATTAGCTTAAAATGGGCTAGGGAGACTAGAAAGAAACTGCTTATGGCTGGTGATAACCTAAAGGTGAGAATTTGTCAACAATCCCTGAATGCAGAATTTACTAAGAGTGCACTCAGATGCCAAGGACAGGAATTGTCCAGAAGGGTAGACATGGAGTATCTGAGAACGAAAAAATCAGTACAATTTATGAGAGAACCGTGGTTGAATGAATCCTGGTACCCTTACCTGGACACATTACCCAACTATTGGCTTAGATGTGAAATTTTAGGATTAATAATTGCCATTAATTGGGGGGCGTGGCCACGGAGGCAACCAAGATGGCTGCCTCCGACTGAAGCTCCGCCGATCGGGTGGCCAATGATCCATTTTCCATGACCTAACGCGACTTTTCAACGTCCAGCACACCTCCATCCTACAGCCGCAGCGGTTCGCTGCCATCCGGTGCCTGTATGGTGATTGGGGAAGGCACGAGAGACGAGATCGGCGGAGGGGACTGAGGGCCTCCCTCCTCGTTGTGATCCCTTGCTGCGCCCGGCCGGCTGGTGAGTGCTGCGGCTGCGGGGCCTCTGCTCGGTCCCTCGCTCGGTCGTGGCGCTCGGTGCACTCTTCCTTGCTCTCCGGTCCTGTTTAGGGGGGGGGCTGTTCTGGTCCCGGTCTCTGGGGTACGATCGCGGCTCTCGGGCCCGGTGCGTGGTCCCGAGCCGGGACCTCGATTTACGGCTCTGCCCGGCGGGCTGGGGGGGGGTTGGTGTTGGGTGTTCTGGGTGCCGCGGTGGGGCGTGTGGGCGGCGACAGGCGCTGTGGTCGTGTGTACCCCACCGGCTAGTGGTGGCCCCACCTTCTCTCGGAGCCTTTACCCTGCCTGGGGTTAGGGACTACAATTAGACTGCCACTGGCCTTCTCCACCTCGCTTTGGCCCAGAAGAAACGCCCGACAGGCGCAGCGTGCGGGCCTACTGCTCTCCTAGACTATACCACCTGGGCAGCATTGGAACATTTGCATCGCCTCTGGCCGACACTCATTACTGGCGGTGCCTGCTTGGGATTGAGTCGGGTCGTGTGAGTACTCCTCCCCCTCCGGTGTCCATGTTTTAAGACGCGGGCCATTTCACCGCTAATACCGCCACGTGCACACTCTGATGCCCCTGGCCCTCTGACTCTGGGCCCTACGCCGTAGCGCTTTCCTGTCTATTTGGAGGTGGGAGCACAGATTTTGGCGCAACTCTGATGCGCCTTGGCGCGGATGCCCCTGGACGCCTCGCTGCTCGCATATGTCTCCGCAGTGCTCCTGCTAGCTCAATTATAGGGGCAGTGGATCCCTTGCTGGCCCGACCTTCCTTCTGTTGTAAGCTATCGCCGTCCCTCGCTTCATTGCTGTTGTGCTGCTGCTCACTGCTTTCCAGCCATTACTATGGGGAAAAGGGACCCGAATCAGCGTAAGCTCAGTTTTGATAAAACCTCCCTGCTAGCTGCTGATGCCCCTACTGGTTCCTCCTCGGGCGAGATGGAGTCCTCTGTTCATGAAAATACTACCTCCCTGGTCACCGCCATGATGGGTGAGATGAGGGTGGGCTTCAAGTCACTGGACAGCCGATTTGATAGTCTCGAGCAAAAGCTGGACGACATGGGGTCTAAAGTGCAGGCTCATGACCGGCGATTGGATGTTGTGGAGTCCCGAGTTTCTGACATAGAGGATACCGCAGCCAAATCATTGAAATGTCTAGAACGTGCCGAAAAAATCCTCAAGGAAGTAGCCATCAAAAACGAGGACCTTGAAGCGCGTGGTAGACGCAACAACATCCGCATTATAGGCGTGGCGGAGACGTCACCAACTGGACGCATGGATGTCTTCGTTGAAAATCTCCTCATTGAGCTGTTCGGCAGAAAGCTATTCACACAGGGTTTTGTGGTGGAGCGCGTTCATAGATCCTTGGGCCCCCGTCCCCGACCGGGCCTGCCTCCACACCCCATAGTTGCGAGGCTTATGAACTTCCGCGACCGTGACGCTGCTCTTCGGGCTGCACGTGAAAAAGGAGAGGTCCAGTGGCAGGGTAGCGCATTGTCCTTCTATCCTGATTTCCCCCAATTTGGTCCAGGAGGCACGACGTAAATATGAATGAATGAATGAATGAATAAGGATTTGTATCGCGCAACTATGCCCAAGGGCGTCAAGGGCACCCTTAGGAACCTGGGCCTTAAATATGGTATGCTTTACCCAGCACGTCTCAGGGTTGACGTTGCCGGCAGGTTCTGCATTTTTTACACCCCCACAGAGGCGCAGGAGTTTTGCCAGAACTATAAGAAGCAGGGGTCTCCTTCAAACACCGTTTCGAGATTGCCTTTCCCGTAACAGAGTGACTCACAAAACATCGTTGAACTATTCACGGACCGGGATCTGGCTGACCAACATGTTGTGTGCTGTTTCTACTGTGGTGTTGCTGGATTAAGTACAGTGTTGATTCACTCATGTTTATTCATATTGGTTTGCCCGATTGTCGTGGCGTTGCTGCCCCCCATGGCTGATGCCCCCGTTTTCTTGTTTCTTGCAGGTTTTTTTGATATAGTGGATTGTGATCGCAACGTTTCAACTCCATGTATATTGCCACGTTCCACTACAAGATTGCAATGGGTTTGCCTCTTGGGGGTTTACAAGAGGTTGGGTGGTTATTGTTTTGCGGTGTTTCATTCTTGATTGTTGCATCATTTGTCGTGTTATTGAGTGAGAAGAGAGCTGCGCACAGTTCAGTTTATTTTTGTCATGGACGTCCAAATGGCCAAGTTAGGTCTTCAGATTGGTCCTTCCGAGCTTTCGTTGATGTCCTGGAATGTTCGGGGGCTGAATAATTCTAAAAAGTGTAAACAGGTCCTCAATTACATAACTAGGCACAAAATAGACATTGCTTTTCTGAAAGAGACGCATTTGTCTCCCACTGACTCCTCACATATTGCCAGAAGCTGGGGCGTTCTCCGGTTTTTCTCCCATTACAGCAGATATTCTAGAGGGGTAGCCATACTTATTCACAAGCGCGTTCCGTTTGCCCTTTCCAATAGCATCATCGACAAGGAGGGCAGATATATCATAGTCGCAGGGACACTTATGGGAAACATGGTCACATTAGTTGGGATTTATGGCCCTAATGCAGATTCCCCTTCTTTCTTCCAGGATTTGCAGGTGCATCTTCTCAAACTTGAACCATGTTTGTTAATTGTTGGGGGGGATTTTAATTTGTTATTGAATCCCACTAGGGACAGCACGTCCTCTTCCCTAGATGCTAAAGCGCGATCACGCCCGGTGCTGCTTGACATATGTTCACACTTCTCCTTGATTGACATTGAAGCAACCATACACTTGTTGTCGCCTGCTTATACCCATTATTCCGGGTATCACAATACATAGACTAGGATTGATTATTGGCTCCTCTCCCCTGTGGTTGTTGGTTGGGTGGATGACCTTCTCACACTCCCACGTACGCTGCCCGACCATTCTCCCATAGTTCTTAGATTGAAGATCCCTAGGTTGGGTGGATACGAGAGGCAATGGCGGTTTCCTGGGAAAGCTCTGACGGACCCCGTTTTCACTGAAGAAGTTAGGCAGGCCACAGAGGAATACTTTGACCTTAACACTGGTACGGTGGATTCCTGGGCAATTCTCTGGGAGGGTTTCAAGGCCACCATTCGTGGTGTCTGCATTGCTAAGCATGTTGGCGTATTAAGAGACGTTCGTTCTACGCTGTCCCGCATTGAAAAGGATATTGCTGCCCTTGATGAAGAACTGTTAAAATCTCACTCTGTGGAGAGAGAAGCCAAGCGGCTGCGGTTAATTGTTGAATTTAGGGATGAGGCCGAAAGGGAGCTGAGATTTATGACCATGCAATACACAGCACGTCAGTATGGAGAGGGCGACAGGCCAGGCAAACTTTTGGCACAATTGCTTCGCCCCCTAATACTTCGTCTTATATCACGGAAATTGTGGGGCCTACGGGTGACATACTCCGTACCACACCAGAGATTTGTAATGCCTTTTTATCCTACTATAAAACCCTATATACATCAACACTGTCTGACAACCAGGAGGATCGGGGTAACTATCCTAACGAGATTGCTATGGTATACCTTGAAAAATACATGCAAGATTTCCTAGCTACTCCCATCACTCAAGACAGCATAGTTGAGGCTATTGATTCCCTAGGAGGTTCCTCGGCGCCTGGTCTTGATAGCTTCTCCGCTGAATTCTACAAGGCCTATAAAGAGGTCTTGGTCCCCCGCTTGGTGGAGGTATATGCTGAGGCGCTTGAAGCGGGCTGTTTGCCCCCCACATTCAGAGAGACGGTCATCGTCCTACTCCCAAAACCAGGCAAGGACGTTACCTTGTGCAGCTCATACAGACCTCTATCTCTATTAAATCTTGACTATAAGATCTTGGCAAAGGTCATTGCCATTATTGTTGATGGAGTCTATTATCTCCCCGGCTCAGTCTGGCTCCGTTCCGCATCGTTCGACTTCACTTAATCTTAGAACCTTTTTTCTTTATCACACCGCATAGATCCTTCTTGACGCTGAGAAGGCATTTGACTCTTTGTAGTGGCCCTTCTTCTTGGCCATCATGAGGCGCATGGGCATGCCTGAATGTTTTGTCTCCACAGTGGCACTATTATACACTTTACCAACGGCCAGACTGCGGCTTAACGGCACCATCAGGGAGCAGTTCTCTTTGTCGTGCGGCATGCGTCAGGGATGTCCCTTATCCCCGTTATTGTACATCCTAGCAATGGACCCTCTGGTCCGTCATTTTCAGGAGAAACATTTACATCGCGGTCTCCAGTTTCGTACTGGTCCGCTTTTAGTATCACTATACGCGGATGATACCATCTTATACGTCAGGGTGCTTCACATTAACCTCCAACCTTTGATTTTAGAGATAATTAGTTTTGGCAAGTTCTCAGGTCTACGCATTAACTGGCACAAATCAGTCATCTTCCCGCTCACCCCATGCACTACGGCATGGACTTGCACCTTTCCCCTTGATGGAGTGGGGACTCAGTTAAATATTCACTTAGACACAGCCTCCATCATTAGATTAAATTACGGTAGTGCGGTTGCTGTCCTTGAAAGCCAGATTGAGAGATGGATTCGCCTTCCCCTATCGATGGCCGGGCGTATTGCCATAATCAAGATGATTGTTCTACCGCGGTTTTTGTATCTTTTTAATAATATTCCTATCCCCCTTACTAAAGTATTCTTTTCTCAATTGCGTTCCTTACTTTTGCGATTGGTATGGGGCGATAAGAACCCGCGCGTGACTTGGGGGGTTTTGACACTTCCATATGAACGTGGCGGCTTTGGTGTACCTGATTTTTATCTTTATTTTTTAATTGCTCAATGTTCATATGCTTACTCTTGGTTCCACCCGGATGCCCATATTCTGTATCTGAGGCCGGAAGCCGACTTGGTCCTTCTCGGACTATTAGCCACTGTCCTCCCTAAGGGTTTCCCTCGAGACCTGTGAGATATTAAAACTGTTTCGTCGACCTGCTGGGCATGGGATAGATTGCGCAGACTTATCTGTCTCGACCAATTGTATTCTCCGGCCCTTCCTTTGCCCAACGCCTCCTGGCTACCGATCACCGGGGAATCAGTGGTGAGGCATACCTTGACAAAATTTCACATTTGCACTATTGGCGATCTCTTTCCAGATGGCCATGCTTTTTCAATTTCTGAAGATCAACGTTTCATAGACCGCTCGTTTATGGATTCCTTTGTACTAACTAGATTACGGTCCCTGTTGCGGGCCTCGTTTCCTACGTTTCCGTTCGCCCCCGAGGAGGCGTCCCCCCTCACTTTTCTCATCCAGCACCCATCATAAGCTCACTTAGGGGGTCATTAGGATGACGGGCGGACTTTGTCCGCCCGTCATCCTAGCGGGGTTTGGGACCGCCCACCATAAGGGCGGGGGTCCCGGGGGTGGCATTAGGATGTGCCCGCCACAGTGGCGGACACATCCTGCATTTCTAGCATTGTGGCGGGCGGTGCTCTCTGCACCGCCCACCACAATCCTAGAAATGCTTTTCAGCGTTTGCATAAACAAAGCGGCAGGCACCGCGCGGTGCCTGCCGCTTTGTTCATGCAAATGAAGGGGGGTACCACACGTACCCCCATGTGCAAATCCCACCCCTCCTTCACTCTGGGGGCCCGCAGGGGGCCCCCAGAGTGAAGACCGCATGCCTTTCGCCGCCGCGGAAAGGCATCTACCCAAGCCCATTGTAATATGGCTGGCGGTGTCTAATAGACACCGCCACCATATTAAACATTTTCCGCCCCGGCCGCAAGGCGGTGTTTGTCTCCACTGCGTTCCCTCCCCGCCATTGTAATATGGCGGGGGGGAATTCAGGGAAGGATGTCGGGCGGATTGCCCCCGCCAGGCAGGGGGTGGCTACCGCCAGCCTGGCGGGGGCAATCCGCCCGACATCCTAATGACCCCCTTAGTCTCCAAAATATATCAAATGTGTAGAGCTTCGCTTCCCAACCTTGATGCTAAGGTGCGTGATGCGTGGGAGAGGGACCTGAGCTATACCATATCAGATGACCAGTGGAAGTGGAAGTGGTGCTGCAAAGCCACTAGGGAAGTTTCACTAAACAGCAGGCATAAGCTTATTCATTTTAAATGTTTACGTAGGTTGTACCACACCCCGGCGCATTCACACAAAATTGATCCTGATCGGCCCCATCATTGCCCCAAGTGCAAAGTCCCGTTTGCTGATTTTGCCCACCTCTCCTGGACTTACCCACTTGTGCAGGAATACTGGTCACACATACACCGCACACTTGGCGATATGCTACATTTAGATCTTGTCCCCACCCCTGAAATTGCTCTGCTGGGCTACTTTGCCAGCTTTCCACGTAATGTGCGTTGACTCGCAGCACTGGGATTCTTGTTGGCTAAACGAGAGGTGGCGCTATTATGGTGTGACAGACGTCCACCAAGACTGAGGTCCTGGCTCAGGAGTCTGGCCTTTTGTAATACTAATTGCGAGGAGTACTCGACTCTGGTCCTCAGTCCATCCTGACCAATTGACATTTGGGGCCCATATCGCACATACATAGCCAAGATTACCGCCGACCACCAGCCTCAGCTGGAAAACCACATAGTCCCCGTGGGAGTGGATTGAGGAATTGTGTATTATTACATCTTTGAATTTGGATTTATTGGAACAATGGGTCATTTTTATAGTTTTAGTATTTGAGTGTAGTGTATATAGGGAATATCATTTAATATGTTTATGTGAGTGGTCGTTGTATTATTTTTGAAGTTCCTTCCTCCCTACATTTATTCCTAGTTTCTTTTAATTTGTTTCTATATATTTGGGTATTCTGTGTCTTATTGCTTCTCTATCGGTAATAATTGCAATGTTTCGGTCGCCTGAACACCCTGTGATGTTTTTCAATTTTATTATATGCGTATGCTCTCTCTTCCGTAGATTTGTTTATTTGACTATATGTAACGTAACGATACATCACTGTTTGATTCCTTTTTGTTATTTTGGAAAATGATAAATAAAGATTATTGGCATTAATCTTTGGTTGGCAAATGAGAAAATAAAAGCAGAAATGATTCAGCCTGATGGAACCTGCAAATGTATGTTGGGCACAAAAAGCGATATTTTGCACATATTGGTAGACTGTGTTTCAGTTTTAGCACAGCGCAAATTATTCCTACGCCCAACCTTTTCAAAATATGATACAAAGTCACGGGATGAGGCAGTAGCCTTACTTACAGAGATGCCTAATGTTGAGATTGGTATTTGCAATTGGAAATTAGACGAAAGCCAATAAAATTCTCTTCAAAGAGAAACTGAAGGTGTTTTAGCGATTTAAAAAGCTGAACCTCATTCATACGTGTATTTTGATCAATATCAATTTTAAACTATTATGAACTTTTATTAGTTTTAGGGGGTTGTATTGAATTGTATTAAATAATTATGTTATTGTGTCATTCTGTGTAGGATATAGGTGTTGTTACCGTATTGCCTATAGGTCAACAATTTTAATGGAATTGAAGAAGAACCTGCATTGTTTTATTATTTATAACGGGCTTTATCGCTGTTTAAAGACTATGGTCTAAATGAACATTGCTTTTGACTTGACTTGGACTAAAACAAGGAGAAAATAAGAACTTTCCTGCAGCCTGCCGTATTGCTGTCTTCTGCTCTTCTTGTGGCTCCACTGCAGGCAGAGACTCCAGACTCCCCTGCGGACAATCGTGGAGCTGCTCTCATACTTTTCAGACACTTCAGCATTTGCCTGAGCGCCAATGATTTGCTGTCCCGGGGAAACTGGGAGCCTGTGCTTTGCTGTTCCAACCCAGTAACAGAGCTGAGTTGAAGAGAGCTAAAGTACACATGATGACCTGAAATAGACGGCCAGACCGACATGTGCACTGATAACAGTGCATACCACTCCCGTGGGTGCCTTTTATCCCCCTAACCCACCTATAAGACTCTCTTCCCCCAAGACTCTGGGAAACAAAATAAACTTGATAATAAACCTGGGTTTAGTATATTTTTTTATTTTTTACCCTGCTGGCAGGGGGGGGGGGGGGTAATGCTCCTCTGGCATAGCAGAGGAGCTGCCCATGCATCAAACTTTGTAATCACGATTCCTACATTGCGATTTTTTTTAGTAATCCCAATTGCTTATGCATGTAGGAATCGCAAAAAAAATTGTGATTGCTACACATTCCTTAATTGCGACTCAGAAATTGCGAATCGCAATTAAAGAATTGTTTCCCATTCATTCCTATGGGCCTCTTGCGAGTACCAAATAGGTACTCGCAAATTGGTCATGCACTTTCAAGGGTGCAAGGGGGCCAAAAGGACACCCTGGTACACCCCTCAAATTGCCATGTTACCACATGTTGCATAATGCATCCGAAAAATATAGTTCTCAAATCTGCCCCTTTTGAAACCGGTACTTTGAATGATGCATGTGGCCCTATAAGCTGTAGGTGGACGCTACAAAGATGCTATCTTCATGCTGGTGAGTTGGAGCATGTTTCTTTGAACCTTGCTGGGCCCCGCTGTACTTCAGCATTTTCTTAAAATATTTACAGCGCGAGCTAGCCTTACAGTTGTGTTGCACTTTTGTGTGCATTCTTCTTTGACTCGCAGTCCCTATGTCTCACGTTTCTGATAGATCACACACAGAGTCGTTCTCCCATCTTCTGGTCGTGTGCTTAACAGGGAGTGGCGGACTCACCAATGCCCAGGATTGGTTGACTGTGGGGATTCTATAACCCAGTTGGATTGACTGTGTCCCCTGTCAGCTGTGGCAAACTCGAGTTGGATTCATACTGAGAGTTTGAGGTGCTTCTTTACAAAGGTAATCCTTCATAGAAGGATATCTTTTTCTACTGTATCTTCTTTACCCGGCGACCACCATATGGAACAGTTTTCAAGCACTTATTTTGAGGATTTTGTGTCCATCTTTGGTTTTATCTACACTTTTGGAGGTTTCCAAATCCATGGTGTAGTCTATCAAAGGAAATAAATTGATTTGTAATCTGCACTGTAATTATAATAATTTATTTTCTAGGATGTCTGCTTGGAACCTACATTAGCTATATATGGAAAATATGTTGTTATCCCGCATACAATCATCCTGCATACCATCACCCCGCATTTTTTACAACGCAAATGCAATTACTCAGCAATACCATTACTCCACAAACTTTCACTCCGCATATGAGTTTACCGCGCATGCCTTAACAACGCAAAGGCATGCGTGGTGAAGGCATAAACTGTGTAAAAGTGCTTTACCTTGATGTCTCTCTCTATACATATATACATATATATATATATTTATTATAATATATTTAGAATTATGTATTATACATTTTTTATATATTATATATATATATATATATAACCCTAAACCCACCTTAAACCCTAAAGTACCCCTGCACCCAAAACCTAATCCCACCCTGAAGCCTAATATTACCCCCTACACCTCAAACCCTATCCCACCCTGACCCCAAAAATACCCTAGCAGACCAAAACCTAATCACACCCTGAACCCTAAAATTACCCCATCACCTCTAAAATTACCCCTGCACCACAAAACCTAAACCCACCCTGACCCCTAAAAATACCCCTGCACCCCAAAACCAAAACACACCCTGAACCCAAAAAATACCCCCACCACCCTAAAACCCTATCCCACCCTGACCCCTAAAATTACCCAAGCACCCCAAAACATAAACCTACCCAGAACTCCAAAAGTACCCCAGCACCCCTAAACCTTAAAAGCACCACTGCGCCTCTACCGGCCTGGTCGCCCCCACGCTCCTCCTGTCTCCCGCTCCTGTGCCTCACCTGCTGCCTGTGCCTGCCGCCGCCGCTTGCTCATTCCTCCAGCGCCCCAGCCGCCGCAGGGCCGCCCGCCAAGCCCGCACTCGCTTTTCCCGCCGCTGCCTGCCCGCGGCCCCGCCACCCCGCCAGCCGATAGGCTAACTCGCTCCCGCCTCCCCGCAGACCCTCCCTCCCGGCTCCCTTCTTATGACGCCCCCAGAGCGACCGCGCAGCGGGAGCACCGAATGAGCGCCGAAGGTGCGCCAAAGGTAAGCCCGTCTGCGCCCGTCCACGCCTGGCCCGCGCCCAGTGCCCGGACCCCTGTCTCCCGCAGTCACCAGCCCTCCCGCCGGACCTACGCCGTCACCGAACTCACCGCACTCAACGCCGGCCGACTCCCGGGGTGCTACCGAGCCACCCCGAGACGTACCCACGGACCCTTCTGCTGCAACTCCTGCAAGTTCACCTGCATCCGGACCTGCACCACTCCAGCAGTGCCCAAGACCTCTCCTACGCCGACGACACCCAGCTGATCCTCTCCCTCACCAACGACCCCGCCACCGCCAGAGCCAACCTACACGAAGGGATGAAAGAGGTAGCCAAATGGATGAAGAACAGCCGCCTGAAACTAAACTCGGACAAGACGGAAGTCCTCATCCTGGGATCCTCACCCTCCGCCTGGGACGACTCCTGGTGGCCCCCCGCCCTAGGCAGCGCACCCAAACCAACAGACCACGCACGTAACCTGGGCTTCATCCTGGACTCCTCCCTCTCCATGACCAGACAAGTCAACGCCGTCTCCTCGTGGTGCTTCAACATCCTACGCATGCTACGCAAGATCTTCCGGTGGATCCCCACCGAGACCAGGAAGACGGTCACCCAGGCCCTCGTCACCAGCCGACTGGAATATGGCAACGCCCTCTACGCCGGAACCACCGCCAAACTCCAGAAGAGACTCCAGCAGATCCAGAACGCCTCAGCACGACTCATCCTGGACATCCCCAGTCGCAACCACATCTCCGGACACCTGAGAGACCTCCACTGGCTCCCGGTCAACAAGAGAATCACCTTCCGTCTCCTCACCCACGCACACAAAGCCCTGCACAACCAAGGCCCAGGATATCTCAACAGCCGCCTCAACTTCTACGCTCCCAAACGCCAGCTTCGATCGACCGGCCACGCCCTCGCCGCCATCCCCCGCATCCGAAGAGCCACCACAGGGGGAAGGTCCTTCTCCTACCTCGCCGCCAAGACTTGGAACTCCCTCCCGACCCACCTCCGCCTGACCCAGGACCACCTCGCCTTCAGGAAGCAGCTCAAGACCTGGCTGTTCGAGCAGTAGCGGACCCCCCCTCCCCTAGCGCCTTGAGACCCTCCGGGTGAGTAGTGCGCTATACAAATGCTTTGATTGATTGATTGATTGACCCTGACCCCCAAATATACCCCTGCACCCCAAAACACACCATGAACCCTAAAAATACCCCCTACACCCCAAAACCCTATCCCACCCTGACCCCCTAAAATTACCCCAGCACCCCAAAACCTAAATGCACATTGAACCCCAAAAATAATCTAGCACCCCAAAGCCTAAACCCACCCTGAACCCTAAAATTGCCCCCTGCACTCCAAAACCTAATCCCACCCTAAACCCTTAAAATACCCCAGCACAGCAAAACCCAAACATACACTTAACCCTAAAATTACCCCTGAACCCCATAACATATACCCCTACACCCCAAACCCAAAACCCTATACTTACCTTATACTTACATATAAAAAACATATGCTTTTACCATTCATGCATTTATAACGAGCGCACATGGTAAAAGCATATAAAATGTAATGCCATGCGTTGTAATGGCATTGTGGAGAAATGGTATTTGCGTTGTCATGGTATGCGGGGTGATGGTATGCAGGGTAAAAGATTCGTTGTAATGGTTGTTTACCTTAAAAAATATCTGTTCTTAATTGGGGGAGATTTGTTGTGTTTTCTTGAATACATTGCAAGTTCCATACTTGGGGTTCCTGCTGTCGGGTTGTCAGTTGCAATTCTGGACTAGAATGTGGAGCATGACGCTGTATCCAGGTCTTGATTTTCTACCAATAAACCTCTGAATTTCAACTTTGTATGGAGTTAGAGCCTTATTGTTCTGAGGACACAACATGTTATACCATGACACCATTTAGCCTTACTGTTAAATGAAATCTGTAATTATGTTAATGTAAAAAGATTTACAGAGCACACATCTACTCAACAGAGTGTCCGGGCGCTATACGGTACAGTTGGAGAGAAGAGAAGTATAGATCTGCTACTGCACAAAGAGCCATGATAGAAAAAGAAAAACATAGAAGACCGATACTGCGTAAAAAAGACATGGGGCCTATTACCAAGGTCATAATATGATTATCGCAAATAGCGCTTAGCGCGATTAAGATTATCGCCGTCTATCGCTGGATTCCTGTGCCAGGTTAGCGGTGTATTATCAGCGCCTTTCATCGAGGCAATGTGAAATCCAGCAATAGAGGGTGTGAACCTGCACTAACGTGTGAAAAGCAGCAATAATTATCCTGCAATCACAAAATCCTTGATAATAGGCAGGTCAGGACCTAGCCTTGCAATCCACCTCCCATGTCACAGATTGCTAGTAGAAATTTTAGCAGGAGTAAAAATCCAGCGTTAAGGGGCATTAGCGCAACTTTTATCGTTGCTTCGCTGCTCTGGGGCATCCTTGTAAATATTGCGATGCTTTGTTAGTGATGTTTTACAAGGATATTATCTGAGGACGCCTACTTTGCATGTAATTAGTGATGCGAGGCGTTCGTAAATCGGCAGCTAACATGTGCTAATGCATGTTAGCGCTACCTTGATGATTGTGCGATATTAAAATCGCCGCTTTTTCAGTGCTTTGTGCCGAAAAAGCGGCGATATGTGTCTTGATAATATGCCCCCAAGTTGTGAGCTTTTCCTTAAACAATGCTCCATCATTATTCTGTTGCAAATCCAACAGGAGATTACACCAACCCACCAGGCCCAAGTAAGAAAATGAATGCGAAATTTGGACAGACAAACTCTAGGGTTCCTGGCTAGATGGTTAAACGAGGACCATAACACTCTTATGTGGTTGTAGTAGGCAATCCTGGCAGATAGGTAGTTAGATCCTGGATAATGTTATGCTCTGTGTATTAACAGAGAGGACTTACAAAGAATTCGCTTTTCCCTGGGAAGTCAATGCAACTTACGAAGATGCAATGTAACGTGCTCTCATCTGGGAAGGCGAAGGGCAATCCTTGCCACTGCATTTTTACCCATCTGGAGTTTTCTCAACAGAAATTTTGGCAGGCCGGCATATAATTCATTGGCATATTCCAACCTGGACATAAGTACAGCCAGTACCACTGTAATCCTAGACGGAAGAGAGAGGAAATGTAGACATTTCTTTACCATACAAAAATATCCCAAGCAGAAACCTACCACTGAAATGATTTGGTTGTGAAAAGCCATTTTATTGCCAAACTTGATCCTCAAGTTCTTTACCGAATCTACATGGGTATTTGGTATAGACAGCCCTACCGGCTAGTGGAAATCCAAATTAAATGCAAAATTGTGTATGAAACTGAGCACTTCAGTCTTTTTAGTGTTGCACTTAAGATGATTATGGGTCATCCACGAAAGACTGCTGAGAGACAGGGTTGAATGGCGTCCTATTCAAACGGCATCCCTGTACCTAGGGCAAAGAAGATCTGTGTGTCATCTGTGTAAGCAATAATCTTAGCCCTAAGTGATTCCATCAAGTTAGGCAGTGGGGCATATAGATATTAAACATTGTGGGGCTAAGTACTTAACCCTAGGGAGTTCCAACTGAGACCCTTCAACTATCCGAGGAGTAAGGAGAAAGCCAGACTTCATGACTTCTATCCTCAAGTAAAGACTTCAGCCATTTCCAGGCATTATCCATAATACCAATCTCCTGAAAGTGTGATAGCGGCCTGGAATGTGGAACTGTGTCAAAAGCAGCTGACAGGTCCAGCAGTATCAGGACTGCCCTACCACCGACATCGATAGTGCATAGTTCAGAGACCTTCAACAAGGCAGTCTCAGTCCTGTGCCTTTCATAAAGCCTGATTGGCTAGAATGAAGTAACCTGTTGCCCTCTAAATAGTTGGAAAGCTGACGGTTCACACAATTTTCCAATATCTTAGAAGGCGCGGGCTGAAGGGAAATGGGCCTATAGTTGCCTGGGACATCAGGATAAGCATTTGGGTTTTATATAAGAGGGACGATTTTAGCCCTCTTCCAGCTAGAAGGCACCGTAGCGGTGAATAATGATTTAAAACTTTCTCTAGCTTTGAGGGCTGATATCATTCAGCCCGGGTGTGATCTTTCTACCAGAGACTCACTTGAAAAGTAATAACCCAAAAATGTATATTTCAAAGCAGTACTCCCAAGCATTATGTGCATCTTCGGGACTGGTGATGAGAGGGGTCGCAATATATTTGAGTTACAGAGCTGACTGCAACATAAAATATGTGATTAGAGATCCCAGAGGTAGATGGCTCTGGTTAAAGGTTTTAGCTTAGGGCGTGTAAGTCAATTTGGTAAACTATTACAGACCCATTAGTGATTGGATTGATTCACTAAAACAACAACATAACATTGCTATGGGCGCAGTAGAGTCCTTCGCTCTAGGAGGAGACTTTAATTGTATCTAGAACCTATCTCTGGATACATCAAATTGAGAAGAAAAAAAACTTAAACCAAAAAGCAAGAAAATCTTTAATACTATAGAATTAGACTTTCAATTAATTGATCCTTGGCAGGACGATCACTCTGGGGTAGCTCAATCCACCTGTTATTCTCAGCACTTTAAAACGGCACCCCGTTTGGATTTTTACCTAAAGAGGGATGGTTTTGATATCTGGGCAAATGCTTTTTCAGAGGTCCAGATGGCAGCTTGACGGGTCTCTGCTTACTTATCAGGAGTGGGTATTAGACATGAAGGAATTCATACGAGAATTTGTTCAGGTGAACTCTAAAATGGCATCAGGTTACTCAGTATGGGAGGCTTTTAAAGTAACGGCACAAGGGTATACCATCTCATATAAGGCTAATCAGAACAAACAGCAGGAGGCATGAATAAAGGAATTACAATCGGCAGTGAATGTAGCCACAGAGTCCTGCATTAAAGTAGGGGCTCTTGATATAGCTAAACAAGAGTTAGAAAGGGTTAAGCAAACTCTCAAGGACTTTTTTCATGCTATAAGAAATAAATATCTCAAGCACATATCAACAACAATTGCATGAAGAAAATCAACAAATTGGAAAACACCTTGCCTGGGCCACTCAAATTACAGACGACAAACAAGTAATTAGGCAAACAGAGGATCCTGCGACCAATCCGCTAGTCTCTCAGGAAGAGGCAATGGTGCAGGTATTTTTGCAGCATTACAGTAGAATATATGAGGATAATTATCCAGCTGCAGCTTCTGGCATTGAGCAATATTATTGTTCGATGCACCTACCTAGTCTGTCAAGAACCAATTGTGGCTAAGATAACGTCTCTGAGGTAGAAGCTCTCTAAAAATGGTAAATGCAAAGACCTGCGGGAATGATGGTTTCCTGTCAGAGTTTTATATTTAGCAAAGGATTTAGTACTCTTTTTAGTGGAGTTCTTTAATTGAATATTGTAAGGGGAAGAGGTTCCCTTGACTTTGAATGAATCCACAATAGTTTGTTTAAAAAAAAATCATAAATGTGCGACAAAAGCTAGATCATATTGGCGAATAAGTCTGTTAAATTCAGATTATAAATTATTGACTAAGGACTAGGCAGTTAGGATTATCCCTGCTGCTCAGTTATTAATATCCAAGGACCAGAGTAGATTTGTAGCCAATAGATCCATGAATTTGAAAAAAAAAATGTATTCCGGCAGTTGATTTTTTTTCTCGTGTAATCAAAACACTGCAGCAATAATTACGCTGGACACAGAGAAGGTTTTTGATTTAGTGAATTGGTATATTCTGTTGTATGGTCTGTATCAACTTGGATTCCCATTGCTGTTTAGAATTATGATTAGGGAACTCTACCAAGGGGCATAGGCCAGAATAGTGAATAATGCCAGAGTTAGCGGCTCTCTTACAGTAGGAGAGGGACCTTTCTTCTATTTTATTTGCTTTTTATATTGAGCCACTGGCTGTAAAGATTCGTAGTACAATGGAAATACTTCCACTCATAGTGGATATGCCCAAAATAAAGCTGTTTGCAGATGATATTATTCTGTATTTAAAACCAGATGTGGTCAATATACAAAGAGTGTTTGACGTGATCAAAGCATTTACCAATATTTGGGTGTATAAGATCAATGAGAGCAAGACAGAAATGCTTTTATTTAACACTTCAGTGGGGAATTGCGATTCTCCTATTAACATGACCAGAGAATCTGGATTTCATTAAAGACACGGAGGATAGCATTATGCATATAACTTTTAATGCAACTCCAAACAGCCACATGTGTCACAAAGCAATAGTTCCAATGGAACATTCTTAACAAAACAATTCTAGTAAGCACTAGGCAAACAGCCTCTTTTAAATAAGGAGTAAAGGAGAGAAAGGAAATGTCCCAATGAGAAACTTCAACGATGAGACTTCATAAAATCAGGGTAGATGGAGGACAAACGAAATCTCCAAGATCCGAAGAGAAACAATCAGGAATATGAGTTCACGAGAGGTTATCTGAAAAGAAAAGAAGTGTATATAAATTCAGAAATATAAAGAAAGATTAATCTTGATAAGGAACAGTAAGAAAGCAAATAAAATATTCCATTCATTAAAGTATGTTTATTGTCATAGAAAGGCAACAATGAACATTTTACCAGTTTTACAGAAGTAAACAGTAAGTAAAGAATAATCATCAACCACCCAGGGAAGGGTGGGAGGGATAATGCTAGCCTCCGTGTCTTTAATGAAATCCAGATTCTCTGGTCATGTTAATAGGAGAATCGCAATTTCATTACAAGACCGGAGGCTATCATTATGCATGTTGGTAGCCTTGTAAAACAACATCAGACATGTGAGATATAGGTTTGCAATAATGATGAGCAAAGGTTCTAGAATTTGACCAATCAGCAGCTTTTAGAATATCATCTAACTTACCTCCTGACCAAAAGGACTTACTGGCCATAGCACCTCTGATAGAATGTGGTTTGAAGATATTAAGATCAACCCCAGCAAAATTCATAGCAATTTTAACCCATCTTGCAATAGAGGCAGAAGAGATACCTTTATGAGGTTTAACAAAGGATATAAGTAATTGATTAACACCAGAAGGGCGAAGGGCATGCATTCTCGAATCATATTGTTTCATACAATCTACAACACAAAGTTTTTTACAAATATCAAAACGAGGATAGAAAATAGAATCAGACATAGTTTTGGTCCTTCTGTGGAGTTCAAATTTAACACCAAACACCAAACATATCATAAGATCTATAGGAAATATCTAGAGCTCTAACATCAGAAACTCTACGACATGAAATTAGACAAGAAGAGTAGCTAGTTTGATAGAAAGGTTCTTTCTGTTCAAAATTGAGTTATCTGGCCAACTACAGAAAAGGTCAAGAATTAATTTAACATCCCAGAGAGATTGATATCTAGGTTTTGGAGGTCTTCTAAGTCTTATACTTTTAAGGATTCTACAAATAATAGGATTTTTACCTACCGTTTTATTGTTGACAAAGGAATGCCCGGCAGAAATAGCTGATCTATAGCAATTGATAGATCTGTAACTCAGACCTCTATCAAACTGTTCTCCAAGGAAATTGATTATATCAACGATAGGTGCTTCCACGGGATCCAAGTCCCTTTCCAAGCACCAACGTAACCAGACTTTCCAAATGTTGTTATACCGGTAGTGTGTTCCCGGGGCCCAAGATTCTCCGAGGAGAGTTGAAGCTGTTGACGAAAGTCTAGAGAGATCATTGGATCTCCTGACACTCTCCAGGCAAGAAGGTTCAACTTCCCTGTTTGAACAAGAGGGTGAATTAGACCGCCTATGTCGGTGAGAAGGTCCTTGAGAGAAGGAATTAGGAAAGGAAGGTCGTAAGACATCTCCAGAGTAGTTGGGAACCAAGCTTGGGAAGGCCAAAAGGGAGTTATCAGGATAATGGAAGCATGTTGATGTCTTATTTTCTGGAGGACCCTCTGAATCATTGCAAAGGGAGGGAAGGCATAAGCGTTGACTCCAACCCATGATTGGAGGAAAGCATTGACTGCTAGAGCACTCGGGTCGGGCATCCAGCTGTAATAGGGTTCCATTTGAAAGGTTAACCTGCTCGCAAAAAGGTCTATTTGAAAGGGACCCCAAAAGTAATTGAGGGAATTGAATACTAAGGTGTTCAGTTTCCAATCGGAATGATCCAGGAGAAATCTTGAGTTCCAATCTGCAGAGAGGTTGGATTCTCCTGGAAGGTATTCTGCTCTTAGAGAAATTTTGTGTTCCAGACAAAAGATCCAAAGTTTTTTGGCCAAATTTGACAAGTCTTCCGACTTTGTTCCACCCAGACGGTTTATATAGGCAACAGCGGACATATTGTCCATTTTTAAAACAACCGATCTGCCTTGAAGGGAGTGTTTGAAGCTCATTAGAGCATAAAGACCTGCAGTTAGTTCTAGGTAGTTTATATGGTGAGAAGACTCCTCTTGAGACCAAACTCCACCAGTATTTTGATCTAGGAGACAGGCACCCCAGCCATGAAGGCTGGCATCTGATTCCAAAATAAAATCTGGTGTTGAGCCAAATATTGCTCTGCCGTTCCAAGCATCCAAATTCTCCAACCACCAGGTTAGTTCTGAAATGGACTCTTGGTTCAGGGAAACATGGTCTCCGTACCAGAGACCTGATCTTAAAGCTTTCCCCTTTATCCTTTGAAGGGCCCGATAATTTAGAGGGCCCGGAAAGATAGCCTGAATGGAGGACGAGAGAAGTCCTAGAAGTCTGGCTAGTTCTCTTAAGGAAAGATTTTGATGTTTGAGGACATGTCTTATCTCTTTTTTGATTTTGGAAATCTTCTTCTGAGGAAGAAGGAGAAGACAATTGGTGGTATCTACGGTGAAACCTAGGAATTCCATGGACATTGAGGGAGACAGTATTGATTTTTCTTTGTTCACAATAAATCCCAGGTTTTCTAAAAGATCCATAACAGTTTTGAGATCTTGAAGAATTTGAGTATAATCTTGGGACATAATAAGGATATCGTCTAGATATATAATCATACGAATACCCTTCTCTCTTAGAGATGAGGTGACTGCTCTCATTATTTTGGTGAAACACCAAGGGGCTGATGACAGTCCGAAGGGGAGAGCTTGGAATTGATAAAGTCGATTCTTCCAAATAAATTGTAGGAAGGGTTGATCTTTCTCGGCCATAGGGATGGTAAAATAGGCGTCTTTGAGATCTAGTTTGACCAACCAGTCTCCTTCTAGCAAGAGATCTCTCAGAAGATGGATACCTTCCATCTTGAAATGTCTGTAAACAAGATATTTGTTGAGTTCTCTGAGATTTATGACGGGTCTCCAACCTTTGTCCTTTTTTTCTACCAGAAAAAGAGGACTTACAAACCTCAGAGTTTCCATAGGGACTTCTATGATTGCGCCTTTCAGGAGCATTGAAGAGATCTCCTCTTCTATAATCTTTTCTTGATCCTGAGAGAGAGGCATTACTCTTGGGAAAGAAACCTGAATCGGAGTGTCTATGAAATCTATTGAAAAACCAGTAACAGTGTTCAGAACCCAAGGGTCTTGAGTAATTAATTTCCAGTTCTGGAGAAAGAATTTTAGTCTGCCTCCCACTTTTGTGGGAGGGGAAAAAGGCATCAAAGGATTCAAAGGACTTACTTTGTGGGTTGGTGTCGTTAGATCCCCTTCTTGGTCTCGAACCTCTCGAACGGAAGCCTCTTCCTCTTGAAGGGTAAAATTGAGTTTGGTAGGAGGACTGGTAGTCGCCTCTTGCATTATAACCTCTGGATCTAACGAAGGGCCTACGATTAAAGCGGCCGAAAGATTGGCCCCTTCTTCCGGCCCTGCCAAAAAGGTTATTGTTGTTGACATTGAAAACCTTTTTCATACTTTGGTGTGCTTTATCCAAGGCTGTATAGGTGGACACGTATTTACCTAATGTTTTGATTAGGTCTTCGCCAAAAAGAAGGCCTTTAGGATTAAGTGAAGGCTCCTTATCGGCTAAGTTGCTCAACTTTGGGCTAATCTTAGTCAGAACGACTCTCCTTCTTTCAGAATTGAGACCAGCATTAGCGTTCCCTAGAAGAACTAGTGCCCTTTGACTCCAACCACGTATAAGGTTAGTGTCTAGGGTAGAACCATTGAGATGACTATTTTCAGCGGCATCAATAATTTTAGTGAGGGGACCTAAAATATCAAGAACTCTGTCTTTACAGATTTTAAGGGATCTCTCCATACCTTTTCTTGGATCCCTACCAAGCTTGAAAAGATATTTTATCAGTTCGGGATCAAGATTAGGAGTTTGGCAGACTTTACCCTCGATAGAAGGTCTTGAACATTCAGCTCGTAGGAGATTACGAGTGTCCCTCTCTAGAGGGTTCCTGATCCATTTAGTATTAAATTTGCTAACATGGTCCATGGGGACCCAATCATAGCTTCTGGGGTGTCTGATGTTCAGAGGCGAAAACATCTCTTCACCTGAAGGTTCAAGAACGCTATCCTTAGATGAGGAAGCTAAATTATCATCATAGGATTCAAAATCTTGATTATCCTCGTCCAAGTCGAGGATGTATTCGTCGGGGAATTCTGAGGCATTGTCAGTATAATCATCATTGTTAAAGTTGTTAAAATCATCATGGATGAATTCATTATTCTGAGCACTTGGATAAGTTGTGCCGCTGAGGACACCTTTATAATTTGTGCCGCGGGGGACACCTTTATAATTTGTGCCGCTAGGGACACCCAATATTGGGGAGAGAAAGATCGTTTTGGTCTGAATCTGAGTCAGACATGATAAATGGTATAAGGATCTTTTTTCCCTAACTCCTCATTTTTTTAATTATATATAAGAATGTAATCAAATAAAGAGTAATTCCCCCCCCCTTTTTTTTGCAGTGGGTAGTGATTAGATTAGGGTTATAAATCTATTTAGGTATAAAATAAATATTATAACCCAGAATGGAAGAGTTTTGTGAGTAGTAGCGAAGCAAAAACGATAAATTGGTGTAATTCGGCCGATCGCGTTGGGAAACTGACAGTTTCCCTGTGGGCAATCAGCCGGTTGCTTGGACACGCTCATTGTGAGCATCGCGTTAGAGGAAGGGCGCTAGGCAACAACAACGCGCAGCGCGTGTGTTGCCAATGGCCCTTCCTCATTTTTTGGATAAATGACGCGGCAGTACTGAGGGAAGACGTGCAAAGTCACGGGCGCTGCTGAGAGAGGCAAGAAGGCAACGAGGCAAGGCACTGTCTTCTCTGCCCGCAAACGTATAACGCGCGAAGGTCAAAGCGCTCAGGCAGTTAGGAAACAAAGCAGCGCGCCTATCGAGAAACAAACAAAAAAGATACCGAGCCGACCTCCATACATTGGAGGACGGGTAAGGAACGAATGAGGGGTGAAAAGGGAGCGGAACGTCCCACGGGTAGAAGGCAATCAAAGAAATAGGAAAACAAAAAATATTACTCAATGTAGAACAAAATCATATGAATTTGCCAGAAGAGCAGGCTCTAGGTCAATATCGAAGACAATTCATAAATAGCAGTACAAATACAGCAAATAGATGATAAGTAATGAACAGTTTTGAGCAAGAAAAAACATGACTTATCTGCTTGGAGCCGCATTTAAAAGAGGCTGTTTGCCTAGTGCTTACTAGAATTGTTTTGTTAAGAATGTTCCATTGGAACTATTGCTTTGTGACACATGCGGCTGTTTGGAGTTGCATTAAAAGTTATATACATAATGATAGCCTCCGGTCTTGTAATGAAATCTTCCTGTCATTTCACAGTAGCATGCTAGTTCACAGCGACCAATTCAATATTTGGGTATATTTGTGGAGAAAACCAATGATCAGCTTTCCCAATTAAATTATATACTGATGTGTAAAAAGGCACGAGCACTTTTAGAAAGATGGTAGTTTCTTCCATTAACATCGATAGAGAGGGTCTCGTTTATCAAGATTTCTATATTACCACTATTTCCTTTTTTATTCAATAATGTACACATTAGAGTTAATGGCTCTTTTTTTAGGAACTGGACTCTCTGGTGAGAAGCTCTATGTGGAAGAAAAAAAAAACGTAGGTTGAAATACTCAATCTTACAACTCAATAAAGGAGGATTAGCGCTCCCCAGTTTTCAAATATATTATCAGGCAGCTCTGCTAGATATTTTAGAACAACTGGTTGATGGCAAAGAGGTGCTGGAAACTTTTTTATTAAATAAAATGATCCAAGAGTCTGCGATAAATCTCCCTGCTTTTATAAAAACATCTAAATTGCCAATAAAACTCGATATAAGTTAATTCATAAGTTAAACTATAGGATGGAGCTTCTTTTCACAACTCATCTGATGGCTTCCTTAAATTTCGGGAGTCTAATTGTTTTAGGGTAAACCTATCTAGGGCAGTGATAGGACTATGAAATACCAAAGGTTTTAGGGAGCTGAGCGATTTTCTAGTGAGGGGTACCTATATGACATTGGAAGAGATCTTATTATGGTTTGAGGGGCAGTGTAGTAGGCTTTTCTGGAGTTTTCGACAGATTATTCATTTTAGACTGCTGAATTTCTGTGGTTTTGTGTGTGTAAATCTGAATTGAACTATAATGTCCCTGTAATCTTTGTTTTTATAGTGAATTTCTAATTTTGATTTCCATTCTGTTTCCTAACTATAACATCCCTTTAACCTTTGTTTTTATTTGTGAATTTCACTGTTTGTTTTAAAATGTAAATGGTTCTACAGTTTGACCAATAAGGTCAATTTACTTATACACATTTTCACAAGTTTATAAATATATTTTATTCACATATTCATTCTTATTATCTATTTAAAAGCTAAAAATTAATAATACCTATATTTTTTGTAAAGCGTGAGCAATTACCTGAGGGTGTCAGGGCACTGGGGGCTGACAAGAAGGTTTAGCAAGCTCTTGCCCAGACTCAAATGGTGCTGGGCTAACCTGCCGCCGGCGATCGAACCGTGAGCCTCCGTGTTCCGGAGTCAGCCGCCCTTATGCAGTCAGTCACACACCCCCTCAGTCATCCATACAGTTACTCACACACCCACATATTCATTAATACACCGTGGTATATATATTTAACACTCAAAATTTTTAAAAACACTCAGTCACTCAGTGATGGCATCAGTGATGTCACTGACCATGTCATGAGTGATGTAATATGTGAGGTCATAAGCAGTGCATTGCAGGGATGTGAGTTATAGTTAACTCAGGTAACTATAACAGCTGAATGTTTTTGGTTTTGTATGAGTAAAATCTGGCCCTAACTATAACTTCCCTGTAACCTTAGTTTTTTCAGTGAATTCCTAAGGTTTTTTAAATGTAATTCCTAGCTCTAATGTCATTGTGCTAGACATATTACTATACTATATACATGCTTCTTTAAAAACATGTTTAAACTCAAAGTTTTGTCATAAGTTTCTTTGAAATCCGTTTTAAGACCTATTTTTTGTTTTCGCAGTTATTCAGGGAGTTGCGACAACACCTTTTCCATAAAGTGTAACACAGATATATGCACACATATTACAGTATTGTACACACTAAGGATTTATAATTGTACACTTCAAACTCTTGTTTTTCTACTGTATTTCTAGAACAACTATCTCTAAAACCTATTTTCCATTTTCGCGATGAGGCCGGAGATTGCGATGACGTCGGTAATCGTGATCCCCGTGGATACGCGCAAAACCTGGAATTCAATAGCCAACACCACCACATAAAAAAATTATTACTATACAACTATATAATTAATTCTAACCATCACACTAGATAAATCACTATTTAAATACCTCTAAAAAAAATCAGAATCTCAATATAATACAAAGCGTATTAATGATTCACTGATATTTTTTTGTCTATTTCCACCAATATTTGAGGTGTTGTCATGATACGCGTGACGTCCCTACGACGGTACATGAGAACTACGCTGGTGATCGCGTTGTCGTCACAAATATCGTGCACGATTAAAAGAATTGATTTGGGACATATAACTTGTGTCACTAACACTTACATTTCTGAAACATGGGGTCAGAGTACCTCGACCCTGACCGCTTATATTTACTTTCACAACATTTTTTAGCCCTGGGAACCATTCCCGATATATAAAACGGCGGCCGCAACTTCCCTTTCAGGTTGCATCCAGCCAATCACAGTAATCTTGTTGGCGTAAGCATTCGCGATTAACTGCAAAATCACTGTGAAATATCCACGGCCAGAGATGTCACTATAATTTCAGCTTAATATCTCAAAAACTACTCAACAGATTTGCACCAAATAATAAACAGCACAATCTCTGTAACAACATCTACCTTTCTGCCAAATTTGGTGTAATTCTGTCCAGCAGTGCGGGTTGGAGGTTCGACAACGCTTTCCTATGGGAATTAACATTACAAACACACTCTTATTTCGCACCCCTATTTCTCGGTCCCTCCTGCATGTATCCGCCCAAACTTTACATGACACACAGAGCCTAATTTGAAACTTTCTTTGGAAAATTTCATGCAGATTGGGCAAACAACAGCAAAATTATAGGCACGTCAAAAAATGCTTTTCCTATGGAAACTAGGTCCTAACTATAACTACTTTTATATATATTCACTGAAAAAACCATAGGTTTCAGGCCTTATATAGTTAGGAATCAGGATTTAAAAAACCTTTGAAATTCACTGAAAAAACCATAGGATTCAGGCCTTATATAGTTAGGAATTAGCATTTAAAAAAACCTTTGAAATTCACTGAAAAAAACATAGGTTTCAGGAGTTATATAGTTAGGAATTCGTTTTTAAAAAACCTTTGAAATACACTCAAAAAACTATACGTTTTAGTGGTGTTATAGTTAGCTGGACATTTTACTCATACAAAACCAATGAAATTGCTCCTATATAGTTAGTTGTACTAACTATATTTCGCGCACCCGCAATCCACTGCTGATGATGTCACATATTAGATCATTCATGACATGGTCAGTGACATCACTGATGACATCTCAAATGACATCACTGATGACATCACTGATGACATCATCCAGTGAATGTGGTTTGCTTCGTTATTCAAATATGCATTATATATATAGCAATTTACATTGAAGAATGAGTGGATATATATAAATAAATATTTGGATGGAGGATTTAGTAGCAGTGTAATTGACTGTTTACTTGACCAATTTATAATGTCTCACTAAATATAGTGGATAGTGACTAAACTGTGTGAATATCTGTATCACTTTGTCAGTTGTTGTGTAAACTGATTCTACAGTTGGTTACTAGCTATGTGAAAGTCTATATTAGTTATTGATTAGTTAACTGAGTATTTGTATGGGAGTGTGAAAGTGTGTGTGGTTCGGTGGGGGGTGCGTGACTTTCCAAAGATGAGTGAATAGTTGATTCAGTAGATATATGAAGTTAAAACTACATGTTCTAACAGTTTGGGTGAGGGAATCTCTTTATGGGTGTGGTGATGAGCAAATATATTTCTCAAAGGTACAGGTCCAACAAACTAGAAAAATAAAAGGCAGTGTATGTGTCAGTTGTTGTATATAAATAAGTATACATAAGACACAATGATTGTGTGAGTGACTGTATGGATAACTGTATACTTGTAATAATGATTTTATAATTCACTACGTATGACTTACTATCTAAATGAATAGAAGAAGTAGTGTTTGTATAAGTGTTTTGCTAAGTAAATATGTAAGTATGATCCATTGTTTGCATAAGTGAGTAGGATGACTTCATATGTGAATAGGATGCGTGCTGTTGTTTAATGTCGATATAGATGTATAAGTATTTTTGATAGTGTTCTATTGTTCATTGACAGCATGTATGAGTGAATCCATAGGTAAGTGATTAGATGTGTGTATACATCTATGAATCACTGAGAGGATTTTTAGATACTTGTATTGCTGTGACAATGGATTTAAATATGATACTCTGTATTTTACAAACAGTGATGAAAAATTGTAATAGTGTATGAAAAGGTGTATGTGATTGTCACGTGGATGATGTCATCAGTGATGTCATCAGTGATGTCATTTGAGATGTCATCAGTGATGTCACTGACCATGTCATGAATGATCTAATATGTGACATCATCAGCAGTGGATTGCGGGTGCGCTAAATATAGTTAGTACAACTAACTATATAGGAGCAATTTCATTGGTTTTGTATAAGTAAAATGTCCAGCTAACTATAACACCACTAAAACTTATAGTTTTTTGAGTGAATTTCAAAGGTTTTTTTAAAACTAATTCCTAACTATATAACTCCTGAAACCTATGGTTTTTTCAGTGAATTTCAAAGGTTTTTTTAAATGCTAATTCCTAACTATATAAGGCCTGAAACCTATGGTTTTTTCAGTGAATTTCAAAGGTTTTTTAAATGCTGATTCCTAACTATATAAGGCCTGAAACCTATGGTTTTTTCAGTGAATTTCAAAGGTTTTTTAAATGCTAATTCCTAACTATAACTGGTGTGTAACCTATGTTTTTTTCAGTGAATATATATATATATAAAATTTCTATGGCAAAATGAAACCCCTCATTTTGTTCCTTTTCAAATTAAATGTATTAAGTGTTACCACTTTATTCCAATCAAGATGACTTCAGGTGTGCCATACTTTTGTCATAAGTAAGACTGTTAGCGTTCTAGTTGTTCTTTAGAACACTCTGGGACATTCTGTCATTGGGCTATAGTTGGGCTACATCTGGCTGCTATTTGGGCTACATTTGGGCTCTTTTGTCTCTGGTGGCCATCTTGGGAGACTGCATATCAGAATTTTTTGAATGAAATATAAGAGGATTTGAGAAGTCACTCAAAATGTGCCCTAATTTTTCTTTCTTCAGCACTAATCCTAATTTCTATGGCAAAATTAACCCCCTCATTTTGTTCCTTTGCAAATTAAATGTTTTAAGTGTTAACACTTTATTCCAATCAAGATGACTTCAGGTGTGCCATACTTTTGTCATAAGTAAGACTGTTAGCGCTCTAGTTGTTCTTTAGAACACTCTGGGACATTCTGTCATTGGGCTATAGTTGGGCTACATCTGGCTCATATTTGGGCTACATTTGTTTTTTTTGTCTCTGGTGGCCATCTTTGGGCTACATTGGGTTACATTGGGCTACATTTGGGCTCTAACATATATATAGCCCAATGTAGCCCAATATATATTTTTTCAAAGTTAATTTTCGTAAAAACCACTGGAGCACATATCTTGAGACATAGCAAAGACACATTGGGCTACCAGTCCCTACAATTTTGCCAAGTTTGGTGGAAAACCATTCAGCCGTTGGGGCTAAAAGTGAGTCCAACCGCCCTATGGAAATTAACATGGGGAAAACACGTTTTGGGACCCCCCTTTTATATCGGCCCCCGCTTGACGAATCCCCCCCAAACTTTCAGGGAAGGAGCGGAGCGCCGCGAGGCAAAGTTAAGGAAAATTTCAGGAAGATTCCTCAACCGGCGCCAACGTTATTCCCAATAGAATGTTGCGATTTCCCGATGGAAAACAATCCTAACCATATATACCTACTGGCTATCGCCAGTAGGTAATAAAATTTCTATGGCAAAATGAAACCCCTCATTTTGTTCCTTTTCAAATTAAATGTATTAAGTGTTACCACTTTATTCCAATCAAGATGACTTCAGGTGTGCCATACTTTTGTCATAGGTAAGACTGTTAGCGTTCTAGTTGTTCTTTAGAACACTCTGGGACATTCTGTCATTGGGCTATAGTTGGGCTACATCTGGCTGATATTTGGGCTACATTTGGGCTCTTTTGTCTATGGTGGCCATCTTGGGAGACTGCATGTCAGAATTTGTTTAATGAAATATAAGAGGATTCTGTCATTGGGCTATAGTTGGGCTACATCTGGCTGATATTTGGGCTACATTTGCTTTTTTCGTCTATGGTGGCCATCTTTGGGCTACATTGGGCTACATTGGGCTACATTGGGCTACATTGGGCTACATTGGGCTACATTTGGGCTCTAACATATATATAGCCCAATGTAGCCCAATATATATTTTTTCAAAGTTAATTTTTGTAAAAACCACTGGAGCACATATCTTGAGACATAGCAAAGGCACATCGGGCTACCAGTCCCTACAATTTTGCCAAGTTTGGTGGAAAACCATTCAGCCGTTCGGGCTAAACGTGAGTCCAACTGCCCTATGGAAATTAACATGGGGAAAACATGTTTTGGGACCCCCCTTTTATCTCGGCCCCCGCTTGACGAATCCCCCCAAACTTTCAGGGAAGGAGCGGAGCGCCACGAGGCAAAGTTAAGGAAAATTTCAGGAAGATTCCTCCACCGGCGCCAAAGTTATTCCCAATAGAATGTTGCGATTTCCCGATGGAAAACAATCCTAACCATATATACCTACTGGCTATCGCCAGTAGGTAATAAAATTTCTATGGCAAAATGAAACCCCTCATTTTGTTCCTTTTCAAAGTAAATGTATTAAGTGTCACCACTTTATTCCAATCAAGATGACTTCAGGTGTGCCATACTTTTGTCATAAGTAAGACTGTTAGCGTTCTAGTTGTTCTTTAGAACACTCTGGGACATTCTGTCATTGGGCTATAGTTGGGCTACTTCTGGCTGATATTTGGGCTACATTTGGGCTCTTTTGTCTCTGGTGGCCATCTTGGGAGACTGCATATTAGAGTTTTTTGAATGAAATATAAGTGGATTTGAGAAGTCACTCAAAATGTGCCCTAATTTTTCTTTCTTCAGCACTAATCCTAATTTCTATGGCAAAATGAACCCCCTCATTTTGTTCCTTTGCAAATTAAATGTTTTAAGTGTTAACACTTTATTCCAATCAAGATGACTTCAGGTGTGCCATACTTTTGTCATAAGTAAGACTGTTAGCGCTCTAGTTGTTCTTTAGAACACTCTGGGACATTCTGTCATTGGGCTATAGTTGGGCTACATCTGGCTGATATTTGGGCGACATTTGTTTTTTTTGTCTCTGGTGGCCATCTTTGGGCTACATTGGGCTACATTTGGGCTCTAACATATATATAGCCCAATGTAGCCCAATATATATTTTTTCAAAGTTAATTTTCGTAAAAACCACTGGAGCACATATCTTGAGATATAGAAAAGACACATTGGGCTACCAGCCCCTACAATTTTGCCAAGTTTGGTGGAAAACCATTCAGCCGTTGGGGCTAAAAGTGAGTCCAACCGCCCTATGGAAATTAACATGGGGAAAACACGTTTTGGGACCCCCCTTTTATCTCGGCCCCCGCTTGACGAATCCCCCCCAAACTTTCAGGGAAGGAGCGGAGCGCCGCGAGGCAAAGTTAGGGGAAATTTCAGGAAGATTCCTCAACCGGCGCCAAAGTTATTCCCAATAGAATGTTGCGATTTCCCGATGGAAAACAATCCTAACCATATATACCTACTGGCTATCGCCAGTAGGTAATAAAATTTCTATGGCAAAATGAAACCCCTCATTTTGTTCCTTTTCAAATTAAATGTATTAAGTGTTACCACTTTATTCCAATCAAGATAACTTCAGGTGTGCCATACTTTTGTCATAAGTAAGACTGTTAGCGCTCTAGTTGTTCTTTAGAACACTCTGGGACATTCTGTCATTGGGCTATAGTTGGGCTACATCTGGCTGATATTTGGGCTACATTTGTTTTTTTTGTCTCTGGTGGCCATCTTTGGGCTACATTGGGCTACATTTGGGCTCTAACATATATATAGCCCAATGTAGCCCAATATATATTTTTTCAAAGTTAATTTTCGTAAAAACCACTGGAGCACATATCTTGAGATATAGAAAAGACACATTGGGCTACCAGTCCCTACAATTTTGCCAAGTTTGGTGGAAAACCATTCAGCCGTTGGGGCTAAAAGTGAGTCCAACCGCCCTATGGAAATTAACATGGGGAAAACACGTTTTGGGACCCCCCTTTTATCTCGGCCCCCGCTTGACGAATCCCCCCCAAACTTTCAGGGAAGGAGCGGAGCGCCGCGAGGCAACGTTAGGGGAAATTTCAGGAAGATTCCTCAACCGGCGCCAAAGTTATTCCCAATAGAATGTTGCGATTTCCCGATGGAAAACAATCCTAACCATATATACCTACTGGCTATTGCCAGTAGGTAATAACATTTCTATGGCAAAATGAAACCCCTCATTTTGTTCCTTTTCAAATTAAATGTATTAAGTGTTACCACTTTATTCCAATCAAGATGACTTCAGGTGTGCCATACTTTTGTCATAAGTAAGACTTTTAGCGTTCTAGTTGTTCTTTAGAACACTCTGAGACATTCTGTCATTGGGCTATAGTTGGGCTACATCTGGCTGATATTTGGGCTACATTTGGGCTCTTTTGTCTCTGGTGGCCATCTTGGGAGACTGCATGTCAGAATTTTTTGAATGAAATATAAGAGGATTTGAGAAGTCACTCAAAATGTGCCCTAATTTTTCTTTCTTCAGCACTAATCCTAATTTCTATGGCAAAATGAACCCCCTCATTTTGTTCCTTTGCAAATTAAATGTTTTAAGTGTTAACACTTTATTCCAATCAAGATGACTTCAGGTGTGCCATACTTTTGTCATAAGTAAGACTGTTAGCGCTCTAGTTGTTCTTTAGAACACTCTGGGACATTCTGTCATTGGGCTATAGTTGGGCTACATCTGGCTGATATTTGGGCTACATTTGTTTTTTTTGTCTCTGGTGGCCATCTTTGGGCTACATTGGGCTACATTGGGCTACATTTGGGCTCTAACATATATATAGCCCAATGTAGCCCAATATATATTTTTTCAAAGTTAATTTTTGTAAAAACCACTGGAGCACATATCTTGAGACATAACAAAGGCACATCGGGCTACCAGTCCCTACAATTTTGCCAAGTTTGGTGGAAAACCATTCAGCCGTTCGGGCTAAACGTGAGTCCAACCGCCCTATGGAAATTAACATGGGGAAAACATGTTTTGGGACCCCCCTTTTATCTCGGCCCCCGCTTGACGAATCCCCCCAAACTTTAAGGGAAGGAGCGGAGCGCCACGAGGCAAAGTTAAGGAAAATTTCAGGAAGATTCCTCCACCGGCGCCAAAGTTATTCCCAATAGAATGTTGCGATTTCCCTATGGAAAACAATCCTAACTATATATACCTACTGGCTATCGCCGCGCCAGTAGGTAATATATATATATATATATATATATATATATATATATATATATATATATATATATATATATATATATATATATATATATATATATATATATCGCGCTCAGTCTCCTCTCGCTAAAAAACAGGAAAGCAGCACTCCGGTGACAGCAGTTTCAAACGGTCTTTATTTTTGCAAACAACAAACGCGTTTCGGCGTTTAGCCTTCGTCAGTGTCAATGACACTTGACTCGTGACTACTAATAAAGCTTTGCACATATAATGGCAACCAACAAGGGACTAAACCATTCATGTCGAATTGAGACCCCATCTTTGAACATGCAATGTAATATATAAATACATTACCGGTTATCAAAATCATACATCGTTTTTTTTTAAAGATATACGAATGGTGAATAAACTTCTATATGGGACATACCTCATAATCAAGCCGTGGATCGGCAATTATCCCTTGTAAGTACACTTGCTTACCCAAAGCTTCCTTTACTAACAGCACAACTAGCCGTAATTAATTCATCTAATATATTATCACTTCATACAACTCAGCGATATTCAATTCATCCGAAAAAGATATGTTACATAGTTTCATGTTTTTCAAATCATCTCCATTATAAAAATCATTTTCATTGTATAAACTTCCTTAAACAAGGTCAGAGATTATATTTACATATCAATCAGAATCAAACTTTGCAATTTACCCAGCAGAATCCTATAGCAGCAAAAACATCTTCATTCATTTACCCCGGTGCACTGCCAATTCCTCACCACTGTTGAGACCCCTAGGATGTTTAGTTGACAGGTCAATAATATACCTTGATTCAAGCCTCCTCAGCCGCCTCAATCGGTCCCCTCCCCTTACATTATGTGGTACACAGTCTGGTCCGAAGAATTGCAATTTACTTCTATCTTTACTGTGATGTTCAGCAAAGTGTCGGGCTACCGGGTAGGCAGAGTCTGCCTTGTCGATCGCCCGTAGATGTTCCAATATCCTCATCTTCAATTGATTGATCGTGCTCCCGATGTAGCGCAAGCCACATGGGCAGACCAAACAATAAACTGCATAGGTCGTACTGCAGGTTATGAATTTCAATATCTTCATTGATCTTCCTGTGTCCTGTATATCGTAATTCAGGACCCTTTTGCTTGCTGCACAAGCCTTACAGCGGCCACAGGGGTAGAAACCACTCATTTCCTTCAGAGTATTCAGCTTAATACTAGGCTTCTCTAAGTGGCTATTCACCAGCGTATCCCTTAATGACCTAGCCCTGCTAAAGGTCACCAAGGGGTGCGGCGGTAAGTCATCTTTCAGCACATTGTCCATAAGGAGAATGTGACAGTTTTTCCTCATCATGGCTTTTAGTTGATTCGCTCCCAATGAATATGGGGTCACCATCCTAAATTTGCCTTTCTTTCTGGTTTCCCTGTTCACTGGTCTCTTCCTTAAGAGTTCTACTCTAGGAATTTTCCTTAATTTGCTCAAGGTGTTCTGTAACTGTGTCTCATCGTAGCCCCTGTAGCTAAATCGCGCCAGGCAATCAGAGGCAGCCGCCTCGAAATCCTGGTTACGCGAACTATTCCTGCGTAGTCTCAACAGTTCCCCGTAGGGGATACTATTGACCAACTGAGGTGGATGGCTACTGCTGGCATATAGGGTGGAATTTCCAGCAGTTTCTTTCCTGTATATTGATGTGTGGATCTGACCGCTATGAATACCTTAAGGTCCAAATAGTCGACTGCCACCGGACTAATGGAACCTGAAAGGTACAGATTGTACTCATTATCATTCAGGATCTCAATGTATTTCACTGCCGTATTCATTGTCCCTTGCCACACAATGAATAGGTCATCTATGTAGCGGTACCAATATACGGCCTTGCCGCTCTCCTGACCCACCCTACAGCTCCTGGGCACCTGCTCCTCCCACCAGCCTACGAACAAGTTCGCATAGCTGGGGGCAAAGCAGGTGCCCATCGCCGTCCCAAATACTTGTCTATACAGTTGGTCTTCAAACAGGAATATGTTATGTGTCAAGCAAAATTCTACGAATTCCAGAACCATCATGTTGTGTTGCGCATAGCGCAGTTGACGCCGGTCTAGATAATGCTTGACCGCATTTAAACCATGCTGGTGATCTATACTTGTATACAGACTGGTGATGTCCATCACTATCGACAAATAATCTGCATTCCAAGTTATATCCATAATCCTGCTTAAAAAATCTTTAGTGTCCTGGTCATATGAGTCAAGTTTACTCACAAACGGGAACAAAATACTATCTACAAATCTGGACATATTCTCCGTAAGTCCATTAATCGAAGAAACAATAGGTCGACCCGGAGGGCATATGCTGTTCTTATGCAGTTTCGGGAGATGATAAAAAGTAGAGGTCATCGGATTATTGCTGCGCAGGAAAAGATGCTCATCCCTGCCCAGCATGGCGAGATCATACCATTTCCGTATTAAACCATCATATTCCTTAATACTTTGATTGTACGCCTCACTGTTAGTAGCCATATAGTATTTTTCGTCAGACAGTTGTCTGATTGCTTCCTGTCGATAATAGTATACTCAGCAAGACTACATTACCCCCCTTGTCCGATGGTTTCACTACAATAGTGCTGTCATTCGCAAGATTATGTAGTGCCTTCTTTTGTAGTTCCGTGATGTTCTGAACATATACATATACATATTCAAAAACAACTGCCCAAGCGTTTGAAAAGCGCACTCTCGATGTACTGCACCATGCGGTTTTCTCTAAGGCACAGACTCGCACACTTGCTCCTCGGTAATTTGATCAGACCTGACGCGTTTCAAGGCTCCTGCCTTTCATCAGAGGTCAACAGTAAAAATTAATGCAGAGGAAAATTCTGGCATGCAACACAGGGACTAATGACACCGCCCACTGAGGGTTTAATGCATGCAAATAATTTAAGCATCAAGAGTCCTTCCGTGCAGTTCCCAAGTTTCCTATGATTAAGAGGCTGAAGCCTCGAAACGCGTCAGGAAGAGAGCAAAGAAATGAATCCAAAAGAGGAAAAGCAAAAAAGAAATGGATCCAAATTACCGGACTGAAGCTGCTGGTGTCCTTTTAATAAATCGTTAAGATTTCATTGACTGGGAGTGCGTCCTCATGCTTCTGGGCCTTTGTTTTACATATATATACATATATATATATGTGTGTGTGTGTGTATATATATATTCATCCACAGCAGTAAAGATCAGAACAGCAAAGACGCAATTGCGGGTCAATCTCTAAAAGATTCTTTATTGTGCGGTCCCCCCCACCTAACACTGACAGACACGTTTCGGTATAGAATGCCTTTTTCAATGTCAGTGACACAAAGTTGAATTCGGACTTAAATACAACCTCATAGGTGCATGTGATCGAACATTTCAGATGAAATAGTAAACATTAAAGAAGGTGACATGGGCCTGTATATATGGCAGCCATCTTTAAAGGTGCAAAAAGGAATAAATAAACAGTGATTAATAACCAAAGTATTTACATTCGGCATTACGGGAAACGGGCCATCGAACCCATAATGATCACAACATGGTCTAATATTCACTGACAGTGTATCGCATTTAGTAAGCGATGTATGAAGACCATGTGAGTCAACAATATTGGCCCCTAAATACCCGTCACAATTGTGCCCTGAATGGGCAATGATCCAGCTTATTCATCCAGTGTGGCAGAATTCATATCTCATGTCACTAGTCACTACAGAGTGCTTCATCGCTTTGTAGATTAGAATATCTACAGAAAATATTAATTCATACAATCATTGAAGCTACACTGTATCTATACATAAATGTAAAAGTAGTGAGTATCTATAATACAACTATATTCGTGTAATATACAAGATAGAGACTATAGTGAATTAATAATTTCATCGGAAGAGTAGCAGCAGTTACTTTACATATTCACCATTGGTCCGGGAATAAATAGGAGAGAAATGAAAAAAGAGAAAGAAAAAAGAAGAGAGAAAGAAGAAATTTATTAATTATCCCATCGCTTGGTATTTTGAAGAATTCCACCAAAGCAATAGGGACTCATTAAGCTTTTTTTGATTGGATCAGGTACCAATAAACAAGAGGGGAGGAGACAGAGTGAGACAATTGCGAGTACTAGAGTCAAAGTATATTATCACGCTTCAAACCATGACCCCGGGAGTGGGTACACTTTGATTAGATTTCTTCTGTCTCTCTTTTTTTTTTCTTTCTCTTTTTTCATTTCTCTCCTATTTATTCCCAGACCAATGGTGAATATATATATATATACGTCCTGACATGTACCTGTGGCCTCCACTATGTGGGTAGTACAAAACTACAGATACATGTCAGAATCCTCCAACATTTGAGAGCGATTGTCAATAACGATACGGCGTACCCATTGGCCAGACATTTCAAAGCAATACATGGCAACGATTTAAAATGTCTTCAATATTTTGTTATTGCTGCCATCCCAGACAATCCTACGGGTGGAAATAGCGAAAAGCCACTCAGAAAACTGGAGTCCAAGTTCATCCTGGAACTAGACAGCAATCACCCTAAAGGGCTTAATAACACCGAGGACCTGCACAATTTCTTGTAAATACTGACCCTGCAAAAACTAAACCCATATGCCGTATGAGCTGAGCCCTACATTGAGTCGTCATCTATTTGCTGTAAATTTATTTTCCCGTTTTCCCAAGACCCTGTTGTTTTTAACGTCACATTGTAATACACACATTGACTCTTTAATGTGTATATTTTTTAAACCCTTTGGCACATATTTACACTTTTTGCACATTTTGCACAATTTATGGTACTGTATGTTATGCATTTTACAAGTCAATATTTTATGTGGTACTTAGATATCTGGAATCCACTTTTTACAAACCTTTTTTATTGGCTGCACATCTATGAGAACACCTAACGGGGAATACCCTAACTAGTCTAAGAGGAATGAATTCCGGAATACTGTCTGCTTATGGTATAAAATTGAACTGATTGAATATTAACTTTTGAGATAAATGCCATTTTTATATATATGAAATGGTTATTTATTTTAATGTCATCATATTTATTTAAGTATATTTATATATTTATAAAACTATTGGTTTTAATGTTCAATCAATTTAATACTGCAGTTAGAGTCATTTATGATACTATTGACTCGTGTTTCATATCATGGTTTGCATTTAAGCATTTTTTACAAACTCATCTGATGTTTGCTTCAACAGGTTTGTAAATGTCTTTTAATGTGTCAATCTGAATGCACTATTCGCATTGACTGGCAAAAAGTGAAGTGTTTCTTTTATGTTTTCTGTACCATGTGATGAGGGTGAAAGCATCATCAACACACAAAAAAAACACAGCATAAAAACTGAAAGCGGACTGCGTTTCCGCTAGTGAACAAGGATACTTTGTACTCGAAACGCGTCTGACTGTGGTGTAATAAATTAAGACCTGGTGTAACCACGAAACCCATGGGTGTCCGTTTCCCGTTTCAACGAGTCCATATTATATATATATATATATATATATATATAGGTAGGTAAGTAAATCTTCGTATTTATTTGCAAAACACAGAGCAGTTGAAAGGAAAAACAGTCCAAGGTATCACCATAGGCTGACGCGTTTCATGCTGCTTTAGCATTTCTTCAGAGGCTTCAAACACACTGCCTCGTGCATCGGCATCCTTTGTAACTCTGAACACCTGCCACATTGCTGGTATTCGTAGTGCCGCTCATACCACTCCAGTGAGCTTCTCGATTTCAGTGTGCATATCTTTCAAAATTAAAACCCCAGTGGGTCTGGAAAGCGTCCCAAACACGACCTGTCTTCCCTTAAACGCTGCTAGCCAGTTGACTGCAGCTCGGTCCACTGCTGAGTGGCAGGGCTCCTTCCCGAACGGGACCGGCCGTAAAAAAATCAAAATCTAAGGTTGCCCCATTTGGAAGAGCCAACAAGCAGGTAGGTAAGTACATATTCGTATTTATTTGCAAAACACAGCGCAGTTGAAAGGAAAAACAGTCCAAGGTATCACCATAGCCTGACGCGTTTCATGCTGCTTTAGCATTTCTTCAGAGGCTTCAAACACACTGCCTCGAGCACCGGCATCCTTTGTAACTCTGAACACCTGCCACAGTGGGTGTTGGCTCTCCCAGAGCCTGCTGGTATTCGTAGTGCCACTCATACCACTCCAGTGAGCTGCTCGATTTCAGTGTGCATATCTTTCAAAATTAAAACCCCAGTGGGTCTGGAAAGCGTCCTTTGCCCCTGGGCTGCTCATAAAGTCTTGCAAACACGACCTGTCTTCCCTTAAACGCTGCTAGCCAGTTGACTGCAGCTCGGTCCACTGCTGAGTGGCAGGGCTCCTTCCCGAACGGGACCGGCCGTAAAAAAATCAAAATCTAAGGTTGCCCCATTTGGAAGAGCCAACAAGCAGGTAGGTAAGTAAATCTTCGTATTTATTTGCAAAACACAGCGCAGTTGAAAGGAAAAACAGTCCAAGGTATCACCATAGCCTGACGCGTTTCATGCTGCTTTAGCATTTCTTCAGAGGCTTCAAACACACTGCCTCGAGCACCGGCATCCTTTGTAACTCTGAACACCTGCCACAGTGGGTGTTGGCTCTCCCAGAGCCTGCTGGTATTCGTAGTGCCACTCATACCACTCCAGTGAGCTGCTCGATTTCAGTGTGCATATCTTTCAAAATTAAAACCCCAGTGGGTCTGGAAAGCGTCCTTTGCCCCTGGGCTGCTCATAAAGTCTTGCAAACACGACCTGTCTTCCCTTAAACGCTGCTAGCCAGTTGACTGCAGCTCGATCCACTGCTGAGTGGCAGGGCTCCTTCCCGACCGGGACCGGACGTAAACATATCCAAAACTAAGGTTGCTCCATTTGGAAGAGCCAACAAGCAGGGAGGTAAGTAAATCTTCGTATTTATTTGCAAAACACAGTGCAGTTGAAAGGAAAAACAGTCCAAGGTATCACCATAGCCTGACACGTTTCATGCTGCTTTAGCATTTCTTCAGAGGCTTCAAACACACTGCCTCGAGCACCGGCATCCTTTGTAACTCTGAACACCCGCCACAGTGGGCATTGGCTCTCCCAGAGCCTGCTGGTTTTCTTAGTGTTGCTCATACCACTCCAGTGAGCTGCTCGATTTCAGTGTGCATATCTTTCAAAATTAAAACCCCAGTGGGTCTGGAAAGCGCCCTTTGCCCCTGGGCTGCTCATAAAGTCTTGCAAACACGACCGGTCTGCCCTTAAACGCTGCTAGCCGGTTGACTGCAGCTCAGCCCACTGCTGAATGGCAGGGCTCCTCCACGACCGGGACCAGCCGTAAACATATCCAAAACTAAGGTTGCCCCGTTTGGAAGAGCCAACAAGCAGGTAGGTAAGTAAATCTTCGTATTTATTTGCAAAACACAGAGCAGTTGAAAGGCAAAACAGTCCAAAGTATCACCATAGCCTGACGCGTTTCATGCTGCTTTGGCATTTCTTCAGAGGCTTCAAACACACTGCCTTGAGCACCGGCATCCTTTGTAACTCTGAACACCTGCCACAGTAAGTGTTGGCTCTCCCAGAACCTGCTGTTTTTTGTAGTGCCGCTCAGATTACTCCAGTAAGCTGCTCGATTTCAGTGTGCATATCTTTCAAAATTAAAACCCCAGTGGGTCTGGAAAGCGTCCTTTGTCCCTGTGCTGCTCATAAAGTCTTGCAAACACGACTGGTCTGCCCTTAAACGCTGCTAGCCGGTTGACTGCAGCTCGATCCACTGCTGAGTGGCAGGGCTTCTCCACAACCGGGACCTGCCGTAAACATATCCAAAACTAAGGTTTCCCCATTTGGAAGAGCCAACAAGCAGGTAGGTAAGTAAATCTTCGTATTTACTTGCAAAACACAGCGCAGTTGAAAGGCAAAAAAGTCCAAGGTATCACCATAGCCTGACGCGTTTCATGCTGCTTTAGCATTTCTTCAGAGGCTTCAAACACACTGCCTTGAGCCCCGGCATCCTTTGTAACTCTGAACACCTGCCACAGTAAACGTTGGCTCTCCCAGAACCTGCTGGTATTCGTAGTGCCGCTCACACCACTCCAGTGAGCTGCTCGATTTCAGTGTGCATATCTTTCAAAATTAAAAGCCCAGTGGGTCTGGAAAGCGCCCTTTGCCCCTGGGCTGCTCATAAAGTCTTGCAAACACGACCGGTCTGCCCTTAAACGCTGCTAGCCGGTTGACTGCAGCTCGGTCCACTGCTGAGTGGCAGGGCTCCTCCACAACCGGGACCTGCCGTAAACATATCCAAAACTAAGGTTTCCCCATTTGGAAGAGCCAACAAGCAGGTCGGTAAGTAAATCTTCATATTTATTTGCAAAACACAGCGCAGTTGAAAGGCAAAACAGTCCAAGGTATCACCATAGGCTGACGTGTTTCATGCTGCTTTAGCATTTCTTCAGAGGCTTCAAACACACTGCCTTGAGCACCGGCATCCTTTGTAACTCTGAACACCTGCCACAGTAAGCGTTGGCTCTCCCAGAACCTGCTGGTATTCGTAGTGCCGCTCACACCACTCCAGTGAGCTGCTCGATTTCAGTGTGCATATCTTTCAAAATTAAAAGCCCAGTGGGTCTGGAAAGTGTCCTTTGCCCCTTGGCTGCTCATAAAGTCTTGCAAACACGACCGGTCTGCCCTTAAACGCTGCTAGCCGGTTGACTGCAGCTCGGTCCACTGATGAGTAGCAGGGCTCCTCCACAACCGGGACCTGCCGTAAACATATCCAAAACTAAGGTTTCCCCATTTGGAAGAGCCAACAAGCAGGTAGGTAAGTAAATCTTCATATTTATTTGCAAAACATAGCGCAGTTGAAAGGCAAAACAGTCCAAGGTATCACCATAGCCTGACGCGTTTCATGCTGCTTTAGCGTTTCTTCAGAGGCTTCAAACACACTGCCTTGAGCACCGGCATCCTTTGTAACTCTGAACACCTGCCACAGTAAGCGTTGGCTCTCCCAGTACCTGCAGGTATTCGTAGTGCCGCTCACACCACTCCAGTGAGCTGCTCGATTTAAGTGTGCATATCTTTCAAAATTAAAACCCCAGTGGGTCTGGAAAGCGTCCTTTGCCCCTGGGCTGCTCATAAAGTTTTGCAAACACGAATGGTCTGCCCTTAAACGCTGCTAGCCAGTTGACTGCAGCTCGATCCACTGCTGAGTGGCAGGGCTCCTCCACGACCGGGACTGGCAGTAAACATATCCAAAACTAAGGTTGCCCCATTTGGAAGAGCCAACAAGCAAGTAGGTAAGTAAATCTTAGTATTTATTTGCAAAACACAGCGCAGGTCCAGGCTGACACCAATCTGGTTCAACTATGGAACAAGTGAGTTGGGACCCTGCAGGGGGGCCCCAGGGACACTTCATCAGCAGCTACAAAGCGGGGCAGGCACCCGCCCCTTATGTACTTCATCCCCACTTGGATTTGATATGGTTTTAATTTGAACAAAGAGACGCAGCCACTTGGAATTTATTTGGCACTACGGATCCCATAAAACCACAGAGGGGGACACACCCAGTGGGGCGGGAACTGTTTAAATATGTACATTAGAGAAGGCGTCCCTTTGCTACTACAAACCTATGCCATTGAAGAAGTGAGTTTTGTCTCTCGAAACATGTCTGGCAAAGCTATTTGTGTGAGGACATTTGTGACTGGGACCCTGCTGGCAAGCTGCCGGTATTAAAGTGAAGTTTTGGATCCATTTCGTGTGGTCTTTTCCAAATGGGTTTCCTGCATTGTTGGATATACGCTGACGACACGCAGCTGCTGTTCACTTTTAAAACCTTTACCCCGGAGATAAGACAAGCTTTCTCTAACGGCATGACTGCGATCGCAAGCTGGATGGCCAAGAACTTTCTCCAGTGCAATGTGGGAAAGTCGGAGGTCATGTTATTTGGAGAGGCAAAAATCCTGTGGACCCCTGACTGGTGGCCCACTAGTCTGGGTCAGGCCCCTTCCCCTAAACAGGTGGTGAAAAATCTGGGGGTCCATCTTGACCACGATCTCACCCTTGCTCATCATGCCAGCACCACGGCGGGATCTTGCTTTCACATTATTAGCCTCCTTCGGAAAGTGTTCCCCCTTCTCCCTGACAACACAAGAAAGTCCTTGGTCCAGGCCCTCGTTCTGAGCCGCCTGGACTACTGCAATGGCCTATTTCTAGCAGCCAATGAAGGAGTGCTTAACAAACTTCAGGTTGTTCAGAATACCGCGGCACGTTTGGTGACCAATGCCCCCCCCAGAACGCCATCCCTGCCCCTTCTCAAAGCCCTCCACTGGCGTCCCATCCGGAAACGGGTGGAATTTAAGATCTGCTGTGTGATGCACAAGAGTCTCCACAACCTAGGGCCGCACTATCTGGCCGAAAAATTTGTCTACCACCGCCCTTCCCGTAATCTGAGGTCCAGCAATCAGCTGTTACTACAGATTCCTAGACATAATAAGACCAGACAGGGAGGTCGTGCCCTCTCCATCATGGGCCCTCGTCTGTGGAACAATCTTCCCCTTTCCCTTAGAGAGTGCCCGAGCTATCTAGCTTTCAGGAAATGCCTAAAGACAACTCTGTTCTAGGATGAGCGCATGCCCGATCTGTTCACTTCATAGCACCGCGCGGAGATACACCTTCGGGTGTGATGCCGGCGCGTTACAAACCCATAAATAAAATAAATAAATAAATATATATATGTATTCACAGAAAAAAATCAAAGCTACAGCGATGTTATGGTTAGGAATCGGTATCTAAAAAAACCTCAAAAATTCACTGAAGCAAAGGTTACAGGGATGTTATAGTTAGGAATTAGCACATAAAAAACCTTAGAAATTCACTGAAAAACCAAAGGTTATAGAGATGTTATAGTTAGGCTCAGGTTCACTCCTACAAAACCAGTGAAACTCAGCAGTAACTTGCGCCCCGCGATGCACTGCTTATGACCTCACATATTACATCACTCGTGACATAGTCAGTGACATCACTGATAACATCCCTTGTAACGTTTGTTTTTCTGTGAATTTCTACGTTTTTTAAAAATTTATTGCACGTGTGTCCCTGGCTATTCATTCTAAGTATGGTGTTCAAGAGCAGCTCCTTATGGGAGTCAACAGGCTGTCAGAGAGGAGTATACATTTTACATGTACAAGGATTTATCTCGTAAGCCCTCTGCAGCTACACAATCGACCAGCTGTGATCGAAAAATCTGAACTCCACCGCTACGAGACGATGCCACTCGGACCCCCCTGTCCCCCGAAACCCGAAGATACTGTTGCTAATCTGCAGAAGACCCTCCAGAAAGAGCAGAAACACTTCAATCGACCTCTTCAATCAAGGAACACTCTGAACAAAGCAGCAACATACCGTCATGCTCCCAATAATTCCTACGAAATAAAAAGACATTACTCACCGGACACTCGGAGAAATACAGCCTGACCCGTACGAGGACAAGGAGCATCGCCACGTCTAGCACAGATGTTCGGCACCTCTTGCAGTCCCACACGACATCAGGACATCCAACCCGGAGCCAGTGGAGGGAAAACGCTACGGAACCGAAGCGGTTCGGACATTAAAAACGGCGGGAAAAAAAATTTCTGATAAATCACGGACCACGACGAGCTCCCCACAGCCTGTCTCCAAAATGGCGCTCTGACAGGACAAAGCTCCAATAATGCCTGAAAACCCTACAGAGCTCCAAGGAACTCAAGGAAGAAGATTGGGTGACTGACTTCCCCCAAATTCACACCGGAGCTATAGGAGGCTAATCGCTGCCCAACTGTAACAGCAGTTTCACCGACCAACAACGGAGGATGAAGGAAACGCGGATCACGGAGGTCTCCCCCCCTGCCTGTCCTCAAAATGGCGCATCATTCTGGACATCGCGCAAATTCCCCATAATAACATCATCAATAATATCGAAATAGCAGAGGTACAGCACGCCTTATTGGTCTCCCCAGCCTAGCAAACCATAATCCAAATGCAGGCAAAAGCTCCAGAACGGAGTAATCTTGGTACATACACGATCCAACCCCGCCTGACCTTAAGATCGCGGCGATTATGGGACACCCTGGAGGAACAGCCCCGACATCACTGTAATCGGGACCGGAGCCAGGAACCTTATCGTTGCAACCGGCAACAAGAATCTCAAGGGCAAAAAGAACACGCTATTGCCACCCACCTACTAGTCCATCCTCCCCTTGCTCAGAAAACTCACGATATCAGAGGAATCTCAACTTCCCCCTGCCCGACCCCATGACGGCAAGGAGATTGAGACATGTCACGGGAACAAGCCAGTCACCACCGTGTCCGGCATTAGTAGACTCAACAGCTTTTTCTCACACTCAAGTACAACCCTCCTCACAACTTCTGATTTAACCCTAGCACGGAGAGTCAAGGACCGAGACGGGGACCCCCCTCCTCCCGCCTGCCCCCAAAATGGCACCCAAAAGTAGGGACACCTCTCTTGAAATGAACAGTGTTGCACTGCACTAACGAAGATACGATGCCACATCCGCTCAACTCACCTTATCAGCAGGTTGCTCTCCCTCCAGCCCTTTGAGGAAGACCACACAATGGCGACAAGATAGCCTGGCCACACAGTGGAGAACTAGGGACCCGGAACACGAAACGGACTCCCATCCTGCCTGGTCCAAACAGAGCACACACAATGGGTCATAGATCGTGAAGCGCCCACTGCGCATCGCATCCCGTAGGATCTAGGTTCCCCAAAGGGCATGCAAGACCACAACAAGACTGAAACTGCACCACCTAACTTCCTAGAACTGCACCTCACCGCACAGGAAACAACCACAGCTCTCAGCCCATAGTCACCTCCACTACCCTTACCCCGAAAGGAGATCGTCCAACGCCCACACGCCCCCCCGTCACTATGACTATCGACTCCAACCCCTTGTCCTCCCCCCTCATTAAACGTCACAGGCCTAACTCCTTCTCCATCACCCCCCCTCACAACATCTCACCCGATGCAAAAAAAGCCCTTAAGCACAAACTAATCAGGCAATTCCCTGAAGCCCTCTTCGCAGATATATACCACTCCCCCTCAAAAGGTCAAATAAAAATGGACCTTATCTTTCATACTGCCAGACCAGGCTACTGGATCTCTAACCTAAGAGAAAAATGCCTAATCACAAAGACAACGAAGACGATCCATAGCTGCAAGCTCTCCTTCCTCACCCCTAACCACCTGCCCAACCAAGGGATCACATCTATGACCATATACTCTAACGGCACAGTCCTGATCCAAGCCGACAACGCCAATCTGGAGGTTTTTGACCGCCTATTCCCTTCTCTCCTTGCAAACCCTATCACACCCAACCCATGCCAGGCACAACAACCCAGCATGATGCTCAACCAACCCTCACCACCCCCCAGGCACACAACCACCCCCATGCACGCCCTACCCCTCCTAAAGGCCCAAAAAAACATAGACACAGTCCTGCCTAACAGCACGACCCACTCTCCAGAAACACCCTCGATGCAGAATACCCTCCCAGCAGCCCCAGCGCGCTATAAGGCTAGACCTAAGCCCTCCAACTCCCAATCTACACCCTCCCCTCTCTTGAATAACCGCCCTGCACCACCCAACCACCACACCCAGCCCAGGACTCAAACAGGCATCCCAGCCCAATCGGACATCCTAAATGACCACAAAACCCAACATAACCACAACATCTCCGTAAAACACCCCCCCCCCCGCAGGAGGTCCCACTCGACTGCCTCACCCGCATCGAAAACCAAATCAACACTATAATTCATGGTCTGAATCTTATCCTCACCAACCTCGAAACTACCCGCAACCCCCACCCTAAGTCCCAACCAGCCCCCCAAGTCACGCACAACCCCGCAAGACCAATGAACTCAACAGCCCACACCAACTCACACCCCCTCCCACCGTCCCAGGCCTGGAGACCCAGCAGAGCGGTGAAAGCCATGACCTGGGAAGAGGCGCTAGAACTGGCCGCCTCTTTCACAACACTCACCACCCCCCCCACCCAGTCCTCTATACAGGTAGTCACAGGTCTCAGAAACGAACATCCCATACGCAAACCCCCTAGACCCCCGACCGCCCTCATCACCATTCCTACCAAAACCACGAAAAAAGAAGCTCCCCAGACCAACTGCTTGCTCATAAATTGCAGATCTGCCACCAAACACTCGACCGAGCTAGCTGAGACCATCCTCAACCACAGCATAGACCTAGCATTCATCACTGAGACCTGGCTAGACGACTCCTCCCCACCCATCCTAGATATGCTGGTCCCTCCAGGCTATTCCATCATCAACAAAGATAGGAAGGACCAAAATAAAGGTGGAGGTGTGGCAATTATCCACAACAACAACCTTTCAGTGGTCGAATGCGACGCCTTCAACTACAATGCCTTCGAATGCCTTACAACCAATATCAAAACCACTGACAACAACCTACTGCAATGCCACCTAATATACCATCCCCCAGGCAACAACACTATATTCACAGAACAACTTTCAAACCTAATCGCCAACTCCCTCAAAGAGTCCAACACCATCATTCTAGGGGATCTTAATCTGCATTGGCACAACGAGAACAATGCCACTATAAAATCACTAAACAAACTTCTCCACGCAAACAACCTCTCCCAACACTGCTCAAAAGAGACCCACAACAAAGGGGCAACACTGGACGCCATCATCGCCAGGAACGATGCAATCTCTATTGAACACATCCTACCGGTAGATTGGTCTGACCACCACCTAATCCTATTCCACCTCACTCAACAGATCCAGTCCCACCCCACAATCGCAGCCCCCAGCACATGGTCCAGGAGTCTATCACAAATCAACTCAAAAGAACTAGAAGAAAGAATAGCCTCCTCCCTGCCGATCCACACAGAAGGCCTCTCAACTACCGAACTCATCTCTCACTACAACTCCACCACATCCGCCATCCTAGACCAACTGGCACCTCTAAAACAAAAAAGACCCAGGAACATTTCATCGAGAACCTGGTTTAACAAAGACATCAACGAGGAAAGGAGACTCCTCAGAGCCACAGAACGACATTGGAGAAAAAACCCCTCCTGTAGCCGTCGCGAGGAACTCAGAACAGTAAGAAGAAGGTACAAAAACCACATCAACAATGAAAAAACAAACTTCTTCTGCAATGCGCTAGAAAAGGCAAAAAACAGACCTAGAGAACTCTTTGAGATCATCAAAAAACAAACCTCCAAGCCATCCACCGTCCATGCTCAACCCTCCAAAACCCTATGTGACAACTTCGTCTCCTTCTTCAATGAAAAAATAGCCAAGATCGAACTATCCCTAGACATCAGCCCTACCTCGACCATCAACAGCAACCTAACTACAACATTCACCACCTCTGGAGACACAACCTCTATTGCCTGGTCCTCTTTCGACCTCGTCCAAGAAGCCGAGATCCTCAACCTAATCTCATCCTCCAAATCCTCCTCCCATAACCTTGATCCCATCCCCGCCCAAATGGCCAAAGACCTCAAACTCACCCTTGCCCCACTCTGGTGTAAAATCATCAACAGCTCCCTAAAATCTGGCATCATCCCGGACTGCCTTAAAGTTGGCCAGGTCACTCCCCTCCTGAAGAAAACAGGTCTGGATTCCAACGACCGTAACAATTTCAGACCAGTCTCAAGTCTACCCTTCCTAGCCAAAATCCTAGAAAAATGCGTACTACGCCAACTCAACAACCAGCTCGACAACATCAACCTGCTTGATCAAAACCAATCAGGCTTCAGAAAAGGCTACAGCACAGAAACCGCAATCCTGAACATAGTAGATGACATCCGCAACTCCCTTGACTCGGATCAATGCTGCCTACTCATCCTCCTTGACCTGTCAGCGGCGTTTGACACGGTTGACCATAAGCTCCTCATCAAGGCCCTCAAAGAACGAGTAGGCGCGGACGACATGGTCCTGAAATGGTTTGACTCCTTCTTTAAGAACCGCTTCCAAAGAGTAAAAATAAAATCCTTCACATCAGACCCTCTCCCCGTGACCAGAGGGGTCCCCCAAGGATCCGTCCTTTCCCCTCAACTGTTCGACATATACATGGCTCAATTAACCAATTTCCCGGCACTCAAATTATATCAATTTTTAGTCCCTTATTTATTAAGGAATAGAAGTTATTCTGTGCATAGATCCTGAATATTTATCCACAAGTGACAATTTTGGTTCTTATTGTTAACAAGAATTTATTAACACATGTTGGTGAGCAAAATCAAGATGTTAAATACATTGTTCAAATAACAATACATAACCGGTCAGGAGAGGATGGTAAACAAAGTGTACAAGACAATTGATATTTTGTATGTCCACCTCTTCCTGGTCCAAACAAGAAACAGCCGACACGTGTTTCGTCACGTCATGTGACTTCCTCAAGGCTTCTGAATATTTGTAGGGCGGAGTTATATATCTATGTCTTTGTTCTTCTCAATGATTACCAAACTTTCAGAATTCATCTCACAAATGATTTTATCCAAGTGTTTATGTTGCTCCTATTTGTTGCAGTTCATAAATCCAACCGTGTTTTACGCGTTGTTGATCTCAAAGGAAAGTCTTAGTATTAAAATCAGAGTATGAATGGACAAATCAAATCTAAGCTCGTAAGTTAAACATATCCCTCTGAGTCCTTTGTCCGTTAAGATCAATCTAATGTTTATTATATTTTTGTCCTCGATTTCTCCTCTCTGTTTGAAGAACGTATATAAACAAACTAGTTTGCCGTGGCAACCTGCGGACCTGGTAGCCTTTACAGAGAGGACGTCTAAATACGCGGCTTATCAGAGCCCACCATTTATGCCGTACGAACGAAAAGGTTCTTAACAATAATTGGCTAGGAATTTATGAACCTATGTGGATAAACGTGTTCGAGGTCGTCATCCCATATACTAAGAGAGGAGAAATGATTGCACTGTTAATCGAGGTGCGCCCCAAAAACATTACTGCCATTGGAAGCATATACATGGCTCCCCTCACCATCATACTGAAGAAAGCTAACATCCCTTTCCATCTATACGCGGACGACACCCAGATCTACATAGAAGCCACTTCCTATAACGACATTCTAAGGCTCAACGACACTCTAAATGAAATCCAAGAATGGCTAGGGACGAATCACCTCAAATTAAACCAAGGAAAAACCGAGATCCTCCTCATCTCCAACAAAGATGACACCCCCAAATTGACTGAATGGGTGAAAGCCATTGACGCTCTCAAAGGAAATCTCACCCTGACCAACACAGTAAAATCACTTGGAATCACCCTGGATCACAAACTAACTATGTCAAACCACATCAAGAACTCCGCGAAAAGCGCCTTCCTTAATCTGAAGCGCCTCAATAAAATCAAACCACACATCCCACAAAAAGATCTCCAACAAGCCACCCAAGCATTGGTCCTGTCCAGACTGGACTATGGGATCGCAACACTATCCGGCACAGCCATATCCCACCTAGCGCCACTGAAAACCACCCTCAATGCAGCAGCCAGAATGGTCTCAGGTGCAAGGAAATTTGACCACATATCCCCCGCACTCAAAGATCTTAAATGGCTTCCAGTGGAAATGTGCGCAAACTTCAGAACGGCTTGTCTCACACACAAAGCCCTACACACAGGAAAACCGGAATATCTAGCCTCCAAGCTCAAGAAAGCGGGTCAATCCAGAAACCTCAGAAGTTCAAACTCCCTACTACTCATCCCCTTGAAAACCCGGAAAAAAAAAACGCCAGCCGCTCCTTTGCCGGCAACGCCCCAAAAATCTGGAACTGCATCCCAGTGGACATCAGAACCACCCCTTCCTTTCCCGAATTCAAGAGACGACTAAAAATCCTCTATCTCAACCGCGCATTCCCGAACTCTACCTCAATAGCGCAACCTGGAACTCGGACTACCTCAACTACCCTACCTCAAAACCGCCCCCCAGGCGGAAGACCACTGAGCTAATCGCTGATCTTGTATGTACCTGATCTATAGTATGCTGTACTATTTTTCGCACTTGTTTCTTCCTGACTGAATGTAAAGCGCTCCGATACCCTTGGGTCTGGCCAGCGCTAAAGAAAACTCCAAAAATAAATAAAATAAATAAATACATGCTAGTGATGATTAGAAGGAGGCCTTGGATCTGCTGCTGCTGTTGGTCATACAGTGTAGTGCTTACAGCTGTGCAAGACTACTAGGGCCCGATTCACAGAACTAACTTAAGACAAAATCCTAAACTTACTACCATTTTGGTTATCACAGAAGGCACTTACTCATTTTAGTATTCACAGAGGCACTTACTCATTTTGGTATTCACAGAGGTTAGGAGTCCTAACTTTAGGACTCCTAAATGCCTTCTGTGAATACGGAAAGTCTTAAAGTTAGGATTTTTCTCAGTTTAGGAGTCCTAAAGTTAGGACCCCTAGTACTGTGTGCATCTGAACAGATGATGATGTCATGAGGTGACTCATGGGCAGGAGAGTAACCTCCTATGTAGAAACATGCCAGAATGTATTCAAATCATTATGTCTGGGGTTTGGGGAGTTCAGAGACCACCATATAATTCCTCAGTGTCCCTGTTATCACTCATACTGTCTTTATATGCATACTAGTGAGGGGGTCCGGCACTGCACTACTTCTACAGGCTGGAAGGTGTAGTGAAATACATTAAACATTTCCAAAAACTGGATTTGCCACCAGGACTGATGAGCACATGTGTCCCACAAAAATCAACAGCTGATACACTTCAATAAGGAGACCTAAGTTAATAGTATGAGTACAGAGTGACACAACAAGTAGCCAAAAATTGTTGAGTTGTATTTTGTGTTAGTTTCTGCTGCATCTCATTGCATATGAAGTAAGAAGGGAGAAGGGGCTGTAATGTGTGACTAATGGATTTTAGTGTGATGCTGTGCACACTAAAGCCAGCAGTAAAATGGGTTAGTCTAACTCCTGAAGACTGGCACTTGGCAGAGCTGTATTGGTAATTGCTTTTACCTCAGAGATTAAAAAAATTATTGTGATTCAACAATAGCTGCACTCAGATGTAGGCGCAAAGTTGCGCTTAGAGATAAGTTATTGGTATGAATGGTCTTGCTCAAAAAGTACTTGCCTAACAGTCCTTTTTGAAAGTTTTTATTAAATTGTATTCAGTTGAAGTTTATGCAGTCCCAGCATTAACACGTGCGCGATAATGTTTATTGGCACAAGCTTATGACCACTTCCACTACAGATTCCCTTACTATCATACTTTCTGAGTGCCCCTCAAGTCTCCATAACCACTTTCTCGCAGATTAATGTAATACTTATATAGTGCTACTTGTACCAGTGTAGGGCATCAGAGCGCCTTGCATTATACACATTAAACAAAGACAATCAATCAAATGTGTGTAAATAAGTGTATAGGAAATCTTACATGAGCTAGAGGACTACAAGGTGTAGGAGTGGTATGTAATTCTTACTGTTGGGCAGTGTAGTTTAAGAGTGCTTTGTCAGAAGAACCACAAACTGAGAATTTAAAATGGAACACCATAGTTGGGCTTCTATTTAAGAATAAGAATCAATGTCTATGCAAATGAAAACTTTTTGCAACATAAATCTATTGTTTAATCTATACTTCTCAGTGTGCATGCAGTTTTTTCATAACAGTTAGTAGCTCACTTCTGTATTTTAGGATTTTTTTCCTTGTAAACTTAAAGTAAAACAAGGATGTCTGTCACAAAAGCAGAGGCCAACTAATGTATGTATAGCATATACACTTTTTTTAAATCTGATTGGTTCATGTTGTTTGCAGGAGGCAGGAGGCATATTAATCCTCTGCATTACTTTATACTGAGTCCAAACCTCAACTAGATAAAAGTGTGATCTCCATAGAGAAACAAAAGCAAATATGTTCACAGTGCTATTATTGTTTGCAAGTTGCTGGTGTAACTTCAAACATAGCGACCCTTGGGGAAGTGGCATTCCCAGCCCTGCCAAGTACCACGAATCAAGGGTAAGAGAAATGCATTTTAGTAGCGGTGTCTGCTTTACCTCACTAAAGTACATTGGTCACACAATTATAAACCTTTACTGGGATCATACGGTACTGTGCTTAATGAATGCAGCCCTTGTGTGGCATTTGCTGTGCACTGCTGTATGCAGGCATATTAATAGTTAATATCCTCCTAAGACTCAGTGACCGTCATTGCTGTGCTGACCTGGCAATTAAAAAAAGGAGTTTGATACATTTGTTTCTGCGATGCGTGCAAAGAACTTCTACAAATACAGAAACTGGACTCACAGTATGAACCAAGTGCATATGGCGTCTTAAGCCGTTTTCAAGGCCCAGTTTGCATTTCATCTCATTGGTCCTGCCAAGTAGCGGTGTGCACCAGTGTAGTGTTAGCACTCTAGCTGCCAGCGTTGCGCGATGACGCGAGACGCAGTGGCCATTTTACAGAGCGCGGAGCCTGAGCTGTGCACGGACGCGGCTCCCGGCACTCCTAGCCCCATAGATAATGAAAGTTATCTTTTCCTCCCCAAACCTTCCTTTGCCTCATCTGTGGGGGTACCCAACACTACAAAGTGGCGACGAGGACGGGATTTGGGCAAAACAGACGCCCAGGCGGTGCTCCTCCCCCACGAACCACTGGAGGCCGACACGAGGCAGGAGAGAGCCAAAAGAACCAGACACGAGGGTGAAAGGAGCGCGGCAGTAGAGCAGGAACGCAGGCACAGTGCAGCATCCACATGCAAGGCATGCTGACTCAACAACAAGCAGGTCAGAGCACGCCAGGTATACAAAGCAACAATACCGGACATCCTACCTATGGGGTGGCAAGGGACCCACAGGTCCACCAAGACAAGGGCAGAGTAAACCTTTCCAGGTACCCAGGACCGCGCTGCAGAGCGGCGTCTTCGCCAGTGTAGGGTCCCGGCCAAGAGTTGACCAAAGGGGAGACAAGACACTCTAGTGGGCACTTAAACACTAGGTATCACGCCCCAAGGCACCAGCATCACGCCGGGAACCTGGCGGAGCAGGCAGAGCAAAGTACGGGGGGGGACCTACGCCCCAACAGAGCACCACGCGCCAACACAGACAAGGTGCACCAGGAAGCCCCAGAGGAGAAGAAGAAGCGCCAGACAGGAGAGCAGAGATGTGTGCACAACCCTCCCCCTTACCACGCCAGTTCCCTTCCTGCCCCGGCCAGGGGACCCCACAATGAAATGGGAAGACTGGAAAGAGTAATTTATGAACTACCTAGAGGCACTGGAAGACGAAAACGGCGAGGCTTTCCCCAGTAAGAGAAGGAGGATACTGCTCCATAGCCTAGGCCCGGAAGGCATCAGAGTGTTTCAAAATTTAGTTCATGCGCCAAGACAAGCAGCAGATGACGACGTGTTTCAACATGCGATAGAAGATCTTAATGACCATTACAGACCAGCTGTGTGCACATCCATAGACCGGTACAACTTCCAACAAAGGAAGCAAGGAGTAGGAGAGTCCATAGACGAGTATGTGGCGGCACTGAAGAAGCTGGCAATCACGTGCAAGTTCAGCGCCCTACATGACGAGTTCATCAAAGACCAAATCGTCATGCACACCACTAACTCGGCAATCCAAGACAAGTTGTGGGTCAACGGTGATGCATCCTTGAAGGAGGTCATAGCTATGGTAAAGAAAGCCGAGTTATCGAAAAGATGTGCGGAGGCTGCAAAGAAAGAGACCACCACAAGACCTATGGTCAACAAAGTCACAGAAGCAGGTTCACCGGACAAAGGTAGAGCAGAGACGGAGGATAAGAAGACTTTTGTGGAAAAGTAAAATTTGCCATGTTCTGTGTCCCTACGTGTCATCCATCATATGTTATGTGTGCATGACCAATATGCATATGTTATTCCCCATGTCCGATTAGTGACGCAATTACAGTTGTGTCCTCCTCTAGTATGTTAGTTTCCAGTCCTCGTGAATACTACGAATATCAGGCCTATGTAAAGTAATGTTGCCACGTTTCTCAGTGTGCACGTTATTCCATTATAAAGTCCCCGTTTCTAGGCCTCAAAAGGGCCTGGACACCAGATTCAGCTCCTGTCTCCTGAAGCCTCGCTGAGGAGCGATGCAGCCCCCACCTGTATCCTCGACCTTTCACTTACTTCCTGCCTCGCAGTGCCCGGTGCAGCTTGGCTCTGCCTCTGAGTCTGCCAAAAGTATGTTATAGTTCCAGTTATCAGTTCAGTCCTCCTTCTTTGCATTCCTAAGCTACTGAACTGCATCAATAGTTTCCGTCATTGTCTAGCCTTCACGTCTCCATGTTAAGAGAAATACTGTATTTAATGGTCATTTAATATTCCTCATCACGCACTACATGTAGAATAATGCATGGTCCAGTCTTAGAGTCAAGTTAGCTTTTCCCCTCATGACTTCTAGTTTGTATCAACATGTTCCCTAAACATCAGATACTAGATAGGGTTTAGGTACATGTCGCTCCGACCCTCCAGACTTTAGTCTCTGCTCCTAGCACAGAGTTCATAGCCCCCAGCTTCTCCTCGTAACACGTCATTGCCAGTTTGCGCGCACCATCAGGTTAGAGGTCCCGGCTCTTTAGGTAGCCCCCTCCAATGTTTCCGCCCCATTCATGACATATTCTGTTTCGTTTGCACCACATGTCTATGTATACGCCCAGTTACACCTACTTTTACTCTTATCTTTCGCGACTGCTACGCGTCACGCCTTCTGCTCCACCCACTGCTACGCCTACTGCAATGTGATGCTATGTGTTTGCGTTATGTGTATAAGTTCATGCATTGTTATTAGAAGTTAGCGCGCTCATCCCAGACCCAGCCCCAGCAGCTGCTGGGCCCCTGTTCCTATGCAGGTTGTCCTGATCCGGTCCTTATGCTGTAATAAACCTGCAGAAACTCCTACTACCTCGAATCTTGACTCTTATTTATTGAGCTATCTGTTATGATATATGCCTAGTCAAAAATAGGGTATTATTTATTTATTTACCACATAATGGCGCCCGAACAGGGACCTGCCCTTTCCCCACGCGTCGGTGAAGCCACGCCGACCCCCTGACCCTCTGCAGTCGTGACGGAACCATACTGGCCAAGTGCAGATATTTCTGCTTCAAGTATCCCTCAGGCCCACGGAGGAGACGGAGGAGGCGGTCCAGCATCCAAACGAGACGGTGGAGGAACGCGGCGAGTCCCGACCAGAGCCCAAGCCAAGAGTCCAAGGTCCGAGGTATCCGGAGGCCCACCCGTAACTGAAGTCCGAAGTTCGTCGTCCGTCGTCGTCATCAGTCCAGTCCAGCCCGAGGCCTTCCGTTCCGTGCTGCCCGGTGAGTACCATTGCTGGGGTAGTATCTAGACAGGACCAATCTAAATTGACTCCTGGTCCGTGGGTTGGTGGTACCCAGACTCACAAACGAAGTGTTCACCTAGGTGGATACGGGTCTTGATGCGTCCCTTTATGGGACCGGTATGTTCCGTACTGCTACAGCAGTGCATCCAGTAACTCTAGTCTGTTCCGTTCTCGAGAAAATTCTTGTATTTCTGTTCTCAGTATTCCAGGTAATATTCTGTTCGAACTGTTATGTTATGATATTGTTTAATGTATTTTCAATGTCGTGGTATGCCTGAATTGTTTTCCCAATTGTTACTGTTCTTTGTGTATTGTATTGTGTTCCGATTCAAGTTTACAATGCCGCTCTTTTCCAAGTTACGTCAGTTAAAAACTAGAAAGGGTTTATTAGAAGAAGCAGTTCCTGTTCCGCCGAGGGACAGTCCAGGTCATTTTATGTATCAGAAACATGGCATAAGTGCCATATTGTATCTAGATTTATGGGTAGAGTATACCAAACAGTTAGAAGAAAAGTATAGATGGCCTGTATCGGGTACATGGGATGCCGAATGTATCATGCGAGTAGAAGAAGCATTATGGAAAAAGAAAGCCAGACAGTCACAGAAAGATGCCATCGAGTTATGGCGTAAAGAAGCGCATAGAAGAACCGAAAAGGAAGTCAGAAAGTCAGAGTTAAGTAGAGAATCCCAAGAACGAGCCCAAGAAAGAGAATTAATCGAGATAGGTGAACAAGTCAAAGCCGAACAGTCAGACAGACAGAGGCATGCCCTTATTAAGGGTATGTATCCTCTTCTTGCCGAGGGCTTGCCAAACGCGACCCCAGAGGCATCCAGTAATTTCCCGCCACCATTAGTTCCGACCAAGCTACGTCACAAACAGACCGCAGCTGATATTTTTATTTCGTCCTATTTGGACGACACAGTCCCAGAATATGCAAATCCTGTTCGCGCTCCGCCAGTCCCTGTAAATCAGGCACTTCCCGCTCTTCCAGACACCGGAGTACCTGCTACGGTACCCCCGGTCCAGCCAGCATTTCAACTTCCCGCTCCACCACGAAGAATGTCCGTCGATGATTCTAGTTTAGGGGCCGCAGGAGGAGGTCCTCCTCAAACCCCGCCGCCACACAAGCGTTTAACGTTAGCCGAATTACATGCACAAGCGTCACAGCGTACGCCTAGACATCAGACTGTAGCAGAAATAAGAAAATCCCTTGCCGAATGTGTCTATGATCCAGTCCCAGGCGAGGATAATATGGTTTTATATTCGTTCCGCGTAAGAAAGGTGGCCGAGTATCTAGTCACCTTACCGAATATGAAAGAAGATCTAGACAGAATATATCGTTTCATCCGTACAGGGGATGATCCAGAAAGTATTAGTGATGCCATGTCTCAAAGGAAAGCCGAGATTCAGCTCATGATATTAAAGTTTCTGATTAATTGTCTAATAAGAGAACAAGATTACCCGTCTAAAGATTCTGCCGAAATGAGAATCCTGACAAGGTGGAGTGATAATATAGCCGAGGGTAAGCACAAGACCGTCGGTGCCATGGAAAGTATGTACAAGAAAATCCGTAAAGAAATAATAAAGATACACGAACAGCGTAAAGCAGCACAAGTAAGCGAGAAAGAAAGTACCTCTGATCCTGAAGAGGAAGACGACGAAAATTCCGCCAGAATAGCGTACGTAGGAAAACCCAGATTTCCAGATCGCCATTTACGTCTAGAACCCAAGTCTATTTTCCATCATTCAGTACCAGAACAAGGTTCTCTAGAACAAGTGTTTCAAGCTACCGATCACATTCTGAAATCACGAATCGGTTACAGTGAATTAAGTACCATGCATGAACAGGAACTAGCCCGATCAGCAGTCCGATGGATTACTGATTCTACCACTTTTCCAGACGAAATAGTGGCACAAATGTTTCTGAAATTGCCCCCAGCCGAGCAGCGACTGGTGGGTATGTATATGATCCAGCACCTCATTACTCTGTATGAGGGTCAACATTCTGATCCAGGCCCGTTACATGATATCCTGAACGAGTTACTCCAGTACAAATGGAGAGGTCTAGGTACCGATTTAATTAGTGTCATTCTAGAACAACGTCACAAATATAGAACGTTCTTGAATCCGCATTTTGTTCATGTCTCACCCCCAGAAAGTAAATCATTCTACATAGACAGACAGAATCCGTTACGAGAAGTCCACCCAGTCAGAGGAACGGGTGGCGAAATGCAACGAGTGTTTGTATACACTCCAATCACAAAGATGGAACTTCTCGAGATGAAGAAATTAATTCCTTGTCATGACAAAGATCCAGCAGGGTTCCATCGAGAATTAAAAGACATGCTCCGAATGGGAGAATACACTTACCCAGATATCATTAAAATGTTAAAAGTCCTGTTGCCCGCAGGGGTGTATGAAAAGCTAAAGGAAAAAGAATGGGAGGTGGGAGAGAAAAAGATAGATTGGACAGCTCTAGAAGCTGAAGACAAGGCACGAGTACCAGGTACTGGTCTTGGAGATAAATGTAAAGAATTACCAGAATTATTAATTCAAGTTTTACCCAGATTATTGACAACTAGAAAAGAAGACTGGGATGCAATCTCAGCCTGTAAACAGAAACAAGATGAAGATATTAGTGATTTCTATTCTAGGTTTGAAAAATGTTTCAGTATCAACAGTGGTCTCAAGACAAGTAGTGAGTCATACCCTCACCTTTTCGTTACTAAATTAGTCGAGAATTCAAGTCCACAAATTAAAAATCGAGTTTTGAAAGTCGAAAGCACCTGGCAAGCTAATACTCCGTCCCAGATGTTCCAGATGCTCCAGTATCACCAGAATAGAATCAGGGAAGAGCAAGAACACGAAAGAAAACGTATGAAAGACACGAAAATGAAAGTACTAGTTGCACAATCTGTTCCTCAAGACAGTCAGAAGAGGGGTCCGAATCAAGCCAGCCATCCTGCAGCTCCCGTTAAAGGGAACTGCAATTATTGTAAACAGCCAGGTCATTTTATAAATGAGTGTGCAGTTCTGAAACACAACATAGCTACTGGTAAGACTAAAGAAAGACCACGTCCGCCTAGACAAGAACAAGTTTCACAGATTCCTCAGCCACAGAATGCACAACAGACAGTTACAGCACCGCAGCCTATCGCTGCAACACAGCATGTCACATCACAGATGTACCAGTATGCGCAGTCTGAGTATCCAGAGTACCAGCCATATTCATGAAACAGCCTAGAGAGGGAGGTAGGCTTGCCTCTCATCGAGATACCTGTAGATCAAGAAGGTCCCTATGTTCACAGTCAAGTATTAGGGAAAGACAGAAAGTTTCTGATTGATACAGGGGCAAGTAGGACCACAATTAGTCACGCCGAAGTTCCAGGGGCTCCGCTCTCAGGCTCAAGAAATGTTTCCCTTGGATTTTCCGGAAAGCCTATCGTAAACGAGATTTCAAAGCCAGTTACTCTAGAAGTAGGTCCATTGTCCCGCATGTAAGGATTGCAGGCTGGTTCCACAGGAGCGTCAGGAATCCGAAGAGTAGTCCGCAGCCTTCCCCTACGGTCTTCCGACTCTATCAAGCACTAGAGTACGAGAGACACGCCAGGGGAAAACAGGGAAACAAAACAAGGAAAGAAGGGGGAAGACAATGATGGCTGATGGTATTCTCCAGTAGTGAATATAGGGTACTTCAATGAAGGCAACAAGAAATCAGGAAGGCTGAAATGACAAGAGGAAACACTCTAGCTCTACTCCAATCAAACAGGATATTGATTATACATGTACATAAACATATCACGTACCCCAAGTTCTTAATATGACTCTGATTTAGCAGATGGAGGTGGTAATAAGGTACAACGTCTGGAGCTATAAGAAGGATGACACAGTTATTGAAAGGAATATTATAGTCTAGATGTTGTATGTTTGATAGCACTCTAAACAACCCCTCTCTTACTTCAACTATCTTGGAACTGCCATTGAAGACCCCTTCAATAACGTCTGGTACACAAAGAACCTTCCATTTAATCCTTCCGCAGATGTCTTTATGAATAATCACCATCTATGAGAACCAAACAAATTCTATACAATCTATATACATGGAACAATGATAAGGCAAAATATTGGTAGCGCATAAACGCTCTTACCGTGATTCCCTGTAGTGAGGAATAGAGGCACCCACCCAGATCCACGCAAGAGTGCCACAAAATACCAAGGACAGAGTTACCAGAATATAAAGGAAAGGGACGGTGGAAGCTCCTGGAAACAGGGACCTTACAGGTAAGGTGGGGACAGGAAAATAATAAAGGAGAAACCTAACTGACTAACTAAGTAAGGAGAAAAAATGAGGGAAAACCCCACACCGGACAGCGGAGCAAAACCCGGCTGTCAGGCTTACAAAAAAATACTGGGAAGCAAGAGGGAGACTGATTCCACCGGATGGCGGAGCTAAGCCCGGCCGCCGGGTGGAACTGAGGATCAGCGCAATAATTCAGAAGTTCACTATATAGCCGTGAACTAGTTCTTAGTAAAGCAGAGAACGGAGCAGTGCCCGGCCGGATGGCGGAGCAAGGCCCGGCCGCCGGGCGAGGCACCAGGAGTGGGGGAGAGGAGAGTGCGTACGCACAGTGTAATGCCCGGCCGAATGGCGGAGCAAAGCCCGGCCGCCGGGCGGAGCATACAGCAGTGAAACGCCTGAGGCAGAAAGGCACTGTAAACCAAACGCGTAAGCGAGCCCACTTGAGCTGGATGCAGGGGAACGCTACACGAAGGAACAGCGGTCAACAGCAGAACAGGTCCAAGAATAACGAAGTCAGAGAACAGGAACGGAACCGGAAACAAGGGAAGCTTGACGCAGGAACGTGAAGCGTCGTTCCCTGTTTCCAGGTTCCTTACATACCGGGTTTCTTAAAGGGACCGCGTAGGGGATTCTGAAAGCATGACACCGCACTACTGATCTGTTACTTACTAAGTCATGTCCAGAAAATCTGTTAGGCATTAAGACACTGAAAGAGTTAGGTGCCGTTATATGTTGTTCCCCAGAGGGAATACGATTGTTCCTACGTGACTTTAAGGGTCACTATGTATTACGAGATTTTGATTCAAGACTGTCTAATGTTCCGCAGCATTTATGGGCGCAAGGTCCAACTGATGTAGGTTACATGCAAATCACACCCTATCGTGTGACTCTCAAACCAGGTGTAGTGTTACCACGAATCAGACAGTACAGATTGCCACCCGAGGCTGTAGCAGCCCTGTCCAGAATTATTGACGAGCTCATCGCTCAAGGAGTAGTTGTAGAAACTGACTCCAATGTATGTAATTCTCCGATCATTCCAGTCATGAAACGTACTGATCCAAATGCACCCCCAGTATATCGATTAGTGATTGATCTACGAGAACTTAACAAATGTATTATTCCTCAGTACCCAGTTGTCCCAGATATCTCTTCCCTATTGACAGCCATTGATTCCGAAGCCACGTTCTTTACAGTAATCGACCTCAAGAACGCATTTTTTAGTGTTCCCATTCATCCAGACAGCCAGTTTCTTTTCGGATTTTGTTTAAATGGAAGGAGCTATATGTTCACACGCGCTCCTCAAGGTTTCACAGAAAGCCCTAGTATTTACAGTCAAGCACTTAAGAGACAACTAGATAATATTCACATGCCAACTGACACTGCCCTGCTCCAGTATGTCGATGATCTACTGATCACAGCCCGTTCTGAACGTGATTGCGAGCGAGCATCCCTTACAGTTTTGTATTTTCTAGCCGAGATGGGGCACAAGGTGTCCCCTTCGAAGCTTCAATTCTGTGTCCAGCAAGTGGTCTACTTAGGACACTTGCTGTCCAAGAGGGGTAGGCAGTTGACACCAGACCGTATCCAGTTAATAGCAAGTCTTCCCCAGCCCAGAACCCAGAAGGAGGTGCGTGCCTTTATCGGCCTTACTTCTTATTGTAGACAATGGATTCCCCAGTATGCATTCCTAGCCAAGCCACTGATACAGTTAACGACACAGGAGGCAGCCGTATCGACTGTCCTCCCTTGGACATCTGAACATACACTTAGTTTCAACGAGTTAAAGAAAGCCCTATGTCAAGCTCCAGTTCTAGCTACACCGAACTACAGTAAGCCTTTTACACTTTTTGTTACTGAACGTGAAGGTACAGCATTATCTGTTCTCACACAAGATCAAGCAGGTCAATACAAGCCCTGTGCTTATTTTTCGAGCACACTAGATCCAGTCGCCCAGGCGTTGCCTGCGTGCCTCAAGTCAGTTGCAGCCACAGCACTAGCTATCAGACAAAGTGATTCCATAGTTTTAGGACACTCCCTGACAGTACAAGTCCCACATTCCGTGGAAGTTCTTTTAAACCGAACACAAACTCAGCACTTGACAATTGCACGTTTAACAGGTTATGAATTGACACTGTTCCAGCCACACATAGATATTAGACGCTGCAACGTCCTGAATCCTGCTACACTGTTACCATCAGTTAATTCAAATCCTGACACACATGACTGCGTGGAAGTAGTCAACATTACGACAAAGCCAAGACAAGACCTGACAGACATTCCGTTACCAGATCCTGACCTGACACTTTATGTGGATGGTTCATGTATGAGAACTAGTACAGGAGAACTAGTCGCCGCGTATGCAGTGACTACTGACACAGAAGTTATTGAAACACACCGTATTGACACTCTGTCCGCTCAAGCAGCAGAGCTAGTTGCTCTGACACAAGCCTGTATACACGCCAAGAATCTGAAAGTTAATGTTTACACAGATTCACGTTACGCATTTGGAGTTGTACACGACTTCGGAGTGCTCTGGCAAGAGAGAGGTTTCATGACTTCTCATGGAACCAAGATTCAGCATGGTTTCCTTATCCAAGCTCTGTTAAATGCAATACATTTACCGACATCTATCGCTATTATGAAGTGCAAAGCACATACGAAAGTTACTGACATTATTTCCCAAGGTAATGATCTAGCAGATCGCACAGCCAAGCTTACAGCTCAGACTCCAGACATTCAAGCTAATCCGACACAGACACATACTCCAGATCCGATTACATGTATGACAGTTAAGGACCCTACACAAGATGTCATAGATATCCAGTTACATGCTACTCCCGATGAAATCAAGAAATGGTCCGAACAAGGAGGGGTCCAGACAGATCAAGGATGGTTAACGAAGGGTAGAGCCACATGGTTTCTCCCCGACTCTATGGTTCAAGTCATCATTAACACCGCACATATTCCGGCACATTTAGGAGAAAAAGCTATGTTAGACAGTATTCAGAACATTTGGTTCAACAAGCATTTACGAGCTGCAGCCAAACAGAAAGTCCGTACCTGTATGATATGTTGTCAGTTTAACCCAGGTAAAAGTGTCTCGGTGGAACAAGGTGGTTTCCAGCCTCCTGACCACCCTTTTGAAGTCCTCCAGATGGATTATATTCAGATGGAGCGATGTCGAGGTTTCAAGTATGTCCTTGTAGTTGTATGCGCTTTGTCCAGATGGACAGAAGCATATCCAGTCCCAGATTACACAGCCGCGACCACTGCCAAGCAGTTGGTTCGTGAATTCTTCCCCAGATATGGACTCCCTAGAGTCGTATATTCTGATAACGGTCAGCCATTCTCATCTGAACTCATGAAGCACGTTTCCCTTTTGTTAGGGTACCAGTGGAAGTTCCATTGTGTACGCCATCCTGAAGCAGCCGGTCTCGTAGAGAGACATAATCAGACCCTGAAAATTCGAATCGCCAAAGTATGCAAAGAAAAAGGTGTGGACTGGCTAGTAGCTCTGCCAGTCGCTTTGTTTTATATGCGCATGGTCGCACATTCCAGATCAGGTCTGTCCCCGTATGAGGTCGTATTCGGCCGCCCCCCTAACATGTGGGGTACTCCTAGACCCCGAAGTATTACTGATGTTTCATGTAATATGCTGACAGATTACCTAGCTTCCTTGATGTCTGCCCTCAACTCATGTCGTTCACAGGTTGCTGCCGCATTTCCAGACAATACCGAGGTGGCACCGCATGAAATCGTTCCAGGTTCCATGGTAATGATCCGAAACTTTGACAGATCAAGTCCGCTGGAGCCTCGATGGAAAGAGCCCCGTCAGGTCCTCCTCACCACCCGTACAGCCGTGAAGTTGGAAGGCCGAAAAGGATGGATACACCTTTCTCATGTAAAACTTTTCAATGGATTAAAACCCGTTTCTAAAAACATTTCCAAGGATTCCCAGGATTTTAAGGACTGCCGAAATATTGTTCCTAAGGACTGTCCCGCAAAAGACATTGACACAACCCCTTCCCTGTTAGAGAAAACTCCGCAGCAGGAGTATAAGCAAAAGTTAAGGTCTAGTAAATTAAGTCAGTCAGTTTGATTGTATAAGTCCTCCCCTAGGTGAAACGGTTAGACTGTTTCTGACATGTATAAAATAGACCCCCATAGTGAGAGAGTTAGTCAAAACTCAATTCAATGTATCATTTTTCTAAGTTTCATATTATTCATCAGCATTATGATTTCTTGCATCAGCTATGCATTTTTCCTGTATTTTTCAGTTCCTCATGTAAATAAGTCTGCTAATGCTACAGTAGAGCACACGTTTAGTGATCTGCCTCCTCACGAATATTCATACCGCCTCGCTATGCGTAACAATTCATTTATCCGTATGTTACATTACTCACACCAGACCAGCAATGCCACTAATTGTTGGGTGTGTGGTCGACTCCCCCCTTTCCAGACACCGAAGGGAGTTCTGCCACTCTTTCCTTATCCATTTTCACATAATGGTTCGTGTGGAGCATGGTCCACGTTAACGTCCTCCTCAACAGATATGTCTTTTCTTAACAGTACATGTTTCCCAGACAAGCAAGGTTTCCCCCACAGAACAGGTTTAGATCTAGAAAATGAAGTGTATAATTTAGGTAATTATTCGTCGAATTTCATGGTCCTGAATGTTCAGTCTGATACTACTCCAGACTCACCTGCTATTTCAGTTCTACCCGTCAAAGGCGAATTATGTGTCCGTAGTCATGGTTCTGTACACGTAGGACATAGTGATTGTACTACTATTATCCAGTATAGTGACAGTGGGAAATCTAATTTTAAAGCTTCACGTCATTCTTATTTTGTTTGTGGTCAAACTGCATATGTTCATCTGCCCCTCGATTGGGAGGGAACCTGTTACATTGGCTTCCTACTGCCACCTGTTTTTCTAGCCCCACCTGACTACCATAGGAATTCCTTCCTAGTACATACTAGACACAAGAGAAACCTCCCGATTGTCGATTATACTGAAACTGCCGCAGAGCAATTCATTGATATAGATAAAGGTGTGTTCCCTTATTTAGGTACAGTTGTAAATAGTAAGCTAATCCGTAGGTTAACAAGAACCCTTGAAGCAGTAGTAGATGAGACTGCCTCTGCTCTAGGTAACTTAACTGAAGAGCAATCCTTTATGAGAATTGTTGTGCTCCAGAATCGTCTCGTCCTTGACGTCATACTGGCCGATAGGGGCGGGGCCTGTAGAGTCCTCGGATCTAGTTGCTGCGTTTTCATTCCAAATAACGCGCCGTCTGTTTATTCAGCTATAACCAGACTCCATAAAATTGCCCATCTGTTACACCAAAATCCAGGCACCTGGACATGGTCCGGTTGGTTCTGGAATATAATTTCCGCATGGGGATGGAAAGTCCTGTCCTTTCTAGGTATCGCAGTAGCGATCATATTTAGCTGCTGCCTCTGTATACAATGTGGCCCTGCGATTTGCGGCATTTGTGCTACCTCTTGTATTCCTAGTCCCAAGCCCCGTTCTAAATCCCGTTCCAAGACAATTCGAGACGAGCAAATGGTACTGTATGAAATGATAGATGGTATCATGAATATTGATGTTTCCTGATGGAAACGTAGTGACAAGGAGGGAATGTGGAAAAGTAAAATTTGCCATGTTCTGTGTCCCTACGTGTCATCCATCATATGTTATGTGTGCATGACCAATATGCATATGTTATTCCCCATGTCCGATTAGTGACGCAATTACAGTTGTGTCCTCCTCTAGTATGTTAGTTTCCAGTCCTCGTGAATACTACGAATATCAGGCCTATGTAAAGTAATGTTGCCACGTTTCTCAGTGTGCACGTTATTCCATTATAAAGTCCCCGTTTCTAGGCCTCAAAAGGGCCTGGACACCAGATTCAGCTCCTGTCTCCTGAAGCCTCGCTGAGGAGCGATGCAGCCCCCACCTGTATCCTCGACCTTTCACTTACTTCCTGCCTCGCAGTGCCCGGTGCAGCTTGGCTCTGCCTCTGAGTCTGCCAAAAGTATGTTATAGTTCCAGTTATCAGTTCAGTCCTCCTTCTTTGCATTCCTAAGCTACTGAACTGCATCAATAGTTTCCGTCATTGTCTAGCCTTCACGTCTCCATGTTAAGAGAAATACTGTATTTAATGGTCATTTAATATTCCTCATCACGCACTACATGTAGAATAATGCATGGTCCAGTCTTAGAGTCAAGTTAGCTTTTCCCCTCATGACTTCTAGTTTGTATCAACATGTTCCCTAAACATCAGATACTAGATAGGGTTTAGGTACATGTCGCTCCGACCCTCCAGACTTTAGTCTCTGCTCCTAGCACAGAGTTCATAGCCCCCAGCTTCTCCTCGTAACACGTCATTGCCAGTTTGCGCGCACCATCAGGTTAGAGGTCCCGGCTCTTTAGGTAGCCCCCTCCAATGTTTCCGCCCCATTCATGACATATTCTGTTTCGTTTGCACCACATGTCTATGTATACGCCCAGTTACACCTACTTTTACTCTTATCTTTCGCGACTGCTACGCGTCACGCCTTCTGCTCCACCCACTGCTACGCCTACTGCAATGTGATGCTATGTGTTTGCGTTATGTGTATAAGTTCATGCATTGTTATTAGAAGTTAGCGCGCTCATCCCAGACCCAGCCCCAGCAGCTGCTGGGCCCCTGTTCCTATGCAGGTTGTCCTGATCCGGTCCTTATGCTGTAATAAACCTGCAGAAACTCCTACTACCTTGAATCTTGACTCTTATTTATTGAGCTATCTGTTATGATATATGCCTAGTCAAAAATAGGGTATTATTTATTTATTTACCACACTTTGTCCAGATGGACGTCCAGACCAGCGACAGGGAGGAACACACTTAGGGGTCGATTAGGATGGCGGACGGAAACGTGTACCGTCCGCCGCGGAAGGTGGCAAGCTACTCCGGACCTGTCCGCGGAAAATCCGCAACAGCAATTAGGATGAAACATACAAAAAACGCCGACCGCGGCGTACGGAGCACTCCAATCCCCGTCCGCGGCGGTCGGAGTACACCTGAGTCCACGGCAGGCGGACGGAACAGTAAAAACACCGACCGCCGCGTACGCACATGACCGCGAATACATCCACCACCCCCGCTATACCTGCGCAATGTCCGTGTCCGCAATTAGGATAACTCCGCAAGTACCCCGGTAGTCACCGCCATCCACGTCCGCAGCGGAACCAATGCACCGAGAATCCGTGCACCACAGCGGAACGACAACACAAACAACATCCCTACTGTCAAACCAATGCCATACATTGGCACGGAAGTTTATCACCAAACACACGAAAAAAAACGTCCACCCACCGAAAATATCCAAACCAATCACAACACACAATGATCCACCGCCAAGCACCACACAATCCACACCTGCCAACACTCCCACCTAGCACCTGACTGCCAATAACCATTCAGACACGGTCTAGACACACACCATAAAAGAACTCCCAGCCACTCCACAACTCCTCTGCATCACAGCATAGCTGCTAGCAGGACACACCACTGAACTGAGCCCAAAGAGAAATAGCATTCACACAACCCACACCCAAACACACCCACCACACAAACACCCACCACACCATTCTTACACACCACACACCTGCACCACCCCATCCACGCAAACCCACACCCCGAGCACCACACACCATGGCACCAAAAAAAAACCCCAAATTCACTGACACCGAGTTGAAGGTTATGGTCGATGAGATCATCCGTGTGGAACCCCACTTATTCGGGGCCCTAGTGCAGCAGACCAGCATAGCCAGGAGAAACAGCATGTGGGACCGGATAGTCACCAGGGTGAATGCCTCCGGGAGCGTCCCGAGGACGAAGCAGGACATCCAGAGGCGGTGGCACGATCTAAAGACCCGAGTCAAAGCCATACGAGCCAAGAACTATCTCCGGGCTAATCATACAGGCGGTGGAACCCCTCCGGAGCCCTTACCCTACACCGAGTGGGAGGAGAAGGTGATGACCATCATCCACCCTGAGAGCCTTGATGGACTTCCTGAGGGAGAAGAGGCTGGTAAGTACAAACCAAGCACCACGAGCACTACTACATGGTGTGCCTCACACAACTGTGAAGACACATCTCCCAGACCCCAACCCATGCATGCAGTCCACATACTCACCAACGTCGAAATCACTCCAACAGGCCCCCATGTCCATAGGGATGGCGGTGGCGGTGGTGGTGGGTGGTGGTGGGTGTGAGGGGATGGAACTACAACTCCCAACAGGCCCCCATGTCCATAGGGATGGCGGTGGCGGTGGTGGTGGGTGTGAGGGGATGGAACTACAACTCCCAACAGGCCCCCATGTCCATAGGGATGGCGGTGGCGGTGGTGGTGGGTGGTGGTGGGTGTGAGGGGATGGAACTACAACTCCCAACAGGCCCCCATGTCCATAGGGATGGCGGTGGCGGTGGTGGTGGGTGGTGGTGGGTGTGAGGGGATGGAACTACAACTCCCAACAGGCCCCCATGTCCATAGGGATGGCGGTGGCGGTGGTGGTGGGTGGCGGTGGGTGTGAGGGGATGGAACTACAACTCCCAACAGGCCCCCATGTCCATAGGGATGGCGGTGGCGGTGGTGGTGGGAGCGGTGGGTGTGAGGGGATGGAACTACAACTCCCAACAGGCCCCCATGTCCATAGGGATGGCGGTGGCGGTGGTGGTGGGTGGCGGTGGGTGTGAGGGGATGGAACTACAACTCCCAACAGGCCCCCATGTCCATAGGGATGGCGGTGGCGGTGGTGGTGGGTGGCGGTGGGTGTGAGGGGATGGAACTACAACTCCCAACAGGCCCCCATGTCCATAGGGATGGCGGTGGCGGTGGTGGTGGGTGGTGGGTGGGGTGAGTACCAGTGCAGACAGAATCGGCCAAAAAAGTGAAAACAACCTGTCAAGTCCACATTACTCATCATCACATTTTGGTTTTGCAGGTCATCCTCATCTGACAGCTGGAAGCAACACCCGCCCTCCAGACTCGCCAATCACAGACGTCTCAGGGGACGATTGGCCAGCCACCTCCGGGGCAGAGGATGATCCCGGCACAAGCAGCCAGCCAGGGCCATCTGGCTCCCAGGTCACCCCTGCACCAACAACTACGGCCTCTGCCATTGTGACAACACCGGCCACTGTGACCTGCACAGCCACCACCAGCACCACCTCCACCACCACCACCACTGCTACCACCACTCCTGCCACCCTGCCCAACCCAACGGCCAACGCCGTGCCAGCGCCATCCCAGCCACGCAGGGAGAGTGTGAGGCAAGGCAGAGATGCAAGGCCAGATCCGGCAGGCAGGAGCATACGTCAAAGAACACGGGAGGATACCAACACACCCAATCCAGTGCAACAGTCATTGGAGGCACTGGGCAGGGTGGAGGTGAGCTACCAACGTGGTCAGGCACAGGCAGACCGGGCCCACCAGGACTTTGTAGATAACACTGCAATGTTGGGGGCCATTGAGAGGCGGCTTGGCCAACTAGTGGACATCTTCACCAGGACAATCAGGCCACAAACACCGCCACCGCCACCGCCACCGCCACCGCCACCTGCGGCGGATGTGGTACCCGATGCCCCTGCGCAACCAGCTGACACCGTACCGGCAGTAAGACGGAGGGGCCGACCGAGGCTGGAAGTGGGCGACAGCAGTGTGGAAGCACCTGCCACACGCTCCAAGAGGAACAGAAAATGACTGTCCCAGTACCTGCGCATGCCATTCACCCTGCCAACTATCCGGTCCCACCTGCCACAGGCCTGCTGTACTAGGCAGACACCACCCTATGTGGTGTCCGCACGGACATTTCATCTGCCATAACCTTCAACTCTCACTCCCCCACCCCTTCACTCATTTGTAAATATGCACCTACACCCATGCACATTTTGTAAATAAAAGCCACTTACTCACTCAATCATGTGTTGTCTCCATGTTTATTCACATGAATGCATCAGAAACAGATGTTACTAGGTACAGGTATCCAACTGGTACAGAATCATGGCGCTGCGGGAGTGACCTAGGGAAAATAGAAACCGCAAAGACACGTCAGGAAACAAGATCACACACATCAGAACACACTGCAGTGCAACATTTAACTACCCACACGCATCACAACAGTAATGGATGAGACGACACACATCATGGAGACGTGCATTGGCCACAATTTAGCACACACACACACATGCATGCATCACATAGCAGAACACAGAGATGAAGCACACCACTATGCCACAACACCAGCACACATTCACAGGGCATACCCAAGCAGCACAAGAGGAGCACACTCACAATCAAGGGAAGTAGCGATCAATGATCTGGCGCCTCTGGTCCACACCTTCCTCCTCACCACTATCCTCATCAGTTGACATGGCTGGGTCGGGAGGGCGAGGAACTTTCAGTTCATCAGGGTCCAAGAGCAGTTCAATGTTATAGCGCACAGCCAGGTTGTGAAGCATGCAGCACGCTATCACGATCTTGCATACTTTGCCTGGTGAGTAAGGCAGGGCCCCTCCAGTCTTATCCAGGCACCGAAACCTTGACTTGAGCAGGCCAAATGTCCGTTCTACCACTCGACGTGTCCTACCATGGGCATCATTGTATCTCATTTCTCCTGGTGTAGTGGGATTGCGTAAGGGACTGAGCAGCCAAGGCCTGTTTGGGTAAGCCGAGTCGCCTGTGTTGGTGGAAGAGAGAGAGAGAGAAACATCACAACCTGCATTGTGGGGCACACCATGCCACACAGATATCACTCCTGTCACCACAGCATACTCACCAACAAGCCACGCTTGTGCTGGACGAAGATTAGCCATCAGTTGGGGGACCATGCTGCTCCGCATGATGTGGGCGTCATGTGCAGAGCCAGGGAATCTTGCACACACATGTGAGATGATGTTGTCGGCCTGGCACACCACCTGCACGTTCAGGGAATGGAAGTGTTTCCGATTCCTATACACCTGCTCACGTGCCCGTGGTGCAATGATCGCGATATGCGTGCCATCAATGGAACCCACAACGTGTGGTATACGACCCAGGGCATAGAAGCCAGCTTTGACCGCTGGCAAGTCCGCCGCCTGAGGGAAATGTATATAGTCATGCTTGTACAGCATCATGGCTGTCAGTACATCCCGGAATACCGTGCTGAACATGGCCTGTGACATTCCCCCGGCATCTCCAACTGTGTACTGGAATGTGCCTGTTGCGAAGAAATGGAGTGCCGCCATCACCTTTTGCGTGGGTGTCATGGAACCTGGATAGGTTCTTCGCGGCTGCAGGTGAGGAGACAATAGGGTCACAAGTTGCAACAATCGACGGCGATCCAGCCTGAATTTCCGGATCACCTCCTCGTCCACCATATCCTCCAGCACAGTGTATGGGCGAAGGACATTTGGAGCCCTCCTGTGTGGGAGTAGATGGAATGGAAGTCAATTAACATACAACGCACGTGTGTGCACCTCAATCACATGTCAACGCCCTCTACCAACATGTAGTATCCAGTGTATGCTTGTCATATGTGTGACTCCTCTGATTGTCAGGACAACATGGACCGACGTAGCTACAATGTGCATCCACTAGCAACATGATGTTTAGCAACATGTGCAATGCACAGTGTCTCACCTCAACATCACTGCCAACCAGACATGTGACATGACCCACATGTGTAGGCCCAACATCACATGCACACATGCAAGTACATGCACACATTCTAAATTAAACACCCCCCCACCCCCCCATATCATGATGCCCCAATGGCAACACCAGGAATGGTGGGCATACGGACATCACATGCATGGGGACACAATAGGCAACACACATGTACAGTACACAACAGGACCCCCACCATAGTCATCATCTGACACATACCACTCACTGACAACTGATTCACAGGTGCCCATTCATACGGGATCTACTGTGTACATGTGAGGTACGACTGAATTGTGTAGGGTACTACCCGATGTGGACATGCACACGTGATGGACACTTGTGGCTCACCGATGGCCATGGTATGGACACACATGGGATGGAGCATGACATGTGTAGCCACGCAATCACGCACACAACCGTGAGCAGGCAGCTGCAGACAATGGTACAAGGTGCATCATCGGCTAAGATGCTAACATTGATCACGCCATGGCGGTGCACTGCATCCGCTGTTTACGTCTGGGCATACGCGGGCCGCCTTCGACATTCACACTGTCTGCACGTGCACAGACCGTCACGCCCACACACCGGCAAGTGCATGTGTAAGGTTCCGGGACGGATGGTCGATTTGCAACAATGTTGTATCACTGGCGCCTCCATGGCGGTGCACGTACACAGCGGGGGAGGTGCAGGCCTATACACCCTGTAGATGTACTCAATGGACATGCCAGTTCATGACCCCCCTTACAGTCACCTTGCATCATCCACCGTACACCGGCCGGAGCGGCCGGCCCATGAACAACCGCCGTGCCAGGCCCTGCCCAGGACCGCCGTGCCGGCCATGGCAACAACCGCCATTGCACGGACCGCCAGGGAACGGCGGTAGTGGAAGGGCCGTGCAATGGCGGTTGTTGCCATGGCCGGCACGGCGGTCCTGGGCAGGGCCTGGCACGGCGGTTGTTCATGGGCCGTGCAATGGCGGTTGTTGCCATGGCCGGCACGGCGGTCCTGGGCAGGGCCTGGCACGGCGGTAGTGGAAGGGCCGTGCAATGGCGGTTGTTGCCATGGCCGGCACGGCGGTCCTGGGCAGGGCCTGGCACGGCGGTTGTTCATGGGCCGGCCGCTCCGGCCGGTGTACGGTGGATGATGCAAGGTGACTGTAAGGGGGGTCATGAACTGGCATGTCCATTGAGTACATCTACAGGGTGTATAGGCCTGCACCTCCCCCGCTGTGTACGTGCACCGCCATGGAGGCGCCAGTGATACAACATTGTTGCAACTGAAGCTTCCTTCCGTGAGGCTTGCACGTGCGGTTGCCGATGTGTGCCCGTGACGGTCCCTGCACATGCAGCCAATGGGAAGAGGGACGCTGGCCGCATACGGCCAATCGCAAGTAGAGGAAGCTGTGCACCGCAACAACAGGGCCAGTCATTGGGCCATTTCACGATCACGCTTCCAGGGCTGACCAATTGCTGGCGACGTATGCCACTGACACGTGCTGAGGGCCCTATATATGTGTGTTGGCCAAAATGAAACTTCCTACCCTGGGGACCATTGCTGCCTGTGACCATCACCTCGACCTGCTGCTGCTGCTGAGCTGACCACCGACTGCTGCCTGTGACCATCACCTCGACCTGCTGCTGCTGCTGAGCTGACCACCGACTGCTGCCTGTGACCATCACCTCGACCTGCTGCTGCTGCTGAGCTGACCACCGACTGCTGCTCTAGTGCCATACTCCGTGATCTTGCCATGTCGTCAGGCAAAGAGATCCGGTCTCGACCCTTCACCGCCGCGGAGCTTGATGTCCTCGTGGACGGTGTACTCCGCAACTATGGACGCCTCTACGGCGCACCGGGACGGGTGGTAAGTGCAGTGTGGGACATGTTGGTGTGCATGAGGGGGCCAAATGATCAGGCCTATTTCTATCTTAGCTGTGTAGTGTGGGCTAGACATATGTTCCTGATTGTGCATGGCTGCTGACAGTAACGTCTTGCCCCTATGTGTGTGACAGGCCACCTGTCCACTGACTTACACCCTTTTGTCTCCCATCATGGTAGGTCAAGCTGCACCTTCGCAAGGACCTGTGGAGGAGCATAGCAAGGGAAGTACGGGCATTGGGGGTGTGCAACAGACGACATACACACTGCCACAAACGCTGGGACGACATTTCCAGGCTGAGCAAGAATGTAGCGGAAGTAACACTGGGCCTGATTCCAAGGACGCCCCGTCTGGCCCGACGCTCCATGACCCCTCTCATGCACCGTATCATTGCAGTGACGCATCCTGAACTGGCCGAACGTCTGAGTGCCGATCGACAGCAAACTAGCGGTGAGCATACTGTCTGTGTAGGAAACCTGTGAGTGCTATGCATGTATTGGTGCACAGACACACTATTGAGTTCCGTGTTGCGTATGTATGCCTGTGATGCCTTTTTGGTCCCATTGGGTGGTACTCATTTGACATCCAGGTCCGCCATGTTGACACGCCACTTGCTTAGTAGTTGAGTGTAAAAGCACATCCCCTAGTGGTCCATGGCCCCATGGCAGAAAATGTGAGGATGACTGGTAGGGGTGGGCCATGTGCAGGATGAGGGCTCCTAAACCTTTGTCTGCTATGTGATTTGGCTATCCTGTTCCTTCTGTACGTGAGTGTGCCCATGACTCACACATCTTTTCTGTGCATTTCAGCTTTGACAGAGGACACTCAGCCACAGACGGTGGAGAGTAGCCGAGGAAATGAGTCCGGCTCAGACTTCGCACACACGCAGACTGACACGGAGGAGGCCAGCGCCGGAGAGGGGGACAGGACCGTCCCTGAGGACTCGCATGTGGAGACGCCATCGTCCTCCTCGTCGGACACTCTGGGTGAGCCTGCACTGTTGTCACAGACTGGGAGTGGGCACTCACCACCTTCTGTCGTAAGACAGCACACAGGGCCCACACTTCCGCCAACTGCACCATGTACTGTTCGTGGCCGGAGGAGTAGGGGGAGCAGAGTGGCGTTCGGTGCAGGCACCGCTGCCCCTGCCACGGTGAGCCAAAATGCACTGTGTGCTGAGGCCGTTGATCTGCTCAGACAGCTGTGTGTGGGGCAGACCAATATGACAAATGCTTTCCAGGACCATGATAGGAAGTTGGGGCAGGTGGTGGCATTCATGGAAGGGATGCATGGCGATCTTGCAGGTCTACACAGGACAGTGCAGTCATTGGCAAGCAGTGTGTCGTCTGCAATAGTACAGTCGAACGAACAGGGTGCTACTTCTGTTTCACCATCTACACCGCTGGATGTCTCAGGGGGTAGTGATTATTCTGAGCAGGACTCAAATACAGCTTATTGCACTAGAAGCAGCGTCAGACAGCACGTCAGGGCACGCAGGGCACAGACCCCATCCCCTAGATCAGCTAAATCTGTTCACGTAGACGACGTCAGATGCACTGGAGTACACACACAGGATCCACAAGTGTTGTTGGGGGACATGCCTTCCGGAGCTACACAGCCATTCAACACGAAAGGTACTCCCAAGGCAAGGGATAGTCACATGTCCATGGACTGTTCCTTGGACAAGGCCAGTCAGAAGACAAAGGCACCTACTAAGAGCAGGGAGACTCCCAAGAGCAGGCCCACAGCAGAGGTAAGGGAGACTCCCAAGGACAGTGAGAAGACTAAGGCACCTACTAAGAGCAGGGAGACTCCCAAGAGCAGGCCCACAGCAGAGGTAAGGGAGACTCCCAAGGACAGTGAGAAGACTAAGGCACCTACTAAGAGCAGGGAGACTCCCAAGAGCAGGCCCACAGCAGAGGTAAGGGACTCTCCCAAGGACAGGGACACACACAGACAGCAGGTGTCTGCTGGAGACAGGTGCACCACAGACGACAAGTCTGCTGGCAGGAACAGGGCGGCGAGCAGGGCACAGGCTACATCCAGAGACAACACTCCACCTAAGGATAAGGCACATCCTACGGACAAGGCATCTGGCATGGACAATGGCGCTATCAAGGACAGGCATACTTCACCCCTGGCTGCACTGAGGCTGATGTTTTCTACTGAACGCAACACTGATGTCTCCGCGGCGGAGTCCCCCCATACCTCCACTCCCATCCAGGCCAGTCAGAAGCAGAGGAGGGTGTCCCCTGTTGTTGCATCCCCCATTACACATCATTCCGAGTCCAGGCGGCAGGCACAGAGCAAACGACAAGCAGGCTCCAGCACGTCCCCCGAAACCAGATCCCCCGCAGCAGTTGCTCCACCTATGCTGGGTGGTGATTCTTTGGAGTCCCCACCACTTGGCAGTCCTGTCCTGTCCAGGGTGCACTCACACCACCCTAAGAAACGCAGACACACACCATTGACACCTGCCAACCCCGATTTGGCTCTAGGTGAGCTATCCCCAGCTCCCAGGCCCACCCTGCCTCCTGGCCCATACAGCCCTGTGGCTCATCATTTCAGTTGTCCCAGTGGCGCTGGTGCAGTTGACTCTCGTGTATCAGATGGTGGCACAGTGTCAGTTGTGCCCTCTCCTGTTGCAGATCCTGGCAGGGTATGTGGGTCTATGGCTCACGTGTCAGTTAGGAGATCTGTGGCTGTGTTGCACACTCCTGTTTCTGGTGCTGGCAGTCTTTCTGGGTCAGTGGCTCACGTGTCAGTGACTACATCTGTGGCTGTGTCTCACACTCCTGTTGCTGGTGCTGCCAGTGTGTCTGGGTCCGTGGCCCATGTGTGTGTCACTCGGGCTGTGGCTGTGTCTCACACTCCTGTTGCTGGTGCTGCCAGTGTGTCTGGGTCCGTGGCCCATGTGTGTGTCACTCGGGCTGTGGCTGTGTCTCACACTCCTGTTGCTGGTGCTGCCAGTGTGTCTGGGTCCGTGGCCCATGTGTGTGTCACTCGGGCTGTGGCTGTATCTCACACTCCTGTTGCTGGTGCTGCCAGTGTGTCTGGGTCCGTGGCCCATGTGTGTGTCACTCGGGCTGTGTCTGTGTCTCACACTCCTGTTGCTGGTGCTGCCAGTGTGTCCGAGGCAGGTAGTTCACGCAGTCCCCCTGATTCTGTGATGTGAGGTGCTGTACACTTCACTCAAATGTTAGTTCACATGGTGTGTCCATTGAGAACTGCGTGGCACTCTTGTGGTCCCTGTGACGGTTTGGTAGGGACACGTAGTTGTGCTGCCTCTGATGTACCTGTTCTGTACTGCACATTGCCCTGTTGATGCTCTGATACTGCATTCTGCCCTCTCGTTTACTGCCTCTGATGTACCTGTTCTGTACTGCACATTGCCCTGTTGATGCTCTGATACTGCATTCTGCCCTCTCGTTTACTGCCTCTGATGTACCTGTTCTGTACTGCACATTGCCCTGTTGATGCTCTGATACTGCATTCTGCCCCTCTCATGTGCTGCCAATGATGGACCTGTTCTGTGCAATGGACTGTTGATGCACTTAGCCCCTCTCATGTGCTGCCTGTGATGGACCTGTTCTGTGCAATGGACTGTTGATGCACTTAGCCCCTCTCATGTGCTGCCTCTGGACCTGTTCTGTGCAATGGACTGTTGATGCACTTAGCCCCTCTCATGTGCTGCCTCTGATGGACCTGTTCTGTGCAATGGACTGTTGATGCACTTAGCCCCTCTCATGTGCTGCCTCTGATGGACCTGTTCTGTGCAATGGACTGTTGATGCACTTAGCCCCTCTCATGTGCTGCCTCTGATGGACCTGTTCTGTGCAATGGACTGTTGATGCACTTAGCCCCTCTCATGTGCTGCCTCTGATGGACCTGTTCTGTGCAATGGACTGTTGATGCACTTAGCCCCTCTCATGTGCTGCCTCTGATGGACCTGTTCTGTGCAATGGACTGTTGATGCACTTAGCCCCTCTCATGTGCTGCCAATGATGGACCTGTTCTGTACTGCACATTGCCCTGTTGATGCTCTGATACTGCATTCTGCCCTCTCGTTGACTGCCTCTGATGTAGCTGCTCTGTACTGCACAATGCCCTGTTGATGCTCTGATACTGCATTCTGCCCTCTCGTTGACTGGCAATGATGTACCTGCTCTGTACTGCACAATGCCCTGTTGATGCTCTGATACTGCATTCTGCCCTCTCGTTGACTGCCAATGATGTAGCTGCTGTGGTGCCCACTTTGCCCATGCTCACGCATACACTGTGATTTTACCCCTATTTTGTACAATAAAGGTAGTCTATCAGGTCTCGTGGTCTGTCGTTGTCATTCCTGCTTGCGTACTACTAATGTGTATTTGTATATGCTTCTCATCAGTGGTTTCGGTAACATGACACTCCCCCTCCCTACGTCACGTCCCTTACTGGTATTCCCCTGCAGACAGCCAATGGTTTGTGCCTTACCTGCGTCGTCGTCCGTGGTGGGCCATGACTAGGACGTGGTGGATCGCGAAGAGCATCGGGAAAGCGTGTAGCGCTGGGTCCATGGTGTTGGTCAGCTTGCGGTGGGTATCTCTGCTATGTCACCTGTCTTCGCAGTGGGGATTCCGCCGTGTTCAGACAGGTTGTTTTTCCGCTGCGGTTTTATGTGTATTTTCCGCCATCTTGATTTGGAGGACGGTCTTCGACGTCAGTCCGTACGGCGTGGCCTCCGGATGTGTTCCGTCCGCCACGCTCTCGTGTGTAGTTCGGCGGCGGAGCGTGCTTTCCCGTCGCGGACGGGAATTTGACACGTTTTCCTATCCTGATATGGCGGACGGAGTATCCGCGGCAGGCGGACACGGAAAAGGCTTTTTCCGCCTACTACAGGGCCGCGGTGGCTCTTCCGTCCGCCATCCTAATGAGCCCCTTAATGCCAACAAGAACGGGTGTTACAGGTGCGGTAGCCAGTCCCACGCAGCCCACGATAAACAATATCCAGCGTTCCGAGCCAAATGTATGTTTTGTGGCATAGTGGGACACTATGGGAAATTATGTCGGCGCAAGATGGAAAGTTCCTCTGGAGGGTTGCAGAGCTTGTGTACGGATTGATATGTGTGATAGGTGGCTGGGTTGTGGTTGTACTATGTATTCTTCATGGATAATTTCTGTTCCTTATTTATTTTGTATATTATTTCCTATCATCGTGTAATGTACAAGATGGAGTGTTATTTATTTCTGGTTTTTTTTCTTTGTTCTGTCAATAAAAAACTAATTAAAAAAAATAAAAAAAAGATGGGAAGTTCCTTGGTAAAATATGTTACACAGGAACCAGATGAGAGTACTGAAGGAGTGGAAGAGGAAGACAATGTGTTGTGCATCGAAGAACAAATACTAGGAATAGACTGCAATCGCTCCAAGAAACCGCAATGTGACATGGCCATTGGTGGAGTGCGAATACAGATGGTGGCAGATTCGGGATCCCCGTATACCGTAGTACAACGGAAAGTGTGAAAAGAGAGCTTTGAACAACGGCTAGGACCCCACCTGGAACCTCCGTACATACGACCAGTCACATTTACAGGGGAGACGATCCCCATGGTGGGATATCGAGTTCTGAAGTTTGAGTTCAAGGACCGCAGTGCGACGTGCAAGTTGTATGTGGCGGAGAAGGGTCCTTCGGTCCTGGGTTGGGTCGACCAAGGCGACCTGGGCATACAGTTGAATCCTGGAGGAGACACACAAGTAATAATGACCAGTCCTGGGCGACAACTAAATGTCTCCAACTTGAAGGTGGACTTCCCCTTAGTATTTAGAGGCAAAGTGGGGAAACTGGCGAAATTCACCCACAAGAAAGAGATAAAGGCGGAGGCCAGGCCGGTGTGCCACAAGGGGAGAAACATACCCCTAGCAGTTAGGGAGGTGGTACAAGCAGAATTACAGCGGCTGGAAGACAACAGGATCATTGAGCCAATAAACAGTGCGGAATGGCTATCTCCCCTGGTGGTAGTGAGGAAACCGAATGCCAAGGTTCGTCTATGTGTGGACCTGAGAGAGCTGAATAAGAACATCGTGGTTGAAAAATTCCCACTACCCAGAATTGATTAAATGAAAACTAAAGGTGTAGAAAAGTTCTCCACCATTGATCTCACTTCAGCATATCACCAGATAGACCTACATCACACGTGCCGCAAGCTGACATCATTCATAACCTCATTTGGGTGCTACCAGTTTCGGAGGATGCCATTCAGCCTGGCGTCGGCAGCGGCCGTGTTTCAGAAACTCATGTACAAGTTGTTTAAGAATACGGAAGGTGTATAATACTTTCAGGATGATATTCTGATAATGGGCAAAGACGATGCGGACTATGACACAAAACTGCTCCAGGTGTTGCATGTATTGGAAAGGAATGGCCTAACCGCTGAATGGGAGAAGTGTCATTTTGGGATGACGTCAGTCACATACTTGGCTCATGAGATCAGTGATCATGGTATCACGCCCAAGAAAGCCAACGCCGAGGCCATAAGGGATGCACCATCGCCAAGGAGCAAGGAAGAAGTGCGCTCCTTCCTAGGGATGGCTGAGTATTAGAGCAAATTTGTGCCGCACTTCGCAGCCAAAGCCCACCAATTACGCCAACTCCTCAGAGACAAAACATTGTTCGAGTGGACAGAGGAAACGCAAAGTGAGTTCCAGAGGATTAAGGAGGGCATCTGTACAGCAGTGCCGCTACATGGGTTTGACCCACAGGCGAGATCGATACTGACCACGGATGCCAGTGAGAAAGGATTAGGAGCAGTCCTAATGCAAGAAATGAGAGAAGGAGAAGCGGTCACCATCAGCTTTGCGTCCCGGTCCCTGTCACCCACAGAACAGAAGTTCAGCGGGGTGGAGAAAGAGATGTTGGCGACAGTCTGGGCCATGGAGAAGTTTCGACGATTCCTTTGGGGTGCGAGGTTCAAACTTAGGACGGATCACAAGTCATTGATTAAAGTACTCACGTCGAGCGGACATGCCAATGCGACACCCAGAATAGCGAAGATGAAGTTAAAACTGTTGGATTACAGGTATGACGTGGAGTACATCCCAGGAACACAAAATAAGGTAGCAAATTACTTAAGCAGGGCTTCAGCCATGGAGGAAGCACCGCTTATCACGGAGGAAGAGGACATCAGTGTGGCTTTCCTAGAAGACCATGAGAAAGTAATAAGTGGGCAGCAATGGAAAGAAGCCTATGAGAAGGATGTTGACCTGGTGAAGGTGAAGAAGTTTGTGCTGCAGGGATGGCCGGAAAAAAGACACTTAAAGGCAGAGCACAGAAAGTTCATTGAAGTACGCGAGGAACTGTCAGTGGGAGATGAAGGTATTTTTTGTTAAGAGGAGGCAAGGTGGTTCTTCCTGGGTCCCTAGTTCCGCAACTACTAGCCATCCTACATGAGGGTCACTTGGGCATTGTAAAAACCAAACTCCGAACCAAACAAATGTCCTGACGGCCAGCGATGGATACTCAAATAGAACGGCATGTACGAGAATGTATACAGTGTCAAAATGCGGATAAATCCCAAAGCTTGTTGCAGCCCTCCCTAGGTAAATTTGACAATCCCAACAACCCTTGGGAAGAGTTGTCCATAGACATTCTGGGCCCGGTGCTGGATGCCCAAGGAATTCCTAAATACGTAGTAGTGTTAGTGGACAGGTATTCCAAATGGCCGGAGATTGACATACAAGAAGTAGTGGACACGGACAAAGTCTTGGAGTTCCTCACAGCAACGTTTTTAAGGGAAGGAATTCCCCGATCTATATTAAGTGACAACGGGCCCCAATTTACGTCAGAAAAGTGGAACACATGCATGAATCGGAATGGGATCAAGATCAAGCACATGTTGGCGTACCACCCGGCTGGAAATGGCTTGGCTGAAATGTTCAATAGAGTCATTATGGGATCGGGGCAAGCGGCTATAGGGGCTGGAAAGAATTGGGAGAAGGTACTGAAAAGGACGATGTGGGCATACAGGATCACCCCTACCAGCACAGGATACAGTCCCTTCAAAAGTTTGAGAGGTAGGGATCCCTTTACCAAGGATAACGTGGCATGGAAGGAACGGACAATCACAAGCAAGTGGTCTCCTGCGGTGGTCCATCACAACCTGGAGAAAGCACAGAAGGTGTATATGGAACATTTCAATAAAAGGCGCAATGCCAAAGGAACGATGTTGGAAAAAGGAGAGTGGGTTCGAGTTAAACTGGCCCAGTTGAGAAAAAAAGGTGATAGCAAATTCAGTGCACCTTTACAAGTACAGGAGGTTTACAGCAGAGCGGTGTTACTGAGTGATGGAAAGGTTTGGTCTCAAGACAGGATGTCCAAATGCAACAAGATACTGCAGTGGACTAAGTGGAAAGTGACCAGCAAAGTGAACCCCTTGAGGAGATAGTCCCAGAGAGAGAAGAGACAGTGAACGAGGGAGAGCCAGCAAGAAGATGGGACAGACAAAGCATTGGGGGACACCAGGAGAACCAATGGAATGCTTCACCAAGGGAGTGCCACGTGAGTGGAGGAAGACGAGAGTCCAGTACTTGTCAAGAAGAAGCTAAGGAAATTCCAGCTACCCTGGTGAGATGTACTCGCTCTGGGAGAACAGTGGTAAGACATGCCAAATACAGAGACTATGAGATGGAAAAATGCTGAATATTGAGCAGTGGGACTTTTGGACTCCTTGATGTATGTTTTGCAATTGTTGGTTCATTAAAGGAGGGAGATATGTAGTGTTAGCGCTCTAGCTGCCGGCGTTGCGCGATGACGCGAGACGCAGCAGCCATTTTAGGGAGCGCGCAGCCTGAGCTGTGCACGGACGCGGCTCCCGGCGCTCCTAGCCCCATAGATAATAAAAGTTATCTTTTCCTCCCCAAACCTGCCTTTGCCTCATCTGTGGGGGTACCCAACACTACAACCAGTGGTATAGTTTTATCTATTTTTGTGATTGCCAAGCTCCGAGACAAGTGCCACGTTTTAACTTGAGGACCATCAGTGGTGGGTATTTGCCCATCTGAGTGATTGTACTGTGGTCAGAGCACTGGTGAGTTTGTAGGATGTTGCTTATTGTGTAACCGTGGAAAACCATGTGCCTCCACTTTCCTCTCGTAGCCCACCCTAAACCCAGATTTGAGTGACTGGATTTTTTATTTTAAATAAACTCCATATTTTTTCCTGTGTGTATCAGTCGGAGGGTATGTATTATTGGCGCTTGCTTGGCTTGTTTCAGTGAAAGGTCCAGTGCTGCTAATCCGTCAGACGGACTGTCTCAAGTCAGGAGTGGAAGCGTGTAACTGATCGTCTGGTCGTGATACTCTTCAAGTGCCTGGTTCTGCAGGTGGTAACCATCCTAAATACCCGGCGTGCATCGCCCTGTGCTTGAAGTAATTTTTTCTCACTTTCCTTAATGATGTACCTAAAATTGTCTCCTACTTCAAAGATGTTTTTTTCTGTGTAGTACTTGTTTAGTGAGTGCATAGTTTGTACTATTCAATTCAATTTCAAATCTTTATTTCGATCTGGTGATCATAAAAGATATACAAAATATCACATCATTTAAATTCCAAAGTATCAGTGTATCATTGGTATTAGTACATAGGTTTAAAAGGAAGTAATAAAACAGGGGTGATAGTAAGACAAGGGCAGGGGGTTTCAAAGGTCTCTTGCCATCTTAATATATCGGATTCGGGCATGCCACATTGCAGTTAGGAATTTAGCTAAGGCGAACACAGTAGGCGGTGATAAATCTGTCTTTAGAACTCTGAATGCAGGTAAAAATTTTCTAAATCCCAGGTTTTTAAGGAGGAGACGAGCCAAAATTTCCTGCTTTTTTGGTAAGCTCGACAGAAAAAAATCACATGTGCTTCATTCTCCTTAGTGTGAGCACATGCAGGGCACGTCTCTGTAGGGGACCGGGAGGACCATGCTTTGGTAAAGGACATCAGAGGAAGGGTCCCGTACCTCCATTGAAGAAATAGTTTTCTTGTTAAGACAGGAGTCATGCCATCCAAGACACTTTCGAAGTTGTATGAATCTTTGATTATGATAAAACGATGTGTCAAAGATCCCTCTCGTGCGCTGTCCAGGGCTCGGAGAAGCATTTTGTCATAATATGCTCTGGAGAGCACTTTCCTTGGGATCATGGTACTTGTGCTTTCTGGATTTGACCATAGTTCTGGTAGTCCCAGGGTCTCACAAGTTCTCCTGATGTAATTTATCCAAGGGATCCTGGTGGCGTTTGGTAAAGATAGAAATTCCTGTAACTCAGAGCTGTAGGAGGTAAGATCTTGGCTGCTCCAGATACGACGCCAGAATGTTAATGGTTTGAGGCCTAATTCCTCCGTGATAGGCCTCAGACCCAAATCCAGTCTCAGGGGCAGGAGTGGGGTGCTTGGCGGGAGAGCGGTCAGCTGCCTTAGGAATTTATTTTCTGTGGTCAGCAAATTAGATGATAAATTGTGACACCATATCTCTCCCCCATAGGTAACTCCCCCCCGCGCCTGGGCTTTATATATTTGAATAGCGGGGCTAAGAGGGCGGTATGTTGATTTAGTTGCAATCCTCATAATACCACCCGCCCCCTGGGCCAGCTTCATGTTCGCTTTAATCTGGTGAGCCCCCCACGTGAGGTTTTGGTTTAGGGTTATCCCCAAATACTCTATTGTGTGGACCCTTTCCAAACGCACTGTGCCAAGCATGGGATTTGGCCGCTTGAAGGACGTGGGGTTTAAGATCATAAATTTCGTTTTCTGGGGGTTAATTTTGAGTCCCCTTTCTGTGCAAAATTCCAGGAAGGGGTCTAACACCCTCTGTATGCCCATCGGGGATTTGGACAGGAGCAGGGTGTTATCCGCAAACATAATTGCGGGCACCCTGCTACCGGTCAGTTTTGGAGCATCGGTGTTGGCAATCCCAGTCAGGTGCTTGATTACCCCGTTCACAAAGAGGCAGAACAAGGTTGGTGCAAGCACACAACCCTGTCTCACCCCTCTGTGAACGGGGAATCTTTCAGTTAGATTACCACTTCTCCCGCACCTGACCCGTGCAAAGTTGTTTAAATGTAATTTCATCAGGATTGCAAGAATGTCTTTCGGAACGCCTAGCTCTCCCATTACCTCCCATAGTTTGGATCTTGGCACTAGATCGAAGGCGGCACGTAGGTCCACGAAGACCGTGTACAAGGTGCCGCCCTCGATCAGCGCAGTCCTCCAGTACATAAGGCTTAGTCTGAATATTTGGTCAATTGTGGAGACCCCCCTCCTGAAACCTGCCTGGTATGGGCTAAGAGTGTCTGTTTCCTCCAACCAGTTCTGCAACCGGTCCAATATCAGCCTACCGAAAAGCTTCTGCGAAACATCGATGAGGCTTATTGGGCGGTAGTTGGCTGGGAGCAGAGGGGATCCCTTTTTGAATATTGGGACCACCTCTGCGCCCAGCCAAGTGTCGGGGACCTCCATACCCTTGAGAACCGCATTAAATATCAGCAGGAGATAGGGAGCCCATATCCCTGGCTCCTGTTTGTAGAGATCTCCTGGCACCCCATCAAGCCCTGGGGCTTTCCCTCCTGCCAACCCTGCAATTGCAGCGCAAACTTCTTTTTCCATGAAGGGTTCACCCTCTTGGTTGCTCGGAATAGTACAATGGGGGGTACCTTCCGACAAGTCCACCGTTGCATATAAAGATTGATAGTGCTCTTGCCATGTACTCGGGGCAATGTTGGGTTCGATTGCCGAGGGGAGATCTTCTGACCCGTTATTGACTAGCCGCCAAAATTTACGAGAGTCTTTCGTGGCTAGTGCACCAGAGAGTTCCTCCCAGTGTTTTTGGTCCCATTCGGCCTTAGCATTTGCCAACAATGTCTTATAAGCCCGTCTTCTGGCTTTTATCACCTCCCGGGGTCTACGCGCCTTTACTGCGAGTAGAAGTTCTCGTTTTGAGTCCCGGCATGTAGCATTATACCAGGACTTTTTATATGTCCTGCTAGTTCTACCTGCTCCATTAGCAAATAGATCTAACTCCAGGGTATTTATCAAATCTTCGTGGATTCTCCATAGCTGCTCTCTGTTTTCCCCATTATCTAGTTCCTTTGCAAGGGCGAATGCCTTTTCCAGCACTGGGATAATTCTGGCATAGAGCCTAGGTAGTTTGTCGCCACTTGTGGCCAATTTTCCCCACCTAACTCTCCTCCTATTATTCTCCAGAAGTAACCCTGTCACTGCATTTTCTTTATCCAGTCCCATGTCCTCGATGCCTGGCATGGCATATTCGAGTTCAAGGGCGTTATGGTCACTGTCCTCTCTATTCAGAATCCTGAAGTCGATAATTCGTGACCAACATGATAGTTGGACCAGGACATAGTCTAGTCTGGATTCACTTCCTATTTTATTGAAAGTGCATTTGCTTGGGTTGTCTGATTTGGTGCGGCCGTTACAAGCCCTTAGACCATGGTTAAGGGTGAGTGCGGTTATCTGGAGTGCAAGGGGAGTCCAAGCTCTTGGTGGGGGTGCCACCGTGGCAGGTATCAGCCATCTTGAATCCTCCTCTAGGGAGGGTCCATCAAGAAGGCCAGGAAGGGGCTCATAGTGCGAGTTCAGGTCCCCTGCAACCACGTAGGGGCAGTCCCTTGGGATTTCGCTCAGGAAAACCGAGAGTTCATCGATGGTATTTGATTCGCGTGATATAACAGCGGGTCTCGAATAAACGTTTATTATCATCAGTTTTGCGAAATTTGCCCATTCTAACAGGACAGGTAAAATATCTTCAGAGTCGACAGTTAAGCACCTAGCCTGACAGCCTAGATGGGAGGCAACCAAAGTTGCCAACCCACCTGACGGTCGTCCCCTTCCCCCCCGTTTGGCGTGTTTGGAGAACCCTGCGAACCCTGGGCATGTGAACTCCTCTCTTGCCCAGGTTTCCTGGAAGAGGCAGATGCTTTTTGAGCTGATGAAAGACAGCCACTCCGGGCAATCCATTTTATTACCAAGCCCAGCTACATTCCATGAAATCATGTTGAATGTTGGAAGTCTTGGGGGTATTGCCTCGGTATTAGAGTGGCTGTTTTCTTTTGCGGCAGAATTTACCGTTGGGTGTTGTAACGGATCCCCCTGTCCAGCCCCTAAGTTACTACTGTTTCCCAATGTATCTGTTATTGGGTTACCAGGGTCTTTGCAATGACTGGGTTCATTGGGAGCAGTTGTTGATTCTTCTAAGGGCTGGGCTCGTTCACGGTAGGTAAATCTGTCCTCACAGGCATATATTAGGTCAAGTTGGTGCCGACCCCTGACTTTAGTCTCTAGCAGTCAGTCAACCGTTTCCAGGCTGCTGTACCTGTTAGAAGTAGGGAAGTAAGCTGGGTGGTGCATTCTGTGTGGCCCTGGGACTCCTCTCGTTTTGCCACCCCATCCACCCCTCCTCCTAGTGCTAATCTCCCAGCCCTCTTCATCACCATATATAGGTAAGTATTCGGGCACAAAGCTCCTATGATAGTGAGGCTCCCTCCTTCCAACGCTATTGCTCTCCCAATCTCCCAATAATTCTTGGTGATACCCCCATCTTGGATCTTCTATTGTATACATGCTTGACGGGTAAAAGAATGAGAGAGGGAGAGACTGGATGTTGCTCCCTAGGTCATCAGGACCCCAACTGCAGATGTAAGAGGCTGTCCTTGGTTCTCTAAAACTGACCACAACGCAGTCACCTCTGATTGTTTTTCTCAGATTACCCACCCAGGCGACACGTCTCACCATAAGAACATCACTGGTTGTGCCTTGCGGAAGAGGTCTATATATCGACAACCAGTTAATAACTTTGTTCTTGAGTGAGGCAGTCGTCTCAGTGACAGTGGGTAATAGTTCGGGGACACCTACCAGGATCACTGTATAGGGAGACGCCTCAGGTGGTAGATTTGTAGATTTGATTTTGCGGAGATTATTTTGCATGTTATCTACAGGTTTAGGATTGCTTTGTGTTTTGTCAGAGGGATTAACGTTATCTTTGGGGTTTACAGATGTGTTTGAGGATGGAAGCTCTAGTACCTGAGTTTGTGTTGGTAAAACGGTTTCATTTGCAGTGGCCATGGGTTGTGGAGTCTTATTTCGGTTCGGTTTGTGTTGTGTATGGTGGGGAATGGCTGGGACAGTTTTCTTCATTGTATTAGTAGGGTCAGCGCTCTTTTTGGGCTTTTGGTCTAACCCCCCTTTGGCTCCCTTAGTTTCTATTTTAAGACTGTCTGCCAGTTGGACTGTAGATTTTTCAATGTTGACCAACCTGGCTTCGATCTTTATCAGCCGGGCTTCGAGGGGGCTTAAGAATGACCTAAACAATGTACCTATATCTGCTAGTGTAATGTCCTCGCTTGAGGATTCCATAGAGATGTTAATGGAATTAGGTGATGTGTCCGTCGGAGCAATAACAACAGGTGGGGCATCTGCACTAATCTTGGATGAATGGCCGGAGATGTTCGCAGCAGAACTAGCCGCAACCTTTTGGGGGTTGGGCTTAGATGTTTTTGGCTTGCATCCTCCTTTGGTTTGCCCCCCTTTCTTCCTTTTTGGAATTGCCCCTTCCTTTACTCCCCTTGAGCGATCGGAGGTGTTCTCGCTGATAGTGACTATGGCCGAATCCTGGCTAGAGATCGGGAGTGGGTTAGGTGGATTAGGTGGTATTTGGCCTGTTGGTAGAGTCATTAGGCTCATATCCTCAAGGTCGTTTAAGGCCTCCATGGTAAGGTCTGGGTTAATAACTGACTGATTTAGCCCTGAACCCTCATGCATGGAAGTGTGAAGTTCTGGCCTTCCTTCAGGTGTTTTAGCCAGAGCCAGTGGGCCCATTGATGATCTCCTTACCCTATCGATTTCTTGGGAGATACGTCTTTCAAGTACAGTGATCTCGTCTATCAAGAGTGATCCTGCTTTGACGAAATAATTATCGATGGTACCTTTGGCAGTTCCAGCCACAGCCTGTGCGGATTTGCTCCTTGTTTCCCTGGTACTCATCTCTGGGTCTGTATGGTCAAGGGGTGTAACAAGTGGGATGGTGTAATGGTCCCGACCAAGGGGGTGGCCCGGTCCCGGTCTCTCCAGTCCTCGAACGGCCTCAAACGGCCCGCCCTTTGCCCGGGCTTAGCCCGGCGCCCGCCCGCGCCCGTCCCGCGATGCGCGTGACTTACACTGTACTTAAAGTTCTTGGCTGGGCGGGACACCCGGGAGGGAGGCGGGGTCTAGAGGGAAGAGTCTCCAGGTGCGGCAGATGGACAAGCCGCTAGAGTTCCTGGGACTCGCAGTCCCGCTGTTCCTGCCGCCGCCCACACGATCTCCTTCAGCTCCCTCGGGGACACGGACAAACAGCTCTCCAAGGACAGTAATGCGCCAAAGCAACTACGAGCGGCTCCCGCGGAGCGGGGGCCGCGAGTCGCGGTTTTGAAGACCCGGGAGGGAGGCGGGGCCTAGAGGGAAGAGTCTCCAGGTGCGGCAGATGAACAAGCCGCTAGAGTTCCTGGGACTCGCAGTCCCGCTGTTCCTGCCGCCGCCCACACGATCTCCTTCAGCTCCCTCGGGGACACGGACAAACAGCTCTCCAAGGACAGTATTGCGCCAAAGAAACTACGAGCGGCTCCCGCGGAGCGGGGGCCGCGAGTCGCGGTTTTGAAGACCCGGGAGGGAGGCAGGGTCTAGAGGGAAGAGTCTCCAGGTGCGGCAGATGGACAAGCCGCTAGAGTTCCTGGGACTCGCAGTCCCGCTGTTCCTGCCGCCGCCCACACGATCTCCTTCAGCTCCCTCAGGGACACGGACAATCAGCTCTCCAAGGACAGTAATGCACCAAAGCACTACGAGCGGCTCCCGCGGAGCGGGGGCCGCGAGTCGCGGTTTTGAAGACCCGGGAGGGAGGCGGGGTCTAGAGGGAAGAGTCTCCAGGTGCGGCAGATGGACAAGCCGCTAGAGTTCCTGGGACTCGCAGTCCCGCTGTTCCTGCCGCCGCCCACACGATCTCCTTCAGCTCCCTCGGGGACACGGACAAACAGCTCTCCAAGGACAGTAATGCGCCAAAGCAACTACGAGCGGCACCCTCAGATATTTACAGCGAGAATCCAGCATGACTTCTATAGTTAAAGATGATGACAGTGTGAGTTCCTTGACTGAGCATGTCAGTGGGTTAAAAAGTTGTCAAAATACGTGGTTGTCTAATACTTGGCCGATTTGCAGTGTGGAGAGAAACACTCTTGTATTTACTTTCAACGATGATTCTATTTGGAAATGGGACACAGTTGTCAAAATATCGACAAAGCAAAAATAAAAGAAACTGCAGTACTTAGAGGTAAGTGGCTCTGTTGTGCTTTGAAGGTACTGGCACGACGAAGTCATCTAATGGCTCTAAGTGTGCGGAGTCTAATTTAAGTAGTCCAGGTATATTTGATTAATGAAAGAGGCTTTTGAAGCTAAAACAGACAATCTAAATTACCTCTTGCATGTTTTTATTTTGTATATGCATGAATATATCATGGGGAGAGGAGGGAAGGATCAGGATACAGTGTGCGTTCCTGGAGCAGTTGTACTTTCAGATTTAATCTGCCCTGGTCTGATCTTTCTATAAAATTCTACAGACGTAGGGTGAAATGCTAATGCTTGGTACTATATACTAGTGGAGATGGTTTACATGCCTTCACCAAACAACATGTACTTTGTTATTACTGACCTGAATTGTATGTAGATACTTCTATCAGCATAGGTGCCAAGGTTTCAGATTGCTTATGTGTGATATTTTCATAATTTGTGGGTAATTACGAATGACATCCAATAACTATGAGTGACACTTCCTTGTAAGCAAAATGAAGCAATGAAGTTGAGGGAAACATGTAAACACCAGAAATGATATCCAGTTCAGCAATGAGTAACTCTTAGAAGATCTTCAAACTGCTGCAAAGCAACATAAATGGAAGAGCAGTCTGAGACCTCATTGTACTGAATAGGATGTGGGCATGGCTGCAAGCTTTTCAGATTGCTTATGTGTGATATTTCCATGCTTTCAGTACATCTATCAGTAACATTCTGCTGCCAAACACGTTGCAATCAGAGTGACAATTCTTGGAAATAAAACTGAGGAATTAAGTTCATAGAATGAGAAAACGATTAGAAATGTTCTCGTTTTAAATAATGAGAAGCGGTAAAAAGATCTTAAAACTGGTGCAAACCCTTGGTCACTAAAACACTCTCCTTTTTTAAAATGATCATAATTTCACTTCATAGAAGACATGTCAAATTGTTTTTGCAGTTCTATATAGTGTAAGCTCAACCTGAAGGTATTTCAGTGCTTCACATAAGCACCAGTTATATTACACAAAGGAATACTAATTTTTTGCCCAGAAGCATAGGATGTCGATCCTACGCTGGGGCTCAAAGTTGGTTATGAAATCCAGAAGCACTGTCTCTAACCTCACATCTATTTGACCTATTTGCTTCAAAGCATGTGAGACCATACGCTGAGGTTTGTTTTCCAGTGGGGTTCGCGCATCCAGCGCGATTTCCGGCGAAATTTTTGTTTTAATTTTTTTTGTATATATGGTTATTATTTAATAATAATCATTCTTGAGGTTTGTTTTGTACTTTTCTACCAACTTTAATATGTTGTACTGGGTACGCGGATCTAGTACATTTCAAATTTTGCTGATAGATATACAACGTAATTTTTACATTTTTATTTATAGAAGAGGAATTCTTAACTAATAAATTAATAATGCTTCAAGGAGTGACATTTATATTTTTTGATAATGTTTCTACTATTTTAATCAACTGCGACACCACCGCGCACCATTGCTGTATGTGTTTGTAGCTGTTTGGCTCTGTGAATCTATATGTAAAAGGTGGTACTGATTGTCTCTTGGGTGTGCCAGTCACTAATTAGTTGTTTAAATAACTGTGTCACTGTTGGGCGTCCGCAGGGGGGGCAAGGGGGGGGCACTTGCCCCCCCCTGGATCACCCGGCCTGCAATGTCTGGTGCTGAGTCAGTGGCATTTTTATTTCCATGCAGCATTGTTATATATTAGAATGATGATCGTCGATCGGAACTTTTAATTTTGTGAGCATGCAGCCAGGCAGGCCTCTTTTTTGTATAATTTTAGGCCAGCAGCAGGCAGCAGCGCCAAATCCCTATGACATCATGGCGGCAGACGGAGAGTGCTGCGCCACCTATCCTACGCTGCAAAGTACCGCGCCCACGCCTGCGCGTAAGGTCACACAGCCCCCACCCCCACAGTGCAGTGGTATTGTTTCCACGGCCGTGACGCAGGAATTAGGGAAAACGGCTGCTGAGCTGACGCCTGACCGGCAAGATTTACAGCGATTGAAGGCCCGGGCTTGCCTGCTCCCAGAAGTTGAAAGTAAGTGAGTCATCATTCATAGCATCTTAGCATGTTGTCCTTGCAAGTTGCGGGCTATAATAGCTGATTTTGTAGCGAGGTGACGACGAGTCCGACGTGACGTTTTTGAACCCCGTGGACTGGTCTGCTCACCTCCCTCTCCCTTCGCACTGGTGGCCACGCAGCTGATGCGTCTGTTGTGAGGCCCCTGTGTCATTTGCGGGCCATTCTGGTGCTCGGTCAGCACCGTGTTTAAGTTCAACAGCTACCCATCTACATTGACAAAAGTTACCCCCCAAATAATCATGCGAAGATCTGGGGTAAATGGAGGGAATAATACTATGAACTTGGGCTAATGGGATGGATGGGATCACTAAGAGAGCTGCAAGGATTGCTTTGCGCTTTACTAGGTTCAGGTGAGGAGTGTGTAAGATGGTGCTGTATGTTTTGTTAACTGAGAAAACCAAATACAATTGTTTATAAAAAAAATAAACTTGTCACATGGCCACAACCAATACTCATGATGGGAAACACCAGAAAGCGGGAAAACTTACCTGGAACGCCAGGCCAGGGCCGTGAGGTGAACGGCGACTATTTTCCATACCGGAGGTGGAGACCCGACGAACCACAGCCCCCAGCAGCCTCAGGGGCGGCGCGCCTGTGACGCGCTTGGAGCGCCCGGAGGCGCTTGTTAAACGCTGACCTCCCAGGAGCCCAGTGGGGGAACACCAGAAAGCGGGAAAACTTACCTGGAACACCAGGCCAGGGCCGTGAGGTGAACGGCGACTATTTTCCATACCGGAGGCGGAGACCCGACGAACCACAGCCCCCAGCAGCCTCAGGGGCGGCGCGCCTGTAACGCACTTGGAGCGCCCGGAGGCGCTTGTTAAACGCTGACCTCCCAGGAGCCCAGTGGGGGAACACCAGAAAGCGGGAAAACTTACCTGGAACGCCAGGCCAGGGCCGTGAGGTGAACGGCGACTATTTTCCATACCGGAGGCGGAGACCCGACGAACCACAGCCCCCAGCAGCCTCAGGGGCGGCGCGCCTGTGACGCGCTTGGAGCGCCCGGAGGCGCTTGTTAAACGCTGACCTCCCAGGAGCCCAGTGGGGGGAACACCAGAAAGCGGGAAAACTTACCTGGAACGCCAGGCCAGGGTCGTGAGGTGAACGGCGACTATTTTCCATACCGGAGGCGGAGACCCGACGAACCACAGCCCCCAGCAGCCTCAGGGGCGGCGCGCCTGTGACGCGCTTGGAGCGCCCGGAGGCGCTTGTTAAACGCTGACCTCCCAGGAGCCCAGTGGGGGAACACCAGAAAGCGGGAAAACTTACCTGGAACGCCAGGCCAGGGCCGTGAGGTGAACGGCGACTATTTTCCATACCGAGGCGGAGACCCGACGAACCACAGCCCCCAGCAGCCTCAGGGGCGGCGCGCCTGTGACGCGCTTGGAGCGCCCGGAGGCGCTTGTTAAACGCTGACCTCCCAGGAGCCCAGTGGGGGAACACCAGAAAGCGGGAAAACTTACCTGGAACGCCAGGCCAGGGCCGTGAGGTGAACGGTGACTATTTTCCATACCGGAGGCGGAGACCCGACGAACCACAGCCCCCAGCAGCCTCAGGGGCGGCGCGCCTGTGACGCGCTTGGAGCGCCCGGAGGCGCTTGTTAAACGCTGACCTCCCAGGAGCCCAGTGGGGGAACACCAGAAAGTGGGAAAACTTACCTGGAACGCCAGGCCAGGGCCGTGAGGTGAACGGCGACTATTTTCCATACCGGAGGCGGAGACCCGACGAACCACAGCCCCCAGCAGCCTCAGGGGCGGCGCGCCTGTGACGCGCTTGGAGCGCCCGGAGGCGCTTGTTAAACGCTGACCTCCCAGGAGCCCAGTGGGGGAACACCAGAAAGCGGGAAAACTTACCTGGAACGCCAGGCCAGGGCCATGAGGTGAACGGCGACTATTTTCCATACCGGAGGCGGAGACCCGACGAACCACAGCCCCCAGCAGCCTCAGGGGCGGCGCGCCTGTGACGCGCTTAGAGCGCCCGGAGGCGCTTGTTAAACGCTGATCTCCCTCTCGCCCCGCGAGTCGCGCGCGGGAGAAGCCCGGGACAAGGGCGGGGCCGTCTGTGGCCGTCAGAGGCCGGAGGAGGTCGGGGACATTTCCCTAACATTTCCACTGTAAGGTACCGGTTTGTACATTTGACTATGTGCCTGGGGAGGTGCCCTGAAGATTATTGACACTTATGTACCTTATTTGCGTTGGGAACATTAAGCTGACTGGCAACTTGTGAGGGCATTTTTATTCTTTTTCATATATTTGCCCGCTGAACTACACAGTATATTTTGTTTGTTGTGCGATTCCTACTTGTGATCGGTTTAGCAACCATTTACTACTCTGACATGTCACCAAGGGGTAGTCGCAGCAGAACAGCTGCTGCTGCTGGGGGTGGTCCAGTAACTGGCCCTATTGATAATTTCATCATTAAAGCCAACGATGCTATAAACCAGGGTATTTCCCTCCTTGAACGGAGGGTTTCTCAAGATCTGGCTCATGCCAGACGCTCATCCCTTGGTCTTATTGCCACTGCCACTACACCCAACCAGGTAATGCCTAATGATATTAGACCTTTGGTGGATATACGCGCTGATATTCATACCATTCCTAGTGAGGTGAATTTATCAGCTTCTATACCTTTGATAGAATCTGAGACAGATATCAGTATGGACCTAGAGAAGACACCAAGACCTGCATCTTAATTCCACTCCTGAAGTAACACCAGCAGACAACACGAGCCATTTAAGAGGTAGACGTGAGGGCGCCATTCAAAAATATAAACAACATATACCGAAGCATTGGTCCCCAAAGGTTAGAAAATATACTCTGCCCAAAAGAAAAACCAGGAAAGACACTAACTCCAACCCTCATCCAGAAACGAGTAAGGTAGGGGATATCATTGTTGAGGATGAAAGAGAGGAGGAGCAGCAGGGTGGGATACCTGACAAGGATGGTAAAATTAATGACATCATTGAGATCATAAACGATCATATGCTACAAAGGTTGGGCGAGTTACTTAGTATTTATCTGTCTCCTATTGAAAGTAGGCTCATTCGGATTGAAAAGCAAATAGCCGAATTGAGCATTCCTATCAATAGTTTATCCAAAGAAGGCGCTGTAAATGGTGCAACTGATTCAACCACCACTAAAAGAGCAGGCATTAAATCCAATACCCTACAAACACCAACCACAAATACAAATACTGTTGCTAAACCCTCACTGGTTCCATCTAAAGGGACCAATGTTAGCCAGTCAACAGGTAACCCCAATATCAATAACGTAGCCCCAGACACAAGGAGGGACCAAAACACTAAACAGCAAAATGGGACGACTGTGAATCCCGCCAGTAGTTCCCTTACGGTTCATCCGCCACAAAAAACAATAAGACAAGTCCCATCCCGTATTAACCTCCCACCGGAATGTGGGGCTTTTGTGTTGGTTCTAGTTAATGTCTCTAAACTAAGGAAGGATCAAGATGAAACTCCCATATCTTTGAAAAACAAAACCTTACATTGGTTAATTGCAAATTGCAATTTTCCTATAGAAGGTGCAAGGGAGATTATCAACACCCAGAGAGTGGGCTGGATAGGCCCACTCAGGAAAAAGTTTGAGGGTGACTGTGTTACAATAAATTTCAAAAATCCCCAATGGGCAGAGAAAACATTAGCAAGTGCCCCATTACCTTCACCACGGGAATTTAACACTACACTCCTTCCATTAGGTTATTTTTACAGACATTTGATACCACCCAAACAAGCCATGGTGAATAACCCCATAATTCCTTATCAAGATTTGAATTTTGGAGCAAGGATTAAATCACCACTCTTTATTCAAAATCAAGATTTTACTCTTAATCACATGAATGGCCGTAATTGGCAGAACCAGGCTCCTATGTCAGTACCTTTTCCCCATCCCGTATATTATCCGCAATTCTCAACCATGCACCAATACAACCATAGAGATAGGTCCTATCCTGCCCCTGACTTTCATCAGTTCTCCCCGACAACTGAAGTCAGACCAATATTTAACATCCCTACTCTCAATCGGTTTGACTATTTTTCCAATTTGGATGAGCAGGACTGACTGGATACAATGACTAAAAGCAATACTATCACCAAAGTCACAGACAGCAAACCAGAGGGATACTCAGCAACAGCTGCTGATTTTCCGGACCCAAAAGGCCCCGTGGAAACCATACGTATTAATAGTACTTTGCCTGACATTGCCAATATAATTAATAATGAAACAGGAAGTACAGGGGGTAGGCCTGTTAAACGCTGTACTTCCAATGGTTTATCTATTCTAAGCTGGAATGTTGCAGGATTGGAATCTAAGTTACTGGACCCTGCATGGATTGAGATAATTAATGATGCGGATATTCTCTTGTTTCAAGAAACATGGGCTGTTGGGAATCTGTATATAGAGGGCTATCATTGTTTTAGTCTAACATCATCTAAACCCAGTTTCGGCCGAGTTGCGGGTGGCCTATTCATTGGGATTAAGATCTTGGCAGGAGGTACAATTAGAAACCTGCAGAGTGTTAATCCAGATAACCCCAATATTCAAATTCTTGAATATAAGCTAAAGTCAAAGACCACGATTTATTTAATTAATTTTTATAACAATGATTTTTATTGTGTACCGAACAAGAACTTTCTGACACTATCTAAGGTTTTAAGTAAATTGGAATGTTTTTTATCAGTTGACACTGATTCACGTATTCTAATAGGGGGTGATTTTAATGCGAAATTTACAGAATGTTATGGGCCTGGAAATCAGATCTATCTAGACTCAGCGGAACGCAGAGGTTTGGAATTGTTTATGATACTAACTGAATTTGACCTTGCTGACGCTATGCAAATAGGGTATAACCCCAATTCCCCCTATGTACCTACATTCATTAGCAGGGATAGCAGCTCTACCATTGATTATGTATTCACATCACCACTGTTAATAGACTGCATAGCCAATACTTCTGTGGTACAAACATCTTTTAGTGATCATAATCCATTGATTGTAATTTTAAATCTTGCACCAAGCCCAATTTTCATGAATCTAAATGGTGCTAGGGACATCACACCGTCAATTGACGGCCTCCGACTGAAATGGAGGGGAGTTGATTGTGGGGCCATTTTAGATAGTGTACAAAAGTCACATTTACATTTGATTGATTCCTGTTTGTTTCCATGCGGTAATTACGATAAACTAATTGCTGATTTTGAAGTATTGTGCTTAACCATTAAAACCCTCTTGTCAGTTCCATTACCCAAGGAGGGCAGAGAGCCAAAGTGGTTTGACTCATCTTGCTCCTTGGCTAACAGAGAGCTAAGAAAGGCACTTTCTGCGAAACCTAGGTGCAGAGTTACTGTCCAATCTGCTAGGAAAAACTACAAAGTCATAATATCTGAAAGGAAGGCCAATCTACTATCTGAACAGTGGGACTCCTTGGTGATTAGCGCAAACCTGGGTGGCAGCGGTCCTTTTTGGTCTGCGGTTAGGAAAACCAGGGAAATGGGAAAAAAGCTCACCCAAATTAGCTGCAATATAACAAGTGCAGCATGGGAGACCCACTTTTCCAGAATTTATGCAGCCCCTCCCGATGAGTACCTTCCTTTGTCTAATCTAGGACAATCAGGTGGCCTACAGATTCGGGATTATGAAGTAAAAATAGCTATAAAAGAGAGTCTGGGAAATAAAGCCCCCGGACCTGATGGCCTTCCCATAGATATCATCAAACACAATTTTGATTTATGGACACCAATACTTCTTAATATTTTTAATTCTCTCCCGCAAGCAGCCATGCCGACCACATGGGCAACCAGCATTATCGTCCCAATCTACAAAAAGGGAGATAGGTCAGATCCTGCGAATTATCGCCCTATCTCCCTTTTGGATAACACCTTAAAAGTTTTGGGACGTATAATTTATAATAGAGTACTGGATTGGGCCACTGATACAGACCTTCTGGACCCTTGTCAGATGGGGTTCCGTAGCGGGGTGGGAACAGTGGAGCAATGTCTAAATCTGAAATTAATAATTGATAAATATAGTGTTGCCCGCTCATCTCCTACCTACCTTGCTTTTATGGATCTTTCATCCGCTTTTGATCTTGTGAATAGATCCAAACTTTGGTCAATCCTTCTACTCAATGGCCTTGATGACACTCTTGTAAAAATTTTAGCCTACCTCCATACTGACCTGAAAGCACGGGTACGTATTGGGATGGGGGGAGAGGTCTCAGGAGCCATTGACATAGGGAGGGGGGTGAGACAGGGGTGCGTTTTAGCACCTCTGTTATTCATCATCTATATTAATGGTTTATCCAACTGTCTGAAAAAACCCACTACAGATGTTCCAACTATCTCAGGGAAACCACTACCAGTGCTTCTATATGCAGACGATGCGGTGCTCATGGCCCGCACTCCAAATGCTCTTCGCCTGCTTGTACATAGTTTTGTTAATTTTATGGAGGGTCTGGATTTGAGGGTAAATTCTTTTATTATGTCCTGTGGAAACTCAATACTATACAGATAGGCACAGATAAACTAGAATCTGTCCCCAAATTCCCTTATTTAGGGTTGGTTTTCGCTGCGAACGGCTCGTGGAGTGGGCACTTGGCCCACGCCACGAGCAAGTTCTCGAAAGCCAACAATTCTGTTTTGAGTCTCCCTCGCCCAAAGAAAGTTGGTGCCACTAGGGCTATTTTAAAGATTTTTAAATTACAGTGCTCACCTGTTGCTTCGTATGGAGCTGAGGTATGGGGGTCGGGGAGCAGCCTTTGCATTCAAAGTGAAGAAAACCGTTTCTGTAGAAAAGTGTTGGGCGCACCGATCTCCTCATCTGATTTTATTTGTCATAGTGAACTAAATCTTCCATATTTAAGTGATTTTATCAGAGCTAGACCAGCACTCTTCTGGATCAGAATCTGGAGGAATGATGCTGCCGTCCTTACACAAAATATTATAAAGGACTGTTTAAATTGTGATCATGGAATGGAAATCCCATGGCTCTCAGAAGTCCGTAAATCACTTAATGAAGTTAATAAAGGTATTCTGTTTATTAATCCTATGACTATTGAAATAAAGGATAAAATCGAGGTCAAAAATGCACTGTATGCATTTTACAATAATGAACGGATAGGAAGGGAATCAAAGAAATCAAGTGTTCTGAAATACAAAGGAAATGAATTATATAGACAAACTTTGCCGCCTTACCTTTCTCTCCCCATGATCAGCTGGGAGCGATCATTATTGTTTCGTTTAAGGGCGGGTACCGTAATATTTTTGTTGTCTTTTCCTCTGGGATATCGCCATAGTGCTGATTTCACGCCATGTCCCTGTGATGGTGTGAGCACACAGGACGATCTGCACTTCCTATTTTTCTGCAAATTTTATCTTAGATTTATTAAATGGCTTTTAACTCCTTATTTCAAAAAGTACAGACCACTCACACTCAAAGAATCGTACACTATGTTGGTTACCTTGGGTAACGATGAATTGACTTTTCGTACCAGCACTTTCCTAAGATTGGCCACACGAGCCCGAAAAACGATGGAAAATCCCTGAATATAATTAATTTTTAATGCTGCTACAATGTAAATAATATAATGAAATGAAGTGCACTGTATTGTTATTACATGGAATTGTTGATCATGTAATACTGCCGTATATCTTGAAATCATGTAATGCTGTTTTGTATATTATTGTGTATATTATTGCTTCATCTGTTTGTATATTATTAATGATTTGTTGTCGTGATCGGTACTTTTATGAATTTTATGAAATTCGAATAAAGGTCTTTTGAACTTGAACTACTCATGATGTTGAAAGCGAGGACACCCTGTCTAATTGCAGTTGTTGCAGTTTCATCTATGTGAGCAAGATGAGTAAAGCCCTTCAGTCGGACCTGCTGTTTACGGGCCTTTGGAGCATTTTCTGAATCTGAAAGATGGTGAGGGGTGCTGCCTTCTGTTTTGCTCCCTGCAGGAAACTATAGTCGTGTCCGTGCTGTGCTTGCTGCGCATTAATATTAGAGAATATAAGTATATAAATTCTCTGTTCCAGATCGCTGCTAATTAGTGTGAATCTCTGAATAGGGTGCTCCTATAATGAATTTAACAACTCACCTGCCCTTTCCAAGCCTGTTTACCTTCTATTGCATTACAATTTATATTCTGTATCTTTTATTTCTATTTTCTCAGTATGCCTCACTAGACATTTTTTTAAACTCTAAACGCAGGCCGAAATTGCCATCGGCTTCAGCAGATCATTTTAATCTGTTTTTCTTCTGCTTACAAACTGAGACCTGACAGGCTTTCTAGTAGGCAAGCTAGACCCAGAATGGACAGGGATCCATATTTGCGTGTATCGGGTACAAAAATCCAGTCTCCAATATTATATAAGTCTAACCCAGCTTAAGGATGACAGTGAGGTGTCCGTACTTGTCAACCTGGCAAACACTCCCAGCCCAGACAAGTACATATCCTGATTGACCACCAGTAAGTCAAGCCATTAAATCGCTGGCTAGATTGAGAAAGATTTATTGAACAGCGGTTGTAACCTTGCTGACAAGTCTCCAGTTGTAACCTTGCTGACAAGTTTCCAGTTGCTATGGAATATACTCCTCAGTTGATCTTCTGATCATATACTGTCACTAATAATGCTTACCTCAATGGCACTTTCTCATTCTTTGAAAAGGAGATCCAGTTTTAGGTTCAGATCATTTCGATCCTCTGGCAGTGCTTAATTGTTTAAAATAAAATAATGAAAGACAATATCAAGTACAGGGGTGCTATATTTGTTTTAGTAGCCTGCTATTGTCACTGCCAGGGTATCTGAATATAAATGCTGAATGGTCTTGTGTCTACTTCATGCCATGGGCGTCCGCAGGGGGGCAAGGAGGGGCGCTTGCCACCCCCCCTCTCCCCTTGGAGCGCCCTCTTTGCCCCCCTCTACTAGGGCGGTGCGACCGGTGCCATCGCACCTGCTAGCTTCCTGGGGGCGCCGTGTTTACAACTGAATTATGATTTTAAAAGCACCTGCTGCACGTTCCTTTCCTCTTGCAATTACGGGGCCCTCACAAAAATGTCAAGATAACTTCTGTGATTAATGTTCTTCCTGGCCAAAGATCAGAGTTTTGTGATGTTTTTGACTTATGTGAAGGTAGTACAGAGGGTTAATATGCCTACTGCAAAGAACGTGTACCAAGCAGATTACAGAGTGCATTTAATGTAAATAGATCACAGAGCATTTGCCTCTTGCTCTGGTGTTGTTTTTGTCCCCAGGCTGCTCTACACCCCTTCTCACCTCTCTGAGAGCCAGTGCCCCCTTTGACCCTCTACCTGCCACCCACCCCTTACCCACCTCTTCTCCCGGTTCACACCTTGGTGCGTTCACACTTAACGTTCACACCTTGGTACTTTCACACTTAACTTCACCTCGAGCTCGCATTTTCAGAGAAGGCCCGCGCTCCCTATCACCGACATGAGGAGGAGGAAGAGAGAGGGGGGACAGAGGAAGACTTGGTGGGGTCGGGGAGACTGATACGGTGGGGGGTGAGAGTGAACGAAGAAGAAGGAGAGAAAGAGAGAGAGAAGCAGTGGGGAAAGAGAGACTGAGAAGTAGGGAGGAAGGAAGATGAGAGAGCAAGTGGAGGGGGGAGTGGGTGGTCTGGGTGAGGGAGAACAGCTTGGGAGAAGTGAGACCTGCGTCCTAACTCCGCCAGCGAAGACAGCGGGTCCAAAGGAGGAAGAACCAGGCCAGACAGAGTAGGTACAGGCAGTGTGCATGGAGGCAGGCTCGGTGGGTATGAAAGAGGGACAGGGCAGGCAGAACAGTTCCAGAGAAGGGCGAGCAGAACCGGACCAGCAGATCCTCCCTGAGCTCAGGGAGACGGTGCGATACACAATCAGAATGTAGTGTTCAGCTTTTGGGGTGCCAGGCGGTAACTTTAGGGTTCAGGGTGGGTGTGGGTTTTAAGGTGCCAGGGAGTAATATTAAGGTTCACGGTGGGTTAGGGATTAGGGTGCCAGGGGGATAATTTTAGAGTTCAGAGTGTTTATGGGTTTTGGGATACCAGGGGAGTAAATTTAGGGTTCAGAGCGGGTACGGGTTTTGGGGTGCAAAGGGGGACATTTTAGGGTTCAGGGCGGGTATGGGTTTTGGGGTGCCTGGCGTACAATTTCACGGTTCAGGGTGGGTATGGGTTTTGGGGTGCCAGGGGGACAATTTTAGGGGTCAGGGTGGGTATAGATTATGGGTGCCAGGTGGGGATATTTTAGGGTTCAGGGCGGGTATGAGTGTTCGGGGGCAACGGGTAATTTTAGGGTTCAGGGTGGGTATGGGTATGGGTTTTGGGGTGCTAGGGGGTCATTTTAGAGTTCAGGGTGGGTATGGGTTTTGGGGTGCCAGGGGCATAATTTTAGGGTTCAGGGAGGGTATGAGTTTTGGGGGGGTGGGCTAATTTTAGGGTTCAGGGTGGGTATGTGTTTTGGGGTGCTAAGGGGTAATTTTAGGGACCAGGGCAGGTATGGATTTTGGGGTGCCACAAAAGAAAGAGATGGCTGTGGCACAAGAACCCTATGGTGTATGAGATCATATGCGGCCTGCTTCCTGCCCCCATAGCTCCTCCTGCGCCCCAGTGCTTCTTGTGCCCCATCTGGCACTCATCATGTCGGAGGATGGTGATGACGTTAACATTTTGCCCCCCCCCTGGAAAAATTTCTGCGGACGCCCTACATCCGATTTGTGTCTCTGCATGTCAGTGAAGCTGTAGATGCTTGTAACAGTGTCTAAGAGGATGTATTAGTAGCTCTTCCATTTCATTTGTAATTACATGACATTCAACTGAATAAAGTACACTGGATGTATAAGTCAGCATATGTGCCTAAAAGTGTATATGTAACTGTAAAAAACCTCTTACTGCATGTCACTGCTTTTATGCACATACACTTTATGCTCTGGCCTACCTACAAGCTACCTTAGGGCTGACCTTTAAGTACTAATACAGCAGGTTTACGCTCATAAAGAGCTTTGAAACACCTTGTCGTCCTACCTCTAGAACTGCATACACAAGCTCATGTGTACTAAGCATGAGATATGTTGAAAGACCTACTTGTTTGGATGTTTAACTTGGTAATGTCAGATCTTTACTACATATCAAGATAATTGTCTCAGTTCCCATCTGAGTGTCTGAGAGGATGTATTAGCAGCTCAATTTTATCATATTTACTTTATTGACATTGAACTAAATGGAGAACACTGTACGTATGTCAAGCTATACACCTAAAACTGTGCATGTACCTTTTAAAACGTTTGTATTGCATGTCTTTGTTTTTACGTACATAAAGTTTACCATCTGGTCTACCTACAAGCTACCTTACACGCCACTTTTAATAAGTAGAATAGCAGGTAAAGGCTCGTAAAGGGTTTTGTAACACCAAGCTGGTATAGCTGCAGAACTGCATGTAATAAGCCTGAGATATCCTGAAAGGCCTACCTATCTGGATGGTTCAGTTGGTAATGTCAGATCTTTACTACATTATAGCATGAGTCTCTCAGTTCCTATATGAGAGTTTTTTTTCTATTTGTAATAACGTCTCTTACTACATTTCTGTCTGTCATTTTCGGTTTTTATCATTGTGTAAATATGTTCGGTATTTATGTACATATAGCAATATAGTTATCTGTTAAATAGAAAGAATATCAGTATTACTACAACCTCAGAACAAGTGAAAAATTCCATTTGTAATACATACATATGTGTTTTTCAATATCAGTAGTAGAGAAAATTTTATAACTATGAGATGTCTGTACATGTTGAAGGTTTGCCCAGTAGATGAGTGACATATTGCTAAGGGGTGTAGACTTCATCACCAACATTAGGTCCTATGTTCTAAACTTCCAAGTATTTTCGATAGATCATCTAGTAAAGGGATTCTTGGAATATTATTTTTCTAAATCTTACTGTTTTCAAAGTAGTTTATGTTGTTGAATGGTAACTGCTATTAAAAACAAAAAGAAAACAAATATACTAGTACCTTATCTTAAACAATCTTCAATATTACCTTTTTCACAATAACATTATATTATAATTAAATACAACTATCAGTTTTCCTTTTTTACTGTTCTCAGCTTTCATACTACTTCACCATACATGGTGATCTGTATGCAGCATCATCTTTCAACAGTGGGGAAAAAAACAATCAAATGGATTGTAGGAAAAAAGTGCATAGTACATTATAAATATGTGTAATTATGCTTTACACTTACTACAATTTCTTAATTAGTTGTTTCATCTTTATTAACTCCACTATTTAACATAATTAGATTTAAAAAAACTCTATTACCATTATACCTGGTACACTAGTACAAAAAATATATACCCTACCGGTTTTTTGAAGATGTTTTATAGAATATTATCTCCAGTAGGCCAGATAAAAAGCAAATGAGTGATTATCAGGACTTCACCCCAAATAGGCTGAATGATGTCTTTAGAACTTAGGCTGTAAAAACAACATGTAAGAATTTTCTAGTTTAGAAGGCAATCTAGCTTTGAATTTAAGGTTAGTATCATTGTCATGTGTCCACCCACTGTTACACTTTAAAAACACAGAATAATGGCCAGATGTTATATTAGCTCTCTCCTGAAAAATAATAGCCAATGTTGTATACGTTCTTCCTGAAATAGATATTTGATCTGCTTTGAAGTTTGTAATCTCTGTATGTAATTTTGATCCATCTACTCAATATCGTTGTAACTAAGGGTGTGTGGCAAACTCCGCTCTGACTCATAGTGTATTTTAATAAAAACAGGGATACATTTTTACAATATAAATATACAATTATGATGAATTGTTGATAAAAAGTGATATATTTTATATTTAAGAAAACACAAATTAAAAAACATTAGACGGGCAATGATAGATGACATCTTCTTTGTATGGACCAATGGGGAACAGACTCTTGAGGAATTCCTCCTGTGGCTAAACGAAGCAGATGGGAACTTGAGGTTCACTGCCCATACCAACAAGGACAAGGTAGAGTTTCTTTATATCTTTATCAAGAATGATGAAGGTACCCTAAAGGTTGACTTATACACCAAACCTACCGCGAGGAATACTATGTTGCACTTTAAAAGTTTTCACCCGAAATGTCAAAAAGAGAGTATTCCGTTTTCCCAATTTCTCAGGGTACGGCGCAACTGCACCGATCTAAAAGATTTCGACTCGCAATCAGAGACTATGAAAATTAAATTCATCCAAAGAGGCTACCCCCGTCGCCTAGTTAGAGAGGCTTACAAGAGAGCTAGGTTTTATGACAGAGATGCACTCCTGAATTCTAAACGTATGAAAAATGCACCGAATCTGGTCTGCATAACTAAACATTCTACTTTAGATGGGACCATTAGGCAAATTATTAATTCAAATTGGCACCTACTGAACCTGAATAACGCTCAACAAAAAATGTCCAAACCTATGTATGCGCATAGGCGCAATAAAAACTTGAAGGATCAAATTGTCCGCTCCAGATTCAGTAAAAGTCCGGAAAATCCACCATTTGTACAAAGGTCTTTTACAAATAATAATCCAATAAAAGGCACATCTAGCTGTGGCTCATGCAAGTCATGTAAGAATATCCATCTTGGAGAGACAATGACCCTGAATGAGGTTGAAATAAAAGCAAAAGACCTATGGACATGCAATACACAAAATGTGGTATATCTTATTACATGTCCTTGCCATCTAGGATATGTTGGCGAAACAGGAAGAGCAATAAAAACTAGGCTGACCGAGCATAGGTCAGCAATAAAAACAAAAAAAGTTACAGCACCTCTAGTGAGCCATTTTTTGGACTTCGGACACTCTCCAGGAGAAATAAAATGGCGAATTCTAGAAAAAATACAGTTGCCAAATGACAAAGGAGATTAGGAAAAAGCGAGAACAATACTGGATTTTTACCCTTAACACATACGAACACGGCCTAAACTTAGAATGCCCGTGGGTAAACGCTATAATATGATGGAATAACCAAATATAAGAACAGACCCCTAGATAACTGCATGAACCAATGCATTAAAATGTATAGCTAATTCCATCTTAATATAATGCTTAATTGACCATTCAAACCCCTAAAGACTTCTGTAGTATGAAGACATTAGGGACTTCAACCTAAATAGATTAAGCACTAACTGATTCATAAGAATGAAAAGTGAATTTGCAGGAGTACGCTAGTAAACTCTCCATTCTTTCATTTTATCCCAAAAACAACAACATGGGTGAAAAGTAAACTATAGCTTTAAATAGGGGAGGAGCTTTAGGGATATGATGTCACGAAGGTAGAGTATAAATACCAATTGGATTCGGTGTGTGAATCCCTTTGTTTTCTGCCGTTACAAGCTGCCCGGTGATTGGACCATTGCATGAGGGAGAAAGAGCGCCAAAAAGGTAAGCCCGAAAAGGAATGGTGTTCCTAGCCCCTACGTGCTAAGCGCAATAGCTTTAGAACATCTAGCATACTGATAGAATCATTTCTTAAACTTCCCAGGCACTTCCCAGGTACTCTGTCAAAAAGATTAGAGACCTGCCAGAAGCGAGCGCTCAGCAAAACAAACTACTGGTCTCCGCGGTCAGAAGGGAAAAACGGAGAAACCCGTCTGACGGCAGCGCTGTCTGCAGCTTTGAGAAAATCTGAACGGCTGTCTGTTTATTTAAAGAGACTCACTAAGGTAGGAACACATGTTGCTTCTCCTACCGCATGGGGCCCCGACAGAAGCATGCTGTAAAAAGAAATTGAAAATAGTTAAATAAGCTTCGCATTTTATTTTACCCCAACAGTTCCACGTTGACGCTGTAATTTAATGCGGGGAGCAGCATTTCTTCGAAGACACCACACGGGCTGTCTTGAAACTTAACCAGTTACTGCCCTATGGTGTGTTGCGCTTCATATTTGAAAAACTCCCCGTTTTGAGTGGTGAGAAAAATACTATTACAAGCACATTTAATTGTACCTAAATAAGAGATCTGTGTGTCATTGTAACGCTTAGCCCTTATGGTTTCATCTACAGCCAAGAGGCAATTCTGTACTTGAAGAAACCCACAGAAAGTGTAAATACAGGCTAAGTGAGATGGGAGCAGTGGATCCCCTAAACTGAGGTAGGCAACCCGATATAAAAAGAGAAGGAGGGTATTTAGATGCCGCTCTCTATCGCGCTAAGGATATAAACAGAGTGATCATTAAGTAACACAAAATTATGTCCTCTACAGGTGACACATGCCGATTTCAGGGAAAGGAAATAACGGTGCCTCACTTACTCTGTTTTTAATTGAAGAAATCCATAGATGGACCATCTAAACAGAGGTCTGTGTCAGGTAAAGACATGGGAAGCTTAACATTTGGGGAAATATGAATAGGTATACACCAATTTAATTATAACATAGTATTGGTGAAAATAGAAATGTAGTATCAGTTAGATGGAGGACTATAGGACAGGACACTAGTTGCTGACGGCGTGAAAGCCAATATTTGAATCCCTTTGAAAAAGATGCCTGAAGCTTTATATTTGAAGCTGTAAATTCTCTTTTTTCATTTATCTTGCTACTTAAACTTTCTTTCTGGGTGTCTCTCACCTCTTTCTTGATAGAAGGATAAAGACATCAAGTTTATTGAATGTAATTTGAACAGGATTTTTATAGAATGTTATCAGTGAAACAAATGCACTCTATAGACAAAAGAAGTAATATCAGAACTGTGATTGTCTAGGCCTGTTCACCTTAGGATAGCTCCAGTAGTAATGTATCTCTTGTACTCCTTGCTATGTATTAGGCAAGAATCTAAATAAAATAACGAACTGCACTAGATATTCCCATGTTAAATGAAGTGAACCAAAAAACAGAAATGAAATGGATAAGTGTTCCAGGGTTCGCTATTACCTATTATGAATGAACAAATTGAAATTGTAAACTGTGACACTGCTTTGAAACGTGGAAAAAGAATAAGAACTAATATCATTTTGTTCTTTATAGATAAATTGGCTGAAACTATAAATGTCCTGAGGAAGACACCACGACGTGTCGAAACGCGTTGACTCATATACAACAGCCACAGCAACAATAGATAGGACATGTATCATTGCCCGTCTAATGTTTTTTAATTTGTGTTTTCTTAAATATAAAATATATCACTTTTTATCAACAATTCATCATAATTGTATATTTACATTGTAAAAATGTATCCCTGTTTTTATTAAAATACACTATTTTTGATATCATTATGATTGTTTGTGTTATGGTTTAAGTTTTCTAATTTTGGGAATGTTGCAGTTGAATATATAGCTGGTGTTTGCTATACAGATAGCCTGGGTGGTTACCTTCACATTGTATGTTTTCCCTGACCCAGGATTCTCATCCTTACCAGGGGGCCTTTGTTTCTTCACAAAAAACTCCGCTCTGACAGCAGAGTTCTGCCAAATCCGCACTCTGCTGGGAGTGAGAAGTTGGCAAAAAATCTCTGATTCCACCATGTGGCGGAGTTTGCCTTTGCCACCCACCCCTAACAGCCCTGCCCAAGTCCTCCTTACCTGGACCACGGAGGTGTTCTCCTAGCCCAGGCTGCCTCCTTCGGTGCAGGAGGATTCTTTTTTGCCTCCAGTCCAGACTCCTGGTTATGCGAATGTGCGCGCATGCAGAGTGGAGACAGGGTTAAGGTCTCCACTCGAGATGCGCGTGCATACACAGTTCTTGCGAGTCCTCCAGCAAAGGGGTTTCCGTTTCATTGCCCAGGACTGGAAGAGGAATCCTGCACCGAGGAGACAGCCCGGAGTCAAGAAGGAGTAAAGGAAACTGAAACAACAAGCTCACAGCCACGGGTGACGGGCTGCCAGCGGAGGAAAGCTCAAGCTGAGGTTTGCCTGTAGGGCTGAGCGGAATTCCACTGAGTTTTTAGGCAGCTTCGTGGAATTCTGCATAGAGCCACGCCACCAACTCCATCCATCCTTGGTTGTAACATTAAAATTAGATATTTTCCAGATCTTTGTATTTGTAATGTAGACATCATGTTTGAGGTACAATTTGAGCAGGTCATATTTTGATTTGCTGAGTTACTCAATTTGTCAAAAGACACTGTTTTTCAATCAGGTAGTGTTAAGCATAGAAATCGTAAAGCGTGAATTTCAGCGGTAGAGGTAAATGAACAATCTTCACAATATTGGTTCCATCTGTACCATTAGTCCAAATAAGTCCTCAATATATATATTTTTTTGCACTTAATTTAAATGTTTATTCTGGCAGTAAGTGTAGTGAAACAAGCAGCCCACAACCGGTCACTCTGGCGCTCTCGTCGTAACTGGCCAAGTAAACAGTTACAGCAGGTTAGACGAGAACGCCAGAATGCGGAGGGAACATTTATTGAATACATCGCCCGAGGCAGGCACACGAGAATAACAAGTTGTACTTCAAGTGACAAGAGCAACTTGTTGTTACAACACCCACTAGGTGAGAGATTGCTGCCCCAATCTTGCTAATTCAGTATTCTTACAAGTCTTCTATGCGGGCTTCACTCTGGGTTCCCATGGAGTAGCAGTCATGATCTGTTCTACTATTCCCTTCCAGGAAATATGTGTTTTTTAAAAAAAAAATTATTTAATCATTTTCAAATTAGCACACCAGTACATATCACAAGTGAACAGCGTGATACTTCAATACGGCGAATAAGGACAAAGAACAAACATCCCCCCACGCCCCCAAGCCTGCAGTATATGACATGTATAGCAGATGGTTGATTCTAGTATATAAAGTCCCACAATGTAACAGGTGCTCACATGGATTCGAATCATCACTCGGATTGTTCACTGCGTGCCAGCAAATATTCTCGTAGAGGAGCCCAGATGTCTTTAGGTCGAGAAGTGGACGGCAGCTCCTCCTGCAACAGTTCCAGCTGTTCTTGGCAATACACCATGTCTTTTAACCATTGAGAACCACGGGGGCGTCGAAGACCATCCCAAGTGAACAGTACATGCCGTTTGGCCAGCAGCATTTGCCACTCTCACAAAGCGGCCCATAACGCCTTTCGTACCTGGCACATATCCCAGCTAGCACACTAAAGGCGTACACACCAGTCTGCACCCCACCATGGTATAGATCAACTCCAACACATCCACCCAGAACAATTGTACAGCCCTGCACTGCCAGGCTAGATGAAGGAAGTCTGCCTCCCCCTGCCCACACCGTGGGCAGCAATCAGTGTCCCTGAGCCCCATTCTGTGGAGTTTCTTTGGAGTGAGATATGCTTGATGTAGGAATTTCAGGTGGATAATGCGAAGATTACAGTTAGCCGACAGTCTACCGGTCACCATGCAAATCTGTTCCCACTCGCTCGTTGTGACTTGCGGATCTAGAATCTTATTCCACCTCTCTAGGCTTTTATCCTCCGGATGTACTGTCTCCTCCTGCACCACCCTATAGAGTCTGGTGAGCAGATGCTTCCGGGAAGCAACCACCATGATCATCTGTAAAGCCTTAGACACGGCTGGCTCCCCCGGGAAGTAAGCGTAGTGGTCCCGGACAGCCCGACGTAATCTGTAACACGTATACTGAAACAATAGGGTAGGATTCGAGATATACTCCAAGTCCGAACCTGTGATATACGTCCCCTCGTTATATAAGTCGCCCATGGTGGATATTCCCACCTCTCGAAGGGAGGACACCGGACCCCGCTCACCCGCCACGAGAAAGCAGTGTGACCCTCAATGCACATAGCCGAGGCATATAAGGGCAGTCTATTCGTCCGTTTACCTATTTCCTGCCAAGCGGAGATCGTAACATCTATTGTGTTGATTTCAGATCTGGGTGTTTGCCTGTGGACATGTGTAATGATGCTCTTCAGCTTTGTCGGATCAGCATCGCCCTCCTCCACCGCCACATGGGGGATAAAGCCATGTGGGCAGAACCATAAATATGCGAACTGCGCCTGCCCACAGAGATAGTACGCGTAGAAGTCTGGAGCATTGAACCCGCCTCTCTCGAAGGGTAAAGTCAATGTGGCCCAACTAATCCGTGGTGGTTTCGCCCCCCACACCAGCCGAAGCAGTTGAGTCTGTACTGTTTTAAAAAAATGTTTAGTCAGTTGAATGGGTACATTGCAGAATAAGTACAGAAACTGGGGAAGGATCACCATTTTTATCACGGCAATGCGGTCCGCCAGCGAGAGAGGCAACCCGATCCACCGATCAACACGCTCCACCAACGCAGTATAAGCTCTTCCGTAGTTTTCACGGACCACTACCCTTGGATCCCGATGGATCCAAATACCCAAGTACTTGACTGGCTCTTCTGTCCAGACCATAGGGTACTCCACCTGTGTTGCAGTCGTGGCAGGCGTGAGGGGAACCAGCACCGACTTTTCCCAGTTGATGCGCATCCCCGAATAGAGGCCGAACCGGATGTATTCACGGACGACTTGCGATAAATATGTCTGAGGCTCCCGGACGTACAGGACCATGTCGTCCGCGTATGAAGAGATCCCCACTGGCCGGTTATTAAAATTCAGGGCTATGTGACTGGCGGATCCTGCATGCGAGGGGCTCCAGAACGATGGCAAATTGAAAGGGGGACAACGGGCACCCCTGTCTAGTGCCACGTTGAATAATCAGCGGTTCAGAGGTGAGCCCGCCCACCCGCACCCTCGCCGACCCTCCTGTGTACAAAACCTGACTCCAGCGGATGAACACCGGAGGGAAGCCCATCCTGTGCAAAATGGAGATCAAGTATTTCCATTCGATCGAATCGAACGCCTTCACTGCGCCCAGCAGGACGGCCACGGCAGGTAACTCAGGCTTTAGGACATGGAACATGGCGAAGATCGTGCGGAGGTTCCAGGAAGTAGACCTATCAGGGATGAAACCCGATTGGTCCGGTAGGGCTAGCATGGGCATCAAGGGGCTCAACTTGCTGGCCAACACCTTAGCGAGAATCTTCGCATCGATATTGATGAGAGAAAGAGGATGATATGATTCGCAGCGTGTAGGCGACTTATCTTTTTTCAGCAAAGTGACGATCAATGCCTGCCGCAAGGAGGGCAGGAGATAGCCCACCTTGTGCGCCTCCGCATACATTGCCAGAGGTGTGGTCCAAAAGATCTACATAGTGCTTATACAATTCTGCCGTCAGCCCATCAGGGCCCGGGGCTTTGTTATTTGGGAGGGACAGGATGGCTTCTTTAATATCCGTCTCGTCCATCAGGAGGCTAAGGTATTTACGATGCACATCGGAGAGCCAGGCGCAGGCCGTGTCAGCCAAATAGTCCTGCAATACAGGTTCGTTCATGTCTCCCTGTGAAGTGTATAGATTCTCATAAAAGGTTCGAAACTGCGCTAGGATATCATCAATTGCGAAGTGATCCACGCCCTCGTCATCCACAATATGGTCAATTTGGGGGACCTCTGCCCTATCACGTAGACGTCTAGCTAGCACCCTGCCAGGCCCACCCCCCCTCTCCATAAGACCTCGCCACATACCTCTTCGATAAATATTTGATCTCCATGGCTGTCAGAGTGTTATACTCCTCCAGATACTCCCTGATGTGTGTTAGCACCTCGGAAGATGGCGCAGCATCGTATTGAGCCTCTAGGTCACGCAACCGCTGCTCCGCGCGCTGTAACTGCCCCCTCAAATCCGGCAGAATGCCCGCCGATGTGCTGATGCACTCTCCCCGTATCGTAGCCTTGAAGGTTTCCCATAGAGTTGCCGCGCTGTCCACTGTGCCCGCATTGAGCTCAAAATACTGTATTATTGCCTTGCGGATAGTGTCCGCATAGACAGGGTCCAGCAGGGAGGCCGCGCGAAAACACCAGGTGAAGGGATGACGTGTATTGGGTGGGACAGCTATTTGGAGCAGAACGGGATTGTGGTCCGACAAAGTACGCGGTAGGATGTGAACCGACTCAACCCACCCATTAGCTTCCCCATCTAAGAGCCAGTAGTCCAGACGCGACCATGAATTGTGAGCAGGAGTGATATGTGTGCCCTGTAGAATCCCTACATTCCGCAAGCGCCATGCATCAAGCAGACCCGACTCTTCCATAAAATCACAGACACACTGCGCAACCTTGATCATGCGTACACTGGTGGTGTTAGATTTATCCAAGAGCAGATCAAGACAAGTGTTGAGATCCCCCCGAACAAAATCGCTGTGTCAGGCCAGGAGCGCAAGACCTGAAACATCTTTAGAAATGCTGCTGGCTCATCAACCAGTGGTCCATAAACATTAGCTATCGTCACCAACGCTCTCTCCAGTTTACCACGCACCAGCGCCCACCGTCCATCATCCGCAACACACGTGCCAATGAGCTGAAAGGGAGTCCCTCGTTTAATTAGAATAAGCACCCCACGTGCATAACTAGAATAGGAGGAAGTGAGGCGGAATGTCGCCCATCGCCGGGCCATTGCACCCTCCGAAAGCCTGGTGAGGTGGGTCTCCTGCAGGAGAGCAATCTGCACCCCATGATGATCCAGGTGTGCCAGCACTTGCCTACATTTTCTGGGCGTATTCAAGCTGCGAACATTCCAGGTGACACAATTATACTTCTCACCCACCATCAGGCACACGATAACACCATAATGAGCTGACAAGGAGCCGCCAAGCTACGCATACAAGTACATGTGAGACACACTGCAAGGCTATACACAAGTCAAGAAGAAAACCAAATCTGCAGAGTGGCTTGGCCCCCCCTCTCCCTCGCGCCCCTCCCAACAACCCCCAACCATCAAAATCAAGATGCATCTGACCAATGCCAAACAGTAGAGCCCATGCAGTACAGTAGGTACAAAAAACCCCACCTCCCCTCACCCACTTCAGCAACCCCAAATCGCCAAAGGCCCATCGCGCCCACCCCACCTCCCTCACTCTCAAGTCAAGTCAAGTCAAGTCAGAATTTATATAGCGCACTACATACCCATAGGGTCTCAAGGCGCTTGAGGAAGGGGGGGGAGGTTTACTTATCGAATATCCATGTTTTAAGTTGTTTTCTGAAGGCTAGGTGGTTTTGAGTAAGGCGGAGGTGGATGGGAAGGGAATTCCAGGTCTTGGCCGCTAAGTAGGAGAAGGATCTTCCTCCCATGGTGGCTTTGTGGATGCGCGGAACAGCGGCGAGGGCTTGGTTGGACGAACGCAGCTGGCGGGTGGGGGTGTAAAAGGAAAGGCGCTTGTTGAGACAATCAGGTCCAAGTTCGTATAGGGCTTTGTGTGCGTGGGTGAGGAGACGGAACGTTATTCTCTTGTTGACGGGGAGCCAGTGAAGGTCTTTCAGGTGAGTGGAAATGTGGTCTGTGCGGGGGATGTCTAGTATGAGTCTAGCTGAAGCATTTTGGATGCGTTGGAGTTTTTCCTGTAGTTTCGCAGTGGAACCGGCGTAAAGGGTGTTTCCGTAGTCCAGACGGCTTGTAACCAGTGCGTGGGTGACCGTTTTTCTTGTTTCGGTGGGGATCCAGTGAAATGTTTTTTTGAGCATGCGTAGGATGTTGAAGCATGAAGATGAGACAGCGTTGACTTGTCTGGTCATCGAGAGTGAGGAGTCCAGGATGATGCCCAGGTTCCGTGCGTGGTCCGTCGGTATGGGGGCTTTTCCTAGGGCCGTTGGCCACCAAGAGTCGTCCCAGGCGGAAGGGGATGAGCCTAAGATGAGGACTTCCGTTTTGTCCGAGTTCAGTTTCAGACGGCTGTGCTTCATCCACTCGGCTACTTCTTTCATCCCTTCGTGTAGGTTGGTTTTGGCGGTGGTTGGGTCTTTGGTGAGTGAGAGGATCAGCTGAGTGTCATCAGCGTAGGAGATGATGTTGAGGTTGTGTTGATGTGCGATGGTTGCGAGGGGGCTCATGTAGACGTTGAAGAGGGTGGGGCTGAGTGATGATCCTTGCGGGACGCCGCAGATGACTTCGGTGGCTTCTGACTTAAAAGGGGGGAGGCGGACTCTCTGAGTTCTTCCAGCGAGGAACGAAATGATCCAGTCCAATGCTTTTCCTTGAATTCCGATGTTTCTGAGGCGATGTATCAGGGTGCTATGGCAGACTGTGTCGAAGGCTGCGGAGAGGTCAAGGAGGATAAGGGCGACTGTGTCTCCCTTGTCCAGTAGTGTTCGAATGTCGTCTGTTGCTGCGATGAGGGCGGTCTCGGTGCTGTGTTTGGCTCGGAAGCCAGACTGTGAGGAGTCGAGTGATTTGTTGGTTTCGAGGAAGGTGGCGAGCTGATTGTTAATGGCTTTCTCAATGACTTAGGCAGGGAATGGGAGGAGCGAGATGGGGCGGTAGTTTTTGAGTTCGGTGGGGTCAGCTGTGGGTTTCTTCAGAAGGGCGCTGAGTTCGGCGTGTTTCCAGCTTTCTGGGAATGTGATGGAGTTAAGGGAGTAGTTGATGACATCTCGGAGATGGGGTGCGATAATGGAGTCTGCTTTGTTGAAGATGTGATGGGGACATGGGTCTGTAGGGGATCCTGAGTGGATGGAGTTCATCAGGCGAATGGTCTCTTCTGTGGTTATTGGGTTCCATTCGACAAGGATATTCGGAGGAGGTAGCGGTTCGGAGGTGAGTGGGGTGGACTGGTTTACAGGTTGGTTGTCAAAGCTGTTATGGATGTCGGCGATTTTGTCATGAAAGAATGAGGCAAGGGAGTCGCAGAGGACTTGAGAGGGGGTGATGTCATTAGAGCTGGCGGTAGGGTTGGTGAATTCTTTGATGATGTTGAAAAGTTCCTTGCTGTTGTGGGCGTTGTTGTCTAGTCGGTCTTTGAGTGCTGATTTCTTGGCTGTCCGGATTAGTTGGTGGTGTTTGCGGGTGGCGTTTTTGAAGGCGGCTTGGGTGATAGTGTTTGGGTCTGTTTTCCAAGTTTTCTCAAGGGAACGACAGAGTTTCTTGGATTTCTTAAGGTCATCGTTGAACCAGGGGGCGTTCTTGCTTCCTTGCTTGATTTGATGTTTTTTCAAGGGTGCTAATTTGTCGGCGGTTTGGGTTAACCATTGTGTGAGGTTGATGGCGGCTTGGTTAGGGTTCGTTGAATAGGCAGGGGGTTTTTGAAGAAGCAATGTTGAGATCTGGTCGATGGTGATTTTGTTCCAATTTCTTCGCAGAGTTGGTTGAGGGTGGTTGTGGATCGAGGTCTTATTGTAAATAAAGTGGATGCAGCTGTGGTCCGTCCAGTGGAGGGGTGTGGTATGAGTGAAGGAGATATGCTTGCTGGAAGTGAAGATAGGGTCGAGTGTGTGTCCTGCATAGTGTGTGGGGGTGTTAACAAGTTGTTTGAGTCCGAGATTGGCGAGATTGTCCAGAAGGGTGGTGGTGTTACTGTCGTTGCTCTTTTCCAGATGGAAATTGAGGTCTCCCAGTAGAATGTATTCTTCCGAAGGGAGGGCGTGTGGGGTGATAAAGTCAGTGATGTCTTCGTTGAATTTAGTACGGGGTCCTGGAGGCCTGTAGAGGAGGGTGCCCCTAAGTGTTGTCTTGGGGTCGGTGTGGATCTGGAAGTGAAGGTGTTCGGCGATAGCGAGGTTGTCATCTGAGCTGGTTGAGACGCGGATGGTGTTCTTGTGGACGATGGCGATGCCTCCTCCTGTTTGGATGGGGCGGTCCTTACGGATGATCTTGTAGCCGTCCGGGATGGCTATGGTGATGTCTGGAGCTGAAGAGGCATTCATCCAGGTTTCTGTTAGGAAGGCGATGTCCGGAGAAATGTTGTCGAGTAGATTCCAAAGGTCGATGGCGTGTTTGTGAACCGAGCGGGTGTTGAGAAGGATGCATTTGAGGAGGTTGGTGTTGGCTCTCTGTTTGGTATTTGTGGATTTGGTTTGGGTCTTGACGCAGGTGAATTTGCAGGAGTGGCAGGTGAAGGGTCCATGGGTGTGTCAGGGTGCTGCTAGGGCGCAGTTAGTGAGTCGGCCGGGGTTGAGTGCAAAGAGGGAGGAGGCGTCGTATGTAATGCGGGGGGGAAGGGTGAAGCGGGGACCAGGGGGTCTGGCTCTGGGCGCGGTCCAGGCGCGGACGGGCGTAGACGGGCTTACCTTTGGCGCACCTTCGGCGCGGCCGCAGCGCGTGGACGCTGCGCGTTGATTCATCTGTCTCTCCCATACAGCGTGCAACAAACTTTGTGGGTCATACCCAACGGTGGCGTGAAGTGGCCCAATCCACCCCCAACACTAGACGGGGGGCCACCGGACAGTGTAGAAAGACCCGCACCCCCACCTCAGCCTCCAGTTCACAGTGCATTGTCTAGTAGGTGAGCGTTCGGGTACCTACAGGTGCACCACGCTGCACAAAGTCATATAGGAAACCAACCCATGCAACGTACTTTCCAACATGTCTAAGACACTTCGCGGCTGCTGCAAAGGAAGTGAATCCAGCCTGCGCACCAAGCCCGGACACCCGAAGGGTCCAGCGATATTAGTAACATAAAGTGTAGCGAAAAAGATATAATCACACCATAGCACCTGAGGTGCAGTAGTCAGTCCCCAACGCAGGTACTCATCTGTAACAGGGATCACTCGTCAACATCTGAAGTGTGGTCTGTTGTCTTGCGTCGGTGCCGCAAAGATCTGGCATATTCCATGGCCTGTTTGGGGGACGTGAACATCTTGCCCCCGGCATGTCTACCAATGCGCAGCCGTGCTGGGTAGAGCATGGCAAAGGGTATTTGGTCTTTGGCCAACAGCTTCTTCACGTTCTGAAACTCCTTACGAGCAGCTTGCACCTGCACTGTGAAGTCCGGGTAAAAGGAGAGTACATTATTTTGAAAAGTAACCGTGCCCTTCTGCCTGGTAATGCGCAAAACAGTGTCCCGGTCTCTAAAGTTTAGCAGACGGGCGATGACAGGCTGCGGCGCAGCGCCAGGAGGGGGCAGAGCCGTCAGAGATCTATGGGCCCGTTCGATCGCAAACATGGGGGATAGATCGTCCGCGCCGCACACCTCACGAAGCATCATTTCCATATAATCTTCTAGGCGCCCCACATTTGTAGACTCCGGCAGACCGAGGACGCGGATGTTGTTGCGCCTCGATTTCGCCTCGATTTCCTCATTCTTGGCATGTATTACCGCAAAAAGTTTAGTCATATTCGAGGTTTTAGCCGCTACTTGCTGCAGGCCGTCCTCCGTCTCCGATATTCGCTGCTCAGACTCCCCGATGCGCGCCGCCTGCTTATCAAATTTAGCAGAGAAGTGGTCCATCCGACCATTTAATGCTTCTATCTTGCCATCTATGGCTTGGAGGCTAGCCTGAATGGCAGCGATCGATTTCTCCAAGGTCGTAGGTTCCTGAGAGGCCTCCTCCAGCTCAGAGTCGGAGACAGTATTCTGCGAGGACTTGCTACCCTTTCGGAGCTCAAAAGTGAGGCGTGGCTGTGATTTGTCCAGTTTCCATCAGGAGGCTGGTACGTTGCATCACTCACTGCCAAAAGACCCAGGGACTGTCGGTGCGATCGTGGCCGCTTGTGTATATGTCCCCCTCTTAGTAGACAACGCGCCACTGTGTATATTGCCTCCGCACCACGTGTATATGCCAGCAACCCCAGCAGATCATCCGCGGCAGGGTGGCACCCCAGGAATCACTCAATATCAGCAGCTGGTCAGCCTGTGCAAGCTCTAGAACAGTTCCGTTGGCTTACTAGCGACAGGGTGGATAGGTCTAATCAGCGGCGTCTGCAGGAATGCCCAGCACCGGCACTCACCATGCCAGGTCAGGATGGGGGTGGGGGCTCCACTGGGCCAGCAGATAAGGCAGCGGCTATATCGTCGTCTAGGAGCGTGATCACCACACCCCTCCGCAATTCCTGGGCAACACCGGTCAGGCCCCGCCGAGAAGCCACCACCGCGACAAAGCTGGTTATAGCCGCGATGGCCACGCAATTCACACAATAGCAGGAAGAGCACCTCTAGTGTCCGTGCAGGGGGGCCCACAGGAGAGTGAAGCAGGCAGCAATAGTCCCAGCAGCAGGCCCGTGTGCGCCCCAGCGTATCGCTGGCCGCCCGCGTGATTGCACAGCACCACAGTCTGACAGAGCACGGCCTACATGGGGCCCAGTTCATCTGTTCGCGCTGGCCGCATGCATACTTCCGTGGCCCGGCGCACTACAGCACCTTCTCACGCTCAGGCAGCAGCTCCCACAATCCACACAGCGGGGCACTTATCTGGAGGCCCTACGGGGCTGCCGGTCCCAACACCTCCGCCGCCCTCAGTAGCAGCGCCGATAACTCCACATCCGCCGCTCCTCCAGAGTCAGCTCACGCCGAGTGACCGACTCAGGGCCCCGCTGCCATTACACCATGCGGCCGATCATCACCTGCAGCGGCAGCCACCATGCGCAGCCCCCGCGGCCGCCAGGAAAGCAGGGATCGCAGGGACGGGACCGGGGCCCCCACAGAAGCACTTCCCCAGGCCAAGTTCACCGAATCCGGGCAGGGACAGGTAGGATGCTTCAGGATTTTCGCCGGTGGCCGGCAGAGCAGCATGTAGTGATTGCATGTTCCTTTAAATGGAATTCTTTCTATGTATTGTGGAATGTTTTCTTACAAATGAATGTTCTAATGTGTGTACTGAAACTGGAGTTGGGATTCATTCTTTGGATGAACCTTCCTTCCAGCTGCATCTATTCTTCACCGCTCAGGAATAAATATTATTCATTTCATTTCTTGGAGTTCTCTTTATTTACATTGGATTAATACTACAATTTTGGCGACATGGATGGTTTTTGAAAGAAAAAGAACCAGATTTAAACCACAAAAGTAACTGCCTTTTGTTAAATCTCGACTTTTGGAATTATAAATCGCTTTATCTGCTTGGAAATTTCATCTCTTCCTGTAAGTACTTTAAAAGAATTTTATTGTTCTGGAGTACGTTTCTGTTGCTTCGTGTTGCCGCTTATCTCCTACATGAAGAGTAGTTTCGGACTGAATGAAGCGTGAATCGTACTGGGCACTCATTTAGGAAGCGGCATGTGAAAGGAAATTATCCGGTTTGGATGGCGATTTTTGTACTTTGTCAACTTCAAACAGTGAGGTTTCTACCTGCTGTTTATCTTTGAAATCGGCGCTGTAACGGATTCCTAGCAATAGCATCCTGCATTGGAACGTCTCTGACGTGGTTCTCGAGGGAGCTGTGCACAGCATCTCATCTCCATCTTGCAATCACCACGTCATCACGACGCGTTAGGACGCACGCCACCTAGCATGATAGCATCATCACGCATCACGCCACCCAGCGTGATAGCATCATCACGCATCAGCCTACGTTTGACGGCCATTTTGAAAGTGTTGTTTCGAGTTTCCTTGACAACCACTTACGTTGTGGAAATATCCGAAGAGGCAAATTTTCGGAGAGGAATTTTAGCAGGACTTTTATATATATTGCACGAAGTTTAGCGGTGTAACTCACAAGGATTTTCTACTATTCTTGGATTTTTATGCAGCTGGAAGTCTAGAACATTACTGGAGGACACCTTTTCACGAACTGGTTATTTCACGATTTGAAGTTTCTATATCATCATATATCATTTCTTTTTCACTAACCCAATTTATTTTGCAGATTTTACTTAAAAGATTTTTTCTAACCTGGTGCATCACAAACTGCCATTATTCATAAAGTGATTGCGATATAATTCACGAAGTGGTCGTATTTCTCAATATTCTACAAGTACAATATTTTACTTGTGGTAAGACATCATTCACGAAGTGTCGTTTTTGATAATTCAACAAGTACAATAACTAACGAGTTGTTGTCTTTTGTATTCCTTTACATGAAGACATCATTCACGAAGTGATTGCTTTCAATCTTTCAACGAGTACTATAACTAACAAACTGTTGTTTTTGGTATTTCTTTACATGAAGACATCATTCACAAAGTGGTTCATTCAATATTCAGCTGTTGGTTCACGAAAACATTGTTCACGATGTGGTTGTTTCAAATAACTAACTAGTTATTGTGTTAGGTATTTCTTTTTCACAAAGACATCATTCACGAAGTGGTTGTTTCAAATAACTAACTAGTTATTGTGTTGGGTATTTTTTTTCACGAAGACATCATTCACGAGGGGGTCGTTTCGGATAACTAACCAATTTTGTTTCAGGTGTTTGTTTTCTTTAAAGCATTCAATTATGCCACTGACAGCGAGCGCATCAAGAACAGTTGCAACCAGTGACAAAAATCCATTGAATTTACAAATCAATTCACCTAGAGAATTTTTGTCAGTTTGTGGAGAACCTTTTGTTTCCTGGGTGGATTGGAATGCATGTTTCTTAAATTTCATTGCTAACTTAGAGGATGTCAACGATACATTCTCTCCTGAAAAGAAGAAACGAATGCTGTTATATTCACTTGATCCAGAGGGTTTGCGCATTCTTGAAGAAATGCATACACTTGAAAGAACAGTAGGAGATTTGGATGTTTTTAAAAATTCATTATTAGATTTGCATAATTTTTTTCTTCCTCAGTAGGTATTGCTGAATTTCTGAAGGAATTTATTTCAGTTTTGAAAAGGTTAACGAGGAAATGTGAACTTGCTCAATTACACAGTGATCTAATCCTTGACCTAGTAGTAAGGTATACAAAAAACAAATCTTTGCAGGACAAGTTATGGGTCGAGGGTAATAAATGTCTTAAAGATATAATTGCCTTAATTAATAAGACAGAAATGTCTGATCGTTGTGCTAAAGCTACGTCTTCACAGGGTAACAGAATGCCAAAAGAAACTGTGGGGAAGGTGGTAGAAGAGGTAACAGGGTATAAGAATTTTGAAACCAACAAGTTTGAGAAAGTGAAAACTGATTTCAATGTTAGAAGGAAATTTAAGGGTATTGAGCAAAAGGTGTGTAGCAACTTAGTTTGTTTTGGATGTGGTAGTTATTCACATGCTGTTTTCTTTGAAAAATGCCCTGCTAGATCTGCCAAGTGCTGGGAGTGCGGATTGATGGGACACTTTTCGCGAAGAACAAGAAAGTGTTAAAAAAAAAAGTGATGTATGTCCAACACGAGGGTGATTTTTCTTCATCAAATTTGGACAATAATGTTGTTCAGGGAAATTTGGTACAAAGGAAAAAAGTTGTTTTAAATACCTCTAGTGACTCATCATTTAATCCTTTTTGTGATATTTCTTTGGGTGGAATTACAGTACAATTGGCAGCAGATTCGGGTTCACCGTTCACTGTAGTGACACAAGAGATATGGAAAACTCATTTTGTGGACAAAATAGGATGGTGGTTAGAATCCAATGATGTTACTGCCGAAAGTTTTACAGGCGGGAAAATTGATATGCTAGGGTTTAGAACCCTCATGTTTTGTTTTAAAGGAAAGCATGCTATGGGAAAATGATATGTTGCAAATAATGGTCCACCGGTATTAGGGTGGAAAGACCAAAAGTCACTGGACATCAGCTACTGCAGTGTTTCAGAGGTTGATGTCGAACTTTTCTGAGGTTGTTGTCTTCCAAAGCAATATTCTGATTATGGGCAAGGATAAGATTCAGCAGAATACCACTTTAAGGGAAGTTTTGTCCATTCTCAGAATCAAATTTCTTAGTTGTTCAAAGCAACAATTGTAAGCGTTCAGAATTTTTTTTTTACTTTCTTAAGACAAACGACTTATGCACTCATTTATGGCAGGAAATGTCTTTTAAGGTCAGACCACAAAACTTTACTTAGAATACTAACTATGGAAGATTTATCCAGAGCATCAGGTAGAGTAGCCAGGATGTCTATATGACTCAAAGATTTCATTTATAATGTACAGTTTGTTCCAGGCATCTCAGTAGGCATTCCTTATTGCTTAAAGAAATTTCCCTAGACCCGTGTGGTATGTTGCTGCAGTATTTGAAAATTCTCTGTCTGAAGCTTATGTGGGAAAAGGAATATAAAGAAGATGATATGTTGCGTGCAGTTTCTAGTAAATTTATTAAGGTAGGGTTATTCAAGGATGGTGTAAGAATGTTAAACTTGGTCCCAAATTTTAAGGTCATCCAGGAATCTTTTAGACCAAAAGACGTATTAAAATGTATTGATGTAAGCATAGATAGACTTGTTCATATTTGGTTTTAGTGTGAAACTTCGGACTAAGCACAGAAAATGCTTAATTCACCGCCATCTTTGTTAGATTGTACTAGCTTGCCGTAGCAAAGTTTTGCTATGGATATTATAGAACTCATGATTTAACTGGACGGTGTGATTAGGTACATTGTAGTGTTCGTGGACTTATTTTCAGGATGGTTTGAAGTGAAGGTCGTAAATAAGTTGGATGCATAGTGTGTGTTTAGTTTCTTAGAGAAGTGTTTTTTTTTTTTAAAGAGAGGGTTTTCCGGGTTTTAGTTTGACGAACTATGGTGTCCAGTTTAAATCAGATTTGATAGAGAGTTTCGTAACTAGTACAGGTTTTGAACAAGAATTTACTGTTTTGCACTGTCCCAGGTGAAATTCTATGTTGGAAGAGTAAATAGAATAGAGTTGCTCTAGCAGGGAACTTCTTTGTGGAAGAGTAAGATACTGCTAATTTAAAAAGAGTTTATGGGTAGTTAGAAGTTTTGTCTCATTTCAAAGAGGAGGATGGTGAGGACACAAACACAGTTTGGACACAACAGCTCTGATAGTTCTACACAAAATCCTATTTCGTTGGGGCTATACTGTAAGCAGGTTTGTGAAGGTTTAGACTCCTTTATAGGTGAGGTCAGTCCTGACATTTTTGGACAGCAAGACTTACAACATCTTGAGCTTTGTAGCCAGTGGATTGGTATGCTGACTAAGTTCAGCAATCTATTTTGTTTTTTTATTGAAGAAGGGGGATGTGTAGTGATTGCATGTTCCTTTAAATGGAATTCTTTCTATGTATTGTGGAATGTTTTCTTACAAATGAATGTTCTAATGTGTGTACTGAAACTGGAGTTGGGATTCATTCTTTGGATGAACCTTCCTTCCAGCTGCTTCTATTCTTCACCGCTCAGGAATAAATATTATTCATTTCATTTCTTGGAGTTCTCTTTATTTACATTGGATTACTACTACACAGCACTACAGCACTGCCATCTTGCCAGACGCCAAGCCACACCTCCCCCAAGTCCTCAATATTTATTTCTTCTGCTTCTAAGACTGATTGATTGACCATTATAAATTTGTGAGCATCTTGTTGTTGGATGTTGAGACTAAATATTTCTAATCTGCTCCAAATATCCAAAAGATGTTGAATTACAGAACAATATTCCCTTGATGTAGAGTGTAAGGGAGTGTGACACCATCTATCATGATCTGGGTGAATAACATCATACCAATCCCCACCAATCAATGCAAGGACATCAGGTAGCAATTCCCAAATGTCAAGAATACATTCAATGAATATTTGGCTAAGAGGTGTGGGGGTGTATATGCTACCCAAGACGATTTGTCTCCACTTATTGTGCCTTGAACAAACAGATACCTGTCTAGTGTATCAGCCTACGTGCAGGTATTATGAAGGATATTCTACGATGGATCAATATTGCAACTCGACTGGAACCTCTGGTAAAGCCAGAATGAAAGACATGCGTAAAACGAAAGCGGACCAGACATGGGGCCTTAGTCCCCACTAGGTGGTTTCTTGTAAGAGCAGGACATCAACCCCTGTACTTTTCATTTGTTTGAAGATAGCACCTCCTGGTCAGAGTCACTACTGTCCCCTCATGCTGCTTTGGCGTTAAGGCACTGCCCTTAGCGCCTTCTTGACATCCAGGTAGGTGTTCGAGGCCCTCCTCCACCCGCAGGCTTTTGCCTGCCCCTCATCCCTGGTTTTTACTTGGGAGACACCCCACATCGACCTGCGTACCCTAGTTATGCAGGACAAGTGACCCTTCCCCCTTGATTTATTGATTAATCCAAAGGAGACTGAATGGATCAGTACTCTTCCTCCCCCCATTGATTGATTGTGATCAGCAGCGCACAGCTGTGGGAGAATTTCGAAAGAGATTCAAGAGTGAGTTAGCTCACAAGTAACAACGTTTCCCCTGGTAATTCACCATGGCGGAAAACTTTGGACTCAGCTACACCACTGAGGAAATCGACGCAATACTAGCCAAACCCCCATTGCTCGTAGAAGGTGACCTTTCTCAAACTCTGTCTTCCACCTCAGACTGGGATGAGCTCAGTGAAGTTAAGAAAGAACAAGTCAGAACAGCCGTGCACGGCATCATAATGACAGAATACCTCAGATTAAACGCGGCCCCTAGAGGACTATGGGTGACCAATGCCCCTCGCATTTTTCTGAAAGATCTAGCATTCAGGAAAGACTGGTCAGCCATTTCTTGGAAATGTACCAGGGACTATCTAGTCCTGATCATAAAAACGGCCACCAGGCTGACGGATGAACTAATGGCTAAGATTGAAATTCTAGAAACCAAATTGAACAATACAGTCAACATCACCATTTACAAGAACCGTCTGGACAAAATAAATAAAGAGATGAAAGACACGCAAGAGTATCTTACACAAACTAAACTGCAAAAACTAGCTAAAGTACTTAAAAGATTCTCGCTAGAACGTATACATCCGTATAGCAGTAAGGAATACAAACCAAATGATAATTCCTCAAATTATGATTCCAACAGTGTCTCCTCTAATGACAGCTCAGATCAAAGTGGAGATGAGTTTCCTAATCGAGGCAGAGGCAACTTCCAAAATAGAAGAGGCAATCGCAGAGGTCGCAACTTCTGGCGCCCTCCATATTTCCAGATGAATACTCAAGGAATACCATTTCATCCTTTTAACCCACACTTCCAAGGATGGCCCAAGCCATACTTCCAGATGCGACCCCATATGAACCAACAGATACAACAGCAAACAGGTCAGAATTACCAACAAGGGATTCCTTTTTTAGGGAATGGCCAGTCAACCCAACGGACAAGAAAAGAGGAGTGACCTGGTCCAACCAAACCAGACAAGGAGCGTGACAAGAGCAAAAACAGGGCCAGGTGCAACAACCTCATAGTAAACCTCACTAACAAATCCCTCACCAATGATCAAGAAAATGTACTTAACAAAGGTCTGGGATATGTACCAACTCCGAAATTAGACATTTTCGAAACAAAATGCGAATTGGCCGACTTCTGTCGCACTTTGAAACTTAAAGCCTTTTTCAAAGATCAGTCACCACCTATATCGGAGGGAGACACCACTTTGAGGAACAAATCCACCTTCTGTCCCCTCAATCCCCAAGTACCTATTGAAATTTGTACATTCGAACAAGCAATAATGAAAGAAGTTGACCAACTGAGCCAACATCCACATAAGCCATTTCACAACATCACAAGAGCGGAACAACAAGCATTAACAGAACTAAAGAATGACGGTGAAATAGTCATCAAACCGGCCGACAAAGGTGGAGGCGTTGTTCTATTAACTTCTGAAGGCTACGATAAGCAATGTGTGGACCTATTCGCAGACAAACTTTTTTAACAAGTACTCACCACAGATCCAACTGCACGATTACAGAGAACCATATCCATGATGGTTGAAGAAGCAGAGATCAACAACTGGGTGTCTAAAAAGGAAGCCGATTACCTGGAAACAAAATCACCTAGGACTCCCTATTTCTACTCTCTCCACAAAATCCATAAAGAGAAGATACCACCTCTGGGGAGACCGATAGTCTCTGGGATAGACTCAGTCTTGGAACCCCTTTCACAATTTGCAGACCAATATTTGAGACCTCTGGTTCAAAAAACGCCAACATACTTGAAGGACACACGAAACCTCCTTAACAAGCTCCAAAATTTCGAATACTCACAAGAATCAATGCTATTAGTTGGACTCAATATCAAGAGCTTGTACACAAGCCTGCCTCAGCAAAAAACATTGGAGACCCTAGAAACAATACTATTTAATACAGAGTGGCTTCATAAAACTCCCAGACACTTCGTTTTGGAATGTTGCAGATTAGCCTTAATGGAGAACTTTTTTCAATACAAAGAAACGCTCTATCTACAACGCCACGGAACGTCGATGGGCAGCACATTTGCCCCCAGTGTAGCGGGGCTCTATGTCAGCACTTTTGAGAGCACCCACATCCAAAACGAGGATAATCCTTTTCAACATCGAATCCTCTTTTGGAAAAGGTATATCAACGATATCCTGCTAATATGGAATGGAGATGCAACTAGCTTGGAGGAATTCCACTCCTGGATCAACTCACGGGATGAATGTCTAAAATTTACATACAGTGCTAACAACAACAGCCTGGATTTCCTGGACATCACCATCTATGCAGCGAATAACACCCTGCATGCCCGTACCTTTTTCAAGCCAACTGCAAAAAACAGCCTTCTCTCTTTCAATAGTTTTCATCCCCGTCCCCTGAGGGAGAACCTCCCGTACAGTCAGTTCCTCAGACTGAGGAGGAATTGCAGTAAAACCTCAGACTACAAAAAACAGGCCAATGACTTACGTGAAAAATTGATAATCCGCCAATACCCAAAAAAAGTGATCAACAAATGTAAGAAGCGGGCTCGCAATCAACCGAGAGAAGCCCTTTTGGAGACAACACCTAAGCCACAAGAAAACAGAATCACGTGTGTCACGACCTACAGCCCAGTGACCAACAACATTAAGAAAATCATAAATAAAAATTGGAGAATTCTTACATCAAACTCCCTCAACTGGCCAAAACCGAGGTTCGCCAATAAAAGGAGCCGTAACCTGAAGGACCTGTTAGTCCACACCAGACCTCCCCCCAAAAAACTGAAAGACAAACCAGGCCTGTGGAACAACTTGCCAGTAACAGGCCATTATCCATGCGGCGCTTGCTCAGTTTGCAACCTTACAAAACCAACAAAAGAACTGCAACTACTACCAGATCTAAAATGGAGGATGAGACGGCACACTAACTGCAACACATGCCACGCAATCTACATGATTACCTGTCCGTGCCAAATGCGGTACGTCGGCATGACGTGCCGCAAAGTCAAACAAAGACTTTGTGAACATCGAAGCAACGTCAACTGCAAAAAAATTACTACGAAAATGTCAACCCCTTATTTAGAATCAGGACACACTACTACTGATCTACAATGGGTTATTCTAGAGACCCTTGACGTTTTAGACAGGAACGCAACTAAGATCCTTTTTGAGAAAGAACAACGCTGGATACATCGTCTTAAAACAGACACAATAGGCTTAAATGACAACATTCCTTGGTTGAGTTTAAACAAATAAGAGAGGTATTAAAAGAACCAACCCTACTGTACTACTAGTAAAACTATGATCTATATCATCTCCTCTACCCTGCTTATCATGTGTACAATTCACATTCAGTGACCAAAGACCGAAACTCATTACCCCTGCATTCAGCGTCTACCCATTCTTATACCCAGTGTAATTTTCTATTCATCTATTAATACAGCCTCACTGCAATTTTCAGTGAGGTAACCCTACAATTGAACACCATTAATGCGAATATGTAGGCACGCGGTACTAACTTACCATCTATAAGTAACGTCATGCATTAATTAGATACATAACTACAATTGAGCATCATCGATGCGAACATATGGGCATGCGGTACTAACTTACCATTCTTAAGTAACGCCATGCATTGAGGAGATATATAACTTATCCACCTTATTTAATTATTTTATTTACTCAATTAATTTTGTAGTAAACTTTATAGAATATACTCCGGAAAACCTGCATCAATAGTTGCTTCATTTACCTATCCCCCCAACCTTCCCTTACATGAAGCGAGTAACTCTTCGCTATTTATTATAATCGCTTAAATCCCCACAACAACGAACCCGGGAGCATATCCGGGTCGAGGCAGGCAGAGACAGCACAAGCTGCGCCGAAGGAGAACAGTCCCAGGTAGCAACTCTGGGTCCCGCTCCGACATCGACGTAACTGCAAGTATAAGAAACCCCACAAATGTTGTTTTCCATTATTCCCTGCAGTGAGGCACTCCTTTCAGTGCCGCCGACCCGAAGAAAGTACAATTTGCTACTTCATGAGGTAAGTTTATGATCACTGCCACTCCCTCGTTTTTACACTGCTGGAACAATACTTGACACGCCCCCAAGCGAGAGCAGTCTGAACTACCAGCCTTAACAACAAGCGACGCACCATACCCCAAACGTGCCGACAACACAGTGCACATTACCATAACTAAAAAACGAGAATCATTATCAAGAAAAACTAAACAAGATACTAATACTAATACCGCACCTCTGGAGTATATCCCACCTTACCACTCATAGCAAAAAACTTAAGAATGTGTAGACACCTAACAGTTCACCAGGAATAAATGGTCACAATCACATCACTTTATGCCGTTCTGTACAGAATCCACTAGAACTTATCAGAATGAAAGAGGTTTCCACATGTGAATTGCACTAGCACGAGAATATACTTACTCGAACTATATTTATATTCCCCACAGCATGTATCAACATCCACAAGCATGAGGATGAGAGAGTTGACACCCTATACGAGTATGAATCTGGATAAAGTATTGCCATTTTTTAGGTGTTCTACAAAATCTGTATGATTTTGATAACTGTACTATTTGTACATAACTGTGTGTCTTTCCCTCTACCCTCTCCCCATATGTGTTTTTTGTATGTATATATTTCTCTTCCAGGTACAATGCGACCTCCCTCTGACTGACGAAACAGGTCAAAATACCTTTTCTCATTTTCTCACTATATTCACAACCCTGCACTGGTCCTGAAGAAAGCCCAACCGACCTATAGAGGCGAATAGGACTGAAACATGTCGACCGTATTTTAAAATCACTATATCAGTGCGCTCGGATTCCTAATTATTCCACAGCTGCACACCAGCAATTCTCTTCTACTCGAACCCAGACTAATTAAAGTTTCAGTCTGTCCGTTCAGGTATTTTTATTCACGATCACTACTGTTTTAACTATGGGTAAATACCTCCTGGCGGAGGGTGCATAAATACTAACCCCATGATTATGCACACACGTGTCAACAAGAGCGGGGAGACAACATATACCGCTACGAGATCGCATTTTACACGTGCATGAGGGTTTTTTACTTGGGAGACACCCCACATCGACCTGCGTACCATAGTTATGCAGGACAAGTGATCCTTCCCCCTTGATTTATTGAGACTGAATGGATCAGTACTCTTCCTCCCCCCATTGATTGATTGTGGTCTAGTGGAAGACCCTGCTCTTCTGCTAGTCTGCTCTGTTTGTGTCATCCTTTTTCTGTTTTTGCCTCTTTCCGTCTTTTTTCTGTCTTTGCATCTTTCTGTCTTTTTCCTGGTTTTTCCTTTTTCTTTCTTATTTTCTGTTTTCCCTTTCCTTGTCTGCCTTTTTCTGGTTGCCTTTTCCCCGCCGCTGCCTCCTCTCCCCCCCCCAGCGTGTTCTAGCTCCTGCCTCCCTCCTGCTCACCATTCCTACCCCTACTTAATGTCAAAGGCAGTCTGTCTGCGCCTGTCCACTACCTGACTGCGCAAGCAGAAATATGGGACCCCCTCATATACTATTCAATGGTCAGGGAAAAGAGGGGAAACATTTTGAACATAACAGAATATGGTTTTCCCTCGTTGACCATTATACTTTACTAGAGGACATTGTTCAGATTCTTCATGTGTCAATTACTTCCAAATACAACAGTGAAGACAAATATCATCTCATTGTGCTATTTATTTTTCATTTTTGTAATTAACATCTCTTTTTTTAAATATGTTTCATGGATCATTTCTATCAAAATGTATTTCTTTTATATCACAGTATTTCATCAAGTTAATTTTAAAGACACATTCATGAAATAACAATTCATAATCATTAGAATTCAAAATCAATTATAAGAAAAAGCAAGTATATAGAGCAAAAGAAACCTGGAATGCAAACAATACATAGAATCATACATCAATCATCCTAATGCAACCAATCTCACATCCACTACATTCACTCAATATCTGTACACAGTAGAATCTTATAGGACAAAAGGTGAAGCCTCTGTCACTATATCAGCTCAGTGTGAAACACGAGACTCCGTGCTACATCGACACCCACCGAAACGCGCGTCGACCTAGCGCGAAGTAATTGACACATGAAGAATCTGAACAATGTCCTCTAGTAAAGTATAACGGTCAACAAGGGAAAACCATATTCTGTTATGTTCACTACCTGACCGCGACCAGCGCCAGGGACCCTGGTCCCCTGACAACCAGCCGCAACGACCCCAGCACTCTCCACGCACTCAACCCTGGACAACTGCCAGCTCTCGACGCCGAGCCACACGCCACCATACACAAGCCCCTGAGCTGCAGCTTCCTCAGTGTACGCTCCCTGCACAGACACGCCGTAAAATCTAGGACCTCCTCAACTCTCACTTGCCCAACGTCGCCTTTCTCACAGAGACCTGGACCAACGCCAGCTCCACTCCTGACATCGCAACCGCCATACCCGATGGATAAAATATCCTGAGGAAGGACCAAAGCTACCTCCGATAACAACCACCTACTCGGACGACGCCTTGCCCCTCATGGAACTCATCCACTTCCAGATCCATCCCAACCCTATAAATACGGTGTGTGTGAGGAGTCTACCTTTTAATTCCGCTACCCTGGGGCCCATTAAGCCCCTGAAGTACCTGCCAATCAACAAAGCCACTCCCGCTTTTCTTAGTAGATGCAGAAGAAAAAAAACTGACGAGGGAAAGCCCGAGAGTGGAGTCAATGCCAGTCCCCGCTCAAAAGGTGGATCTCCTGGAGTAAGCATATGTCTAGAAATTACACTATTGCTCGGCTCTTGCTTGGGTTATTGAGGCCCTTCACGTTCAGCGAAAGAACCTTAACTTGTTGAGAGGGCATACCTAATATGTAGTAGGACAGTACTTTGGGAGTCCGCCGCTGGAGCCCATGTTCCCTCCCTGCATCTCCTCACCCCCGACACCTGTATGAATGTATCAAAGTTGAGTATTCATGTCAAACATAACCAAAAATAATTAAATACACAAACATAAAAGTACCCAGATCAAGTCCAGGACTGGCAGAACAAGTTCACAAGTGCCCAGGTGATAGAAGTAAAGGGTGCATGTTGTGACCCTCTGGCACCGACCAGGCCGGCCTCTCAGTGAACAGGAGCTGTCATGCCCAGCGAGATCATGCGTTGTCTTTATTCTGCTGGTCTCCGGCCAGTGACTTGAGGTCCGCTTGGAGCTCTAGCACAATTATGGCCCGGTCAGGTTTCACAGTTCCAGGGGAGGAACAACGCCTTTGCCATCGTGGGCATCTGCAGGAAGAGGGCCCAGCCAGATCCTGTTTGTGGGCCCCGGCTGAGGAGCATTCTATTCTCGGTATCCCACAAGCCTCTTCCATAGAGCGTAGCTGATAGAGCTTGCCCTCGAGGTGGATAATGAGGCAGAGGGGTGACCCATGAGTAGATCCCTAGATTCCGCAGATGGGAGGTCGCAGGGTGGAAGGTCTGTCTCTTCTGTAGGGTTATCATAGCCAAGTCTTGGTAGAGCGTCTGCGTGTTCCCTTGGAAAGATAGTGGATGCTTCTCTTGGGCCTTTTGCAAAATCTTTTCTTTTAGTTGGAAGTCTTGGAGCCAATCCAGAATGTCCGCAGGTGGCGCTGATACTGACCTCGGCAGTCCGACCCTGTGCACTCGATCAATTTTTATCTCTAGATCTGGCGAGGCTTCCAGGATGAAGAGAAACAGGTCCCTCATGTAGAGAACCATATCAGTACTCTCCGCGGAGGATGGCACATACTTGATCTGAATGTTGTTGCACCACGAGCGATTCTTCAGGTCCTCTGCATATGCCTGTAAGTCGATCTGTTGTTCCTGCAAGCGTAACACCTCCTGCTGCTGATGCTTCACTTCCTCATCATGAGTATGTTCCTGGTAATCTCTCTAGTGGAGTCCTTATCACGCCTAATCTCCTTGGTGTTGCTGGAGAGCTCTCCTCTGAGGGCCTTTGGTTTTCACGCACGGAGGAGAACAGTGCCTCCAGGAAGGAGCGGGTGACAGGCTTCTCACTCACCTCCACACCCTGCAACAAGCTTATGCTAGGCGTTGTCTGCCGATCCCGGCAGAGGTACCGGTGGGGCTTGGTCAGCATGTCCTTGAGGGACAGATCCTTCTTCTCTGACGCCATGGCCCATAAAGACCGCTCTGCTACCTCTTTCGCCCAGTATGAGAGTTGCTGTCCATCCCCCAGAAGTGGATATTCTGGACTGTTAGGCCGAGGGCCGTTCTTATACTACAAATGGGCAAGACTCCTAAGCACCCTAGCCTATGTTCAATAACCCAAAGGCCTCAACCGGTCTCAGGTCCAGGGTTGCAAAGAAATGCGGACCCTCCGGTATATCTACTGATGCAGAGGCATCCCAGGCCCTGGCCAGAGCAGGCGCCGTAGTCTCGGGGGCCAATCCCACAGCACCTTTAAGGCAGGGCCACATGTCAGGATCGGGCACCGCAGCCAGCAGGAAGCCCCTCATCCAGCTCGCTGCCGGGCCATAGCTGTCAGTCCGCCCAGTGAATCTACCTCACTCCCCAAGCGGGTGCCTCCTCACTGCCCCAAGCAATACCCACAGGAGGAGGGAGGTTCACCGCCCCAGGCACAGGGCCAAAGTTACTCTCCTTTGCATGTGGCCCCATCCACTCTTATAGGGGTCACCCACGGCTCACCTCTGGGGGGCAGGGATAGCAAGTAAACCTGTCTGGCCCCCAAGTGTCTCACTGTGTCTTCCTTCAAGCTCCACGAACCACAGGACCCTCCGATTGCTCAGTTGTTCAGGCCCCAGGCACTCCTCACAAGTTCTTCGATGCGGCTCCACCACTCCCGACAGAGACCTTCCGCAGCTCAGGTTTCTCTGCTTTCTGGATCTCATGACCCTCAGCATCTCTCTGTTCGTGAGGCCCAGTCAGGGACCCCCATCTTATTCGCTCCCCGTCACCTACTTCCGCCGCTGCAGTCGCTGTCGCAGACCAGCCCCAAACAGCAGTCTCGGCCGCCCCGCCCCTCAAGCTCCTTTGGTCAGCTCTCACAGTGCAGGCCTGTGCTGCTGACCCAAGCCAAGCCCCGGTGAAACCAAGGGACACCCGAGTGACAGGCTTGCTCCAAGCTAGCACTGCCCACCTCTGTTCAGCCACTCCCCTGGCCTAGAAAGCCACCCAGCAGTATGCAGTCTCTGCCCGGAGCTCCGTGCCGCGGGCTGCCATTCTAGGCCACAACCGCCATCTTGATGCGCCGGCCTCTGTCATTCTCTCCTCTACTGATTGCAGCCAGCGGGCTCGGATGGGAGGAATCGGCCCCCCACTCTGAATCTTTCTGTCGGGACACTCCTCAATGCTGCTCGGCAATCTCGCTGGGCCCTTACGGCGCAGGAAATGGCCATGGTCGGCAGTAGGTACGAGGAGACGAGTCCTACTCACCCGCCATCTTGACCATGCCCACCCACATGCACACTTTAAACAGTGCACAGGAAGCCCTCTGCCCATAACTCCTCCTTGCTGCCACTCAGCAGGCCCCACCCTGTCCTTACACTTGGTTCAGGACAGGATGATGACAAAAAATTGTTATAAATTAACATTTTATTTATGATCTCTAGGGCTTTGGGGGCATTTAAGTGGGGCGACGCTCTTCCGCTCTAACATAGGACCCGGGGGAAAAATGGGCTGTTCCATCAAACGAGGAGTCAATGGTAACTGCCTCTGTCATAAATATATGAGCAAGACCGTCCTCACCTCTGTAGTTAAGGATAAGCCATGAGTTCCAATGAAAAGGCACTTTTTTATCACTTAGAACTTTAATTCCTTTTGACCAGCCTGCACCAAACTTTTGCACAACTATTTAGTCCATTACAAAAGCATGTGCCAAATTTAAAATAGAACCTTGACGAAAAGAAAAATGTGTAGGGGGCTTCTCAAAACTTCACTTCTTCATTCAAACCTATTTGTGAATTCACTTTGGAATAACTCAAAAATGGATAAATGGAATGTCAAAGTCAAAAGGTTTTTATTTGTTTTGGTACTCAACTGAGGACCACAAATATTATGTTGAACAATTTACAAAACAATTCATTAAAAATTAATACAATGATAAAAATGATTTTAAAAATTTATAAAATTTGTAACATACAAGTTCATTTGGTGGATATTTGCACACCGATAATAGTTCTTTTACTGTTGAAATCCTACTTTTGCGATATATATGATTTAGATATCTTGACCGAGCTTTAACTACGTTAGGATTAGGGCATGCGAATAAGAGATGCTCGATGTTTTGGTCACCCCCCTGACATAAGGTACATAGTGAGGATCCACCAGGTGACCATCTTGATGTAAACGTTAGCACTGGTAGAATTCCTAATCGCAACATTGTAATTGCCCTCCTTGCACCGTGTGTTAAGCAAAACCCTATATATGGCTGTACCTGCTTATACTCCAATGATTCTGCAAAAAGTTTGTAAGTAGTTAATTTGTTGCAATGAGCGTGGTCAAGTTCAAAGCTCAGTTTAGGAGTAAAGCATTTTAAAAAATGTTTCAGTTGCAGGGTTGACCAGGTAAGCAAAAGATCCGGGCTAAGTTTGGCAATTTGAAATGCCATGGTCATATTCTGATAAAATGTTTGCTTTGAGGCATCTGATTCAAAAATCTAAATTTTTTGCAGGGAGGGTAATGATTCTTTTTTTGCATGAAGAAGATTGTAAGCCCATCTAATAACGTTAGCAATGGCTACCGCGTAGGAACTAGTAAGTGAAAATTCTAGTCTCAGAGCTTGGACTGGCGTAGATTGTGAGACCTTCAAGATTTTTTTCAGGATTTTCCCTTCTTTTTCGTCCATATATGCCCATTGTTTTATAGGAATGTGCTCTGTGGCATAAGATAGAACAGGGGGGATTTTTACTCTGTATATTTTTAACAGTGAAGAGAGGTGCCTGTTCCCTGTAGCTGAGTAAAGTCTTGAAAGGGCACCAGCATGTAGTTCTGATTTTCTTTTTAGGTTATTTATTTGCTTTGTATTATTTAGATTCTTCGAAAGTATCCTACCTAGATAGGTATATTCACCGACTTCTTCAACCTTTTCTTCACCTAGCCTCCAGCAGTACTTAGCACTTTGTTTTTTACCAGAGAAAGAGACTACTTTTGTTTTCGTTAAGTTAGGAGTTAGGAAATTATCCTTTGAGTATTTATGTAGAATGTCTAGGAGCTTTTGTAGACCAAAGGGCGTAAGGTCCAACATCACGATGTCATCGGCATACAGTAGGGCGTGTATGCTTTGTGCAGCGATCTTTGGAGGCAAACTTGAACCTTGTTGTAATTGATGTGGTAAGTCGCTGAGATATAAAGAGAATAATATCAGAGCTAAAAGGCAACCCTGTTTAAGTCCATTTGCAGTTTTAATTGTTCTAGTAAAACCTTTTTCACTCCCCATTTGTACTTTACACCATGTGTTAGTGTGGAGATTAATTATGATCTGCAACAGTTGTTCTGGTATTCCTAATCTCCTTAGTTTATTCCATAGAGTAGGTCTGTCGACACGATCAAAGGCAGTAGAGTAGTCAATGAACGCTGCATATACAATCTGGGATTTCCGCACTATGTATTTGTCAAAGATGGTCTGGAGAGTTGAAATATTGTCGATGACAGAATGGTTAGGTCTAAAACCTGCTTGAAACATTGGAATTAAACCTGACGAGAAGGCCCAGTCTTTTAATTGATCTAAAACCTCAGCAGCGAAAATTTTCCCTGTAGCATCCATCAGTGCTATTTGGCGGTAATTGCCGGCGATGTTTTTGTTCCCCTTTTTATGGATAGGGATAATAATACTCCGTTGCCATGACTTTGGTATTTTCCTAGTTGTAAGGATATGGTTAAAAAGGGGTGATAGCATCAGACTCCACCCCTTGGGGTCTGCTTGCAGGACCTTGATGGGTATTTGGTCAGGGCCGGAAGCACCAGTGCTTTTCGCTTTTCGAATATGCATTGCTATAGAGAATGCTGAGGTGTATGTGATCTGGGAATTGTTTTTTCCCATGGTAACACCGGCGTCCATTTCATCATAATTAGTTGGATTTGCCTTATAGAGATCATTCAAGTAAATTTCCCAGTCATAAGGAGAGACTGGAATAGCTAGAAGTTTCTTTTTCGTTCCAGTTATTTTAGCAATTAAAGACCAATATTCTCTCTGGTTGTATTTTTTGGCGGCTATTTGGATATCGACCCAATTTCGATCTTGCAGCGTTCTTTTGTGACTGTACTTCTCTCTTCGTAGTTGATTTTTTAGTTTGTTTATTTCTGCCTCAATTGATGGAGAATAGCTCAAATATTGTGCACGTATAAGTTTGTTGAGTATTTTTGCAGTTGGTCTATTCCAATTCTTATTTTTCTTATTCTTTTTATTGTTTATTAATGAGTCCCGTTGTGATTTATCTAAAAGAGCACCTTTAAGTGTGTTAACTATGTATTCAAAGTTTATTATAGGGTCGTCAGAGTTTATTTTTGTTAGAAGTTGAGTATTTGTAATCAACGCAGTTATATTGACCAAGGTTGATGAAGACCAAAATATCCGCCTCTGATCAGCATTTATCACTATAGTGCTGTTATGAAATGTAATCTGGCTTGTAGAGGAGTGATTAGCCATCCATTGAGTGGATATTTGTAGTAATGCGTGGTCGCTCCCTTCGGTAAAGTTGGATTGCAGGTATACAACTGTCTCCTGTAGTTCCATATCACAGATTATATAATCAATGATTGAAAGGGTTCCATTTCCTCGTCTAGTGTATGAGGCCGGTATGTCTCCTTCTACATTGCCGTTCAATATCATCCCGTTTAAATTTGGAAGAAATGATAGTAGCAATTTGGCTCTTTTGTCCGAGTTAATTCCTTTAGGAAACTTTGGAGAGGATATTTCCAGTGACTCTTCTTTATAAAGATTTATCCACTTTCTGATTTCACAATTGGAGATTTTTCCGTTAAGATCGCCCATGATTAGATATGACAGATGTGATTGGTCTTCAATTAACTGAGTAATTCTTTCCATTGTATCAACAAATAATGCGTCTTGGTTTGTGCCAGGTGGAGCATATACATTGAAGAGCAGGATTGCCTTTGGTGGGGCCGAAATGTGTATTTTTAATGATACCTTAATGCATTGCAGATTCTCAGAATTGGTCTCCACAATCCTTTGATTCCATAAGTATTCCTCCCTAAGCAGAATTGCCAGGCCTCCCTTTCCGTGGCCCCGTTTAGTTGCTTTTGCCGGAATATCGTATACATAATAACCTTTGTGGAAGAAAGATTTTGTTGCCCAGGTTTCCTGTAGAATCAAGATATCTGGTTGATTTATAGTAGCTTCAGTCATTTTATTTTTAGATTTTCCAGCCATGTTCCACGAGTTAATCTTCAAGCCTTTGTTAAACAGTAGGTTTTTGGCCGTTAAAGATTTTATTGCTGTTTAGTGTCTCCGATACCCAGGCCCAAGGCTTTATAATTTTTTCAGAGTCTTTCACTTCTAAATCTTTGCACCAGACTACCCTTTCTCCGTTGTTCACAAAGATTTTCATGGAGTCCTTCCTTGTGTGAATCGACCTATGGTCTACTGGTACTGGAATGTATTTGAGCATGCTCAGGTTTGACCAAAGAGGACCGTTCGACCTTTTGTAAGGTTTATTTTCTTCCGGGTCAGATATTTCAATTACGTCGTAACCACATTTATGAAGTATCTCCTTTTCTCTGAGAATAATCCCGGGTAGAACTGATGACCAAAAAGATACCGTCGCTATTTTGTTATTTTCTTTCTTGGGAAAGATCACCAGATCTATTTCTTTACTGGTCAAGGATTGCAGTGGTAGTATTTGTTGGAGAAGATTTATTATCCTTCCACGATTGAGTGGAACGTTATCAATAGGAAAAAGTTCTTCGAATTGTAAGAGTTTAGCCGATTTTATGTCCCCACATAAGGATTTATTCTCGTCACCTTCTCCTATTCTTTTATTTCTATACCCTATTTCAGAGAACAGTGTGGACGGTAAATATTCATGAGCTCTTGGATTCAAAGTTTGAGCTTTCCGTGAGATTTTTCTGTCACTAATTTCCTCTTTTTTGTCCAGATAAAGAATTCGACTTTCCTCTTGGTTGTCACAGATTTTTTGAGGTGAAGTAGGTTTTTGAAATTTGAGTTTACGAGTTTTCTTTTTATGGATTCTTCTTATCGTTTTTTTTCTCCTTTTTTTTCTTCTTTCTTCTTGGATTTCTGATGTTGTAGAAACTATTTCGTCTTGGTTAGCGTCAGATTTATGTTTAGTGATGTTTTCCTGGTCATTTTTATCAAGGATGATTTTGTGTGGATCCGTTTTTTTAGAAAAAATAGCATACTGTTGTACTTTTTTGGGGAAATCTTCTTTGAAGAGTTTCTTTAGGGAGAATATAGGAGTTTCTTTTTGGATATCCAAATTTTCCTTTATTTGTTTTCCTGTTTTTTCTATTTTTGATGTCTGTGTACTAACGTCACATTTTATTTGTGTCTGTATGATTTCATCATTTTTAATTAAGTTATTCTTTTGCAGTTGCGTCATATCAGAGATTTGTTGTTTTTTCATTGCTTCGGCTGATTCTTTTTTCTTTTTCTCCTCCACTAAGAACGTTAGTATGCCAATTTGTACATCTAAAGTTTGATCCGAATTTTCCAGGATGTGTCCTAAAAAGGAGAGGACTGATTCCAAAATTTCCTGTAGAGTAAAGAGAGCCTTTGACATTGGATTTTCAGAGTTTGTGTTAATGACTTGTTTAGGAAAGAAAGGGTCCAGTGAGGAGTCAAGTGCAAGATCTAGTTCTGGTAATTTTTCCTCAGAACTATTTGAAGGTTTATCTAAGTTTACCTGTACATCAGATATATGGTCCACTGACTTCAGTTTGGATCCTTGAATAACATCAGTATGGTCTGGACTCCCTGTCCATTTTATTGGAGTTGAAGATGTTAAGTGGGTCGGATCTGGCTCCAGGGATTGTAATTCATGTGATGAGCAGTTTATCTTTCGGTTAGATTCTAGAGCAAGCATACTTAGATTGTCAGTGGAGTGTTGGTTCAAAGAGTAATGCATTTTTTCCTCCTTATTTTCAATGGAGTCCAAGTTTTTTTCCATTTCCGGTACATAGGTAGATAATTCCCTGTTTAATGTTAGAGCAGAAAAGTAATTACTAATTGCCGGGGTCCCAGTTATTCGACCTTGTTTTATTGCTTTGGCGGAGGATTTCCTGACTGCTTCTTCGGTACCCATTCGCTTCATAAATATGGTGCGAGATCTTAATTTCTTGAATCCCATTAGGTTTTCCTGGAATGAGTCTAGTAGTTGTAGACAACAGCGCTTTCTCCGGTGACTTTTAAAGCGTTTATTATTAAGACTTCGACGCAATTCACCGTGAGGTTTCGTGTCAGTCTCGGGGACCTTGTTATTACACTTACCGCTATGGCGATCAGAAATGATACTTATCACACAGATCCCTAGTGTATTACAAATGTAGAGGTAAATGTTAATAGGGTGGCCGGTCCCGTCCTAGTACGTCCCCGGACGGCCACAGACGGCCCGCCCTTTGCCCGGGCTTCGCCCGGCGTCCCGCGAGACGGTATGTATGTTGTATTTGTACTTGTGAGGGCGGCCGTGGGCGGGGCAGGCAGGGGGCGCAGACCGGATTTGGTCAGGTCTCGCAGGGACTCCTGGAACAGTGAGTCCCTGCAGCGCTCCACCCCTGCAGCCTCTCCGCGCCGCGGCAGCTGGGAGATGTTTCTTTCCAGGAGGTAAGGACAAGGCAGCACGCAGCGGCTCCCGCGCAGCGGGAGCGGCAAGTTGTAGAGTAGTTGTAGTTGCCGACAATGCTCCAGCAGAGCGAGCAAGTAAGAAAAGGTTTTTGTATCAGGCTCCAAATGATTTACAATTTGATCACTAAATGATCGGTGCAAGCCCCTTTTCTTTGGTCAGCCGGCCGTGGGCGGGGCAGGCAGGAGGCGCAGACCGGATTTGGTCAGGTCTCGCAGGGACTCCTGGAACAGTGAGTCCCTGCAGCGCTCCACCCCTGCAGCCTCTCTGCGCCGCGGCAGCTGGGAGATGTTTCTTTCCAGGAGGTAAGGACAAGGCAGCACGCAGCGGCTCCCGCGCAGCGGGAGCGGCAAGTTGTAGAGTAGTTGTAGTTGCCGGCAATGCTCCAGCAGAGCGAGCAAGTAAGAAAAGGTTTTTGTATCAGGCTCCAAACGATTTACAATTTGATAAATGGAATGAATGAAAGTACATCAGGCTTTAAATGCTTAGCTTCATTTGGTACATTTTACAAGCTTTGTGAATTTTTTGTCTAGCTGTTTGGAAACTGAAGGAAAACTGTTGCTGCACAAATTGCACATCTTTTATGAATTTTTCCATTAAATGTTTACTAACAGTTAGAAAATAAAAAAAGTTCACATGGCACCCTTCAGTTCTCAATCACAACCTGCACGCAAGGAGCTGTTGAATGAGCAGTTCCTCTGTCTTATGGTCCGTCAGGGACCGGGTGCCGCCATATTAGCTGCGGCCTGACGCGATCAGGGCAGCAGTCTCCTTGTGGTGTTGGCCATTGGGGGTGTCCGGCCATGTGGTGACAGGCTTAAGGCTCGGCATACTGACACTTCAGTCATGTCAGGTTACTCGGGCACAAAGTCTCTGTATCTTTGTGACGGCTTGGGACGGGGTCTCAGTTCATATCGGCTCTGGTTGCATCGCAGCGACGGTATTGGTGACAGCATCAGTGGACTGCTGCCTGTGCTTGATTCGGCGATCTCCTGTCCTCCCGTCTGACTTTTGGGACTCGGACCAGGACTGGCGGCAGTGGGCGGCAACAGGTTGGATTCTTCGGCTGTGGCACTCGGCTGTTCCCCGTTTGCAGTGGGAGGGAGCACCAGGGTGTGGTCTCCCGGCGGTACACTCTCTGGGAAGTCTTCTACACTAACAGTGGGAACCTTCTTGAATTGTAACACATTGCATGTGTAACACATTGCATTGAGCCGTCACCTGGGTGCCTCTGACGTTCACTACAACCTATGGATCTAACTCAAAAGGCATTCGGAACCTCCCACCGGGATGGCGATGCTGCACCAGTACACGGTCTCCCACTCGGAGCGAGGGTTCTCGGGCGCATCTTCTCTGGGAAGGTAATTACAATGTATCCCGAGCAAATTCAAACAGTGTACAGAACAACTATCAAATAAAGCATCATATAATCTTCTTCTTTAATATTCATTGTAGCATCTCTTTCACTGCTAGCCAACACGTGTTTCGTCTAATTACAGCAGTTTATGCATTTAGACTTCATCAGGGCTAGAATATATAATAAAACCAACAATTACAAACTGAATATTACATATAAGACATACTCAGAAAGTAATTCAGAGAAGACAAGATTGTTCTCAACCTTATAAAAAGCATATCACCTCAGATGACAGGAGCATCACAGTCACAATTACGCCTGTGTATTAAAGTAGAGAATTCAATCAACACACTCAAGTGGGTACACCTTATTCAATGAAAAAATCACCAAAAGTGTATTTTTTGTTATTCAAAGTGACGGAGAAGTGCAAAGATAGATTCAATAGAACCCATAAAAAATCCAAAGAGAAAAAGGGAGAAAAATAAGTGAAGATTGTCGTGACAGTAACGCGTCAAACTTAGTGCCTCAGGGACCCTCAATAAAAACCAGTGAAGACAAGGGAATTTAAATGGTACAAATTAACGCTCACCAGCACTTATGTTCCTGAACCTGGCGACAACACTGACTCTCTGTTTCAAGTGGCGTAATGTTTTAGCTGTATAATGAGAAATTCAAGCAACTATTTACCATAAGATATCCAATTTAACCGTCAAGTAGCATAACGTTTCAGAACATCTGCCACATCAGACTAGGTAAGGACAACCAAAACGTGACTCCAATACTCACTAAGTTAAAAGTTATCGATCGGTTCCACGAAGAAGTAGCACCTTTTTTTACTGAAAAAACGGAACCCACGTCAGGGCAAAAATCTGGTCACTGTATCTAAAATCAAAACATCGATATTAAGTCCTCGACAATAACTTGCATTACGATATCTAGTCTTCAACAGTCTTAATAATGAGATTGCCCCACTCAACCTGATGTAACTGTCTCAAGTCCAGTAGGACATATACAAGTTTTCAACGGAGACCTTTCAACTATCGTTTCCCGAAATGTAATGCCCTCATAGCGTTCACAGAACGACTCTAATAAACGAGAATCAAATCCCACAAAATCACATTAAAAACTTCAAGGGCAACTATTCAAGGTTTTATTAAAATCATCGTATTGGCAGCCACTTACCAAGTAAGTATATCGGGTTTCAGCTTCTCTGGAAAGCTTTGTCATTCATGCATGCTCTTCTTGAGTCATATAGGTTTGGCGGGTTTGGAGCATCTTCCCACGTTGGGTGATGTGGAATATCATCTGCCATGGTTTGACTTAGGGACAGTTTTCTTGGAGCGATGCCAGTGGTGCAGTGTGGGGTGAGAGATACTCCCAGAAGAATTGGTAGAGGGCTTGTTCCAGGTTGTGGCTTTCGGCGAGGGCAATCTGTATTGTCCTGTTGAGGGTCCTCATCAGGCACTCCACTACGCCGTTTGCTTGGGACCATATTGGGGTTATTCTGCGGTGCTTTATGTTGTGGGAAGCCAGGCAGTTGGTCAGTTCGGCGCTGGTAAATAGGAGCCCATTGACGGTGTGAATTTCTTTGAAGAGTCCATGCGTTGCCATGATTTTCTCTAGTTTGGGGATCACTGCGGTGGTGGATGTTGTAGGAATGATCTCCACTTCTGTGTACCTGGAGAAGTCGTCCACCACTACCAGCATGTGTAGGTCACCTCGAAGGCTGCCAAAGTCTGCACTCACCCTTTCACACGGGGTGCCAGGAGCTGCCTCTGTGATGATCGGCGCTGGCCGGTCTGGCAGGCTGGTCGCCAGGCAGATGAGGCACTGCCTTACCACCGCTTCCAATTTCTGATCACGGCCGGGGAACCAGACTTTACTCTGTAGTCGGCTTTTCAATTTGACGATTCCTTGGTGCACCCCGTGTGCAAGGAGGGCAGCTTTGTGGGTCAGGTTTTCCGGTAGGACTAGGCAGGGGCCTCTCAAGAGACAGCCATCTGAGGTAACAGATAGTTCATGGCGAACCGCCTAGAGGGCCTTCGGCACTGATTGGGCAGTCTCCGTGCGGCGTGGTGTTGGGTGCTGCAGGAGGCTCCAGTTACCAGATGCTACCACTTGGATGGCAATTTGGAGGCAGTCGTCGTCCTTGGTGGCTGCCACAACATCTCCGAGAGAGATTGAGAGGTCTGGCTCGATCAACAACCAGCTGCACGTAGTCCTCCGTTGCGGCCGCTTCATCCACTTCTGGTGCCGTGGCGGGTCGAGTGTGTCTGGATAGAAAATCCAGCACAAAAAAGTGCTCCCGCTTAGTCGTAGGTCGTAGCACGCCCCACCCCGCAGTGGGATGGGAAGACCCCTATGATGAAGCATGACACTATGGGACTCATAGTGTGTGAGGGGTGTTTTAAAAACACATAGTGTTTCTCTCTAACTACTCCAGAGAAAAGCCCCTTTCACCTATCACAAAAGCAATTAAGATTAAAAAATATATATAAAAAATAAGATACACAGGATAGAATCCCATTGTTTATATAAAGTCTAATAGGAGGTAGGTTCTATTCATTAGAAACCTCTATCCTCCCCCTTTTGTTGTTTTGATATTATTGACAGCGCACAGCTGTGGGAGTGTTCCTTTGGACACATATCCTAAATAGAAAATAGTTTGTAAGACACACACAACACTTTTTCCACAAACATGGCCGAGAACATGGGACTGACTTTCAGAAAGGAAGAAATTGCAAACATAATGTCATCTCTTGGAACTTTTGAAGGGCTTAACACAGCAGAACCCCAAATGGGTAATAGTGATTGGGATGAAATCGAGGAGTTGAGACGTACCCAGATAAAAACTGAATACTTAATACTCATACTCATACTGAATACATAATCTGAATACTTAAAGGTCAATGCGGCACCCCAAGGATTGATTGTACGGAACAAACCCTATATCTTTCAGCATGATATGAGTTTTAAGAAAGACTGGTCACAAATATCGTGGCATTGCACACGAGACTGGATCGTGCTTATCATCAAAACTGCTAGTAGACTGGCGCAAGAATTAAAAATCGCAATCCAGGCGATTGAAGTACGCCTCAAGAGTTATGAAACTCCAAGCAGCCTCAAATAAACATCTAGAGGAACTAAATAAAACATAAAAGGCCAGATGTAGGAGCTCAAATACCGGTCGGTAACGTCCGATTTCGGCCGTTACCGACCGGTATTTAAGAATTGGCATGTAGGGGGCCAATTTTACCGATTCGGTAAATTTACCGAATCGGTAAAATACCGATTCGGTATTTTTACCGAATCGGTAACTTCCAGATGTAGGTGGGACTCTTCTGAGTCCCAAAGGCCTTTCAGATTCGGTATTTTACCACCCAATCCAATTGGGTGGTAAAATACCGAATCCAGGTGTGCATGCACATGTGTGCATGCACACCTATGCCATGTGACAGACAGACATGCCCTTAGGGCATGTCTGTGTGCCACATGGCACACATGCCTGTATTTTGGGTGCTAGAGGGTGTCAAAGTGACACCCCCTGCACCCTTGCTGAAATCGGCATTTACTAAATCGGTAAATACCGATTCGGTATTGCCCATTGATTCCTATGGGCTTCAAGGCCCATAGGAATCAATGGGCAATACCGAATCGGTATTTACCGATTCGGTAAATACCGATTTTTACAGATTCAGTAATTTAATTACCGAATTTACCTAAATCTCCCTCCTTCTATTTTACCGATTCATAAATACCGAATAGGTAAAATTCGGTATTTATGAGTCGGTAAAATAGAATTACCTACATCTAGCCCAAAATGATTTTCGAGGCCACCTTAAAGCAGAATAAATACACCAAACTACAGAAGGACAAAAGCAAGTTCAGTCACGAGAAAGTGTATCCGTATATCAGAGACGATTATAGACCAAATCGTGATGAGACCACAGATGAGGACTCATCTGATACAGGATCAAATAGCTCAGGATCAAGCCGGGGAAGAAACCCCAGGTACCAAGGCGCACGCAACAACTACAGACGTCCCTACCATCAGGGGCCTCGAGGATGGGGTAATTTCCAAGGGCAACCTATGTATGCTCCCCAGCATTTTGGACCACCTCATTATCCACATCCCCAAGGAGCGTATCCAGCATGGGGATATCACCAACAAGAATACCCCTATTATGAACAGACTCCTTTTTTAGGCTCACGTCAAGGGAGGAACAAGAGCCGAAATCAAATTGGAAACAACGTCTAATTGACACCCAGAGAGTAGGACCAGACCAGGGTATCCACAAGAAGTATGACCAGAGTGTCAACAAGCAGAAAGTAGATCCGGTTGTGAACCTGACGAATCAACATCTGACAACTGCTCAAACCTCTGTATTAGAGAAAGGTCTGGGGTACGTCCCAACGAACAACCTGGACAAATTTATTTTGTGTAAAGAGAGACAGGACTTCGTAAGAAGATTGAAATTACAAATCTTCTTCCAAAATAAAGATGACAATGGAACAAATCATGGTGATAAAGGTTTGAAACCTAAATCAAATTTCACCCCTCCAGGCCACACGTTACCAGTACAACTATTGGCTTTTGAGAAGGCAATCATGAAAGATCTTGATAACCTGAACTCAAACAATAAACATACCTTTCAAAACATCTCCGCTGAAGAACGGAAGGCCCTAAATGAACTCAGCAATAACCAACAATTGGTAATAAAACCAGCGTACAAAGGACGGGCCATAGTTATACAATCCGCAGACCAGTATGATCAAGAAAGCAGACGTCTCCTCCAGGACCGAAGGAATTACCAAGTCCTGGCTGATGACCCTACCGAAAGTATACGAATACGGATTACCATCATGGTGGAAGAATCTTTAGCCCATGGATGGATAACAAAAAAGAAAGGTGAATTTTTAATACAAAAATCACTCGTCATACCTTACCTACACACAATCCCCAAAATCCACAAAAGCCTGGTGAACCCGCCAGGACGTCCAATTGTGTCGGGGATAGGATCAATATTGGAACCAGTTTCAAAATTTGCCGATGCCTTTCTGAGACCATTAGTGCAGAAGACCTCTACCTATTTGAGGGATACTAAAGACGTTCTGGTACTTTTGGAAGATCTAAGATTTGACCCTCAACATCAACTGCTAATAAGTTGTGATGTTGAAAGTTTATACACCAGCCTTCCACATGAAGAAACCTTAAACATCATCGAGGAAGTCCTCTTTAGCATCGACTGGGAATATCAAACACAGAGAAATGTGGTTATGGAATGTTGCGATCTGGCTTTGAAAGAGAACTTCTTCGAGTACAAGAATACACTGTACCTCCAGAAACATGGGACCAGCATGGGGAGCACATTTTCTCCCAGCATAGCTGGTCTCTATGTCCACCACTTGGAAAGGACGAAAATACTAAATTCCAACTACCCATTTTATAACCACATCCATACCTGGAAAAGGTATATTGACGACATTTTCATTATCTGGGATGGAGATGAAATGACAGCCAATAGTTTCATCACTTGGCTGAATTATCAAAACAAATTCCTGAAATTCACTAGCACCATCTCCAAAGATAATCTAGTGTTTTTGGATCTCAACATAATGCCAAAAGATGGAAGACTGGTAATGACCACGCATTTCAAAACCACATCAAAGAATTGCCTCCTCATGTACCAGAGCTTCCACCTGAAACATCTAAGGGACAGTCTTCCCTATGGCCAATTTTTGTGCCTCCTAAGAAACTGCACAGAAATAGCGGATTTCAAAACACAGTCCCATCAACTGAAAGAAAAACTTCAGATGCGACAGTACCCCACAAAGATAGTTGAAAAGGCGTACAAGAGAGCACGTAACAACTGCAGAGAAAGTCTGCTGGAACTGGCTATCCCAAAACAAGAAGAAAAGCGTCCTTTTTGCATCACAACTTACAACACTGAATCAAACGAAGTAATCAAAATTGTCAATAAACATTGGAAAATTCTGAAAAGTGGTGGATTACAACTGCCAAAACCTATATTTTCCCACAGAAAAGGAAAAAGCATTAGGGACAAGGTAGTGCACACAAGGCCAAAAAAGACCATAGCACACAATATATCCACTGCAATGGACAATATACAATGTTATCATCCTTGCGGGAAATGCAAGGTCTGCCACTTGACATCCAAGAGCAAAGAAATCAAGTTCCAATATGGGAGTTCCTGGGAGCAGAGAAAGTTTACCACTTGTAATTCCACAAGTGTGGTATACTTGATCAGATGCCCATGCCTCCTAGAGTATGTTGGCAAGTCGACTCGAGCTGTAAAAATGAGGATAGGTGAGCACAAAAGCAACATAAAATGCAAAAGAAGCACAACCAAAATGGCAGCACACTTCCTGGAGAAAGGACATAACCCCAGTGACATCCACTGGACAGTGATAGAGCAAGTGGCTAATGAAAACAATCTTTTTGAAAAAGAACAGCGATGGAGCCTCAGGACCAATGAGAGAGGTCTCAATGACGAGATCCCTTGGAGCCAACTGTGAAAATACTAGAATATGTCGATGGAAAGCACAAATGTTTCTGAAAATTCGGAATCACTGTTACTCTATCCAAGATCCGTTTTTGACGCCCTTCACATAACCTAGTGATAAGGATGTCCAAACATATACATAAACTACACTAAAGATGCTGAGCAACTGGAAACAATAAAGTCAATCATGACACCAATAGTATTGATGCCTAACGCATGGTCTCATGTGCCAACAGAAAACGAGCACAGCACAAAAAAACTTTGCAAAACATCCAAGGTTGTGCGTCCACTTACCGAATGAGTACAGCGTCCAGCGAACTTTGCAAGTGTATTGTGATGTATTTACTATGGGTACTGTATCGATCCCCCTATTTCTGACCCTTGTCTGGTTAATAATTAACTAGCAGCCATTCAACTGCACAAAAACCCGTTATCTGATTAGCCATACAACGGCACAGAAGCCCGTTATCTGATTAGGTCATAGCGCATGCCATCTCATTAGGCAAGCACTATTTCTCCAGCCCCCTAATAGGCATACGGAGTTCTCAAAACAAATCAAACCTACAGCGACCTGGGAAATCCCCGCAGCCATTGTTTTGATTTAGCCGAGAACTTCAGTAAAGAATGTGCGAACGACCAGTTCTTATGACATCCTTATTGACGTATTTATGTCCATCCTTACGTCAATCTCGGCACCTTTCAGGTATAAATAATACCGACATTGCCTTAAGCAAACACACGAGGTGGTGACAAGATTGGAGCAGCGAGACTTGCCGAGGAGCCCAGCTGACAGCGAAGCCCACAGACGCTGCCCCTCCTTTCTGATGCGCTGAGAAAGAGACGCTGCCTTTTCTCCTGCCGAGAAATCCAGCTCCGGCGCTTCCAGCCGCCCTTGCAGGCAGCTGGGATATCAAGCCCTGAGATAGAGATACCAGCCCTCCAGCCTTCTAAATCCCAGGTACTGAACTGAATAACCCCTTGCAGAGAATTCTTGAAGCAGACCCTTGGCAAAGCAAACTTAACTTAAACTGCTACTTATCTACTCCCGCCCACGTATTAGGCTTAGGTCAGGTACATTGGGGTAGGCGTAGTTAGAAGCACCAGTTGAGTACGATTAGTCAATGTATATATGTATGTATCTATTTTATCAATTTTAAGTATCATATGGCTAAGAAACCATATCAATGCTTTTACAGTATTATTTTATAATTCTGTTTTTACTGTATGCACTCTACTTAACAATAAGTATTGCAATAATAGCGATTCATTTCTCTTGTATGAGAAAAGAGACTGATCAATAAATAACATCTTTTATTGAACACGCCCGTCTCTTCCTTTTCTCTACAATCTGGTGAAACTAAGAATGCACTGAACTGACTGAGTAAAATAAGTTGTCTTTTGTTTTCACACGACTCTAGAGATAAACTCTTGATTAGGGGAGAGCAAAGTTGTCATGTTCTATGGTTGTCAGAAACTAAATCCCTTCTTGTCTATCCAGGGAGGTTAAACTCCTCCTTGTCTATTCGAGAAAGTTTCTAGTGAACTCTGAGCTAGCTGGCAAACACTAAAGTTTAAGTCTAATATCGTCAGTAGAAGACCTAGTTAACCTCTGTCCTACGTCTATACTATTGAAGATATTATTCCAATGCGCAGAGCCTATTGGGATAATAGGAACTACACTACATGGCGCCCAACGGTTTGGATAGGCGATAAATCTAACGTAAGACATTAGAGTAACTCAGTCGTGCTTTTTCACACAGACCCCTTTTTCCCCATAATACTCCAAAGACGTCTGGAGTGGGTGAAAGGTTATATCCGCCAAACTTCGTAGGAGGAGACTCCTAAGTATGGTTCTTGGTTTATTCAACGTTAAAGGATACACTGTTCCAAAATATTGTGCATCTAATCTTTGTTTCCATAGAAACCTGATCTGCAAATAAACAAAATAACCTTCTTGACAGTAGAATGTCAGAAACTGAAGAAGAAAGGGAGACAGCTAGAATAGCAGCTCAACTCCTAGCGGATGACAATAGTCTCCTACAGCAAGACCCGGATGCAATACTCATCCCGGTCAACGTAAGAAAATCTATAACTTTAAAACTTATAGAAAATGGGCTGACACCGAGAGGTGGTACAGTCATATTCGTAATTGAGGCACACGAATATCGGCAGACAGAGGTATTCCATTCATGGATAAATTTTCCAGCAGCAAACGCTGTAACAAAGGACTTCCACTATTATAAAATAGAGGAACCTCCTAATGAGTACACTCCTTTCGAGGAGGTGGAAATACCACTCAAATACCAAGAGCACCTGCTCTGGTTTAATGGCGCCCTAAAACATAATAATCACATCACCAGGCTCGGTCCACTAGGTAGACCAGGAGCAACGTGGCCGGTCCTAGCCGGATACACACCACATCCAGACATTGAAGAAATGCCTGCACCAGATCTTTTAGCACAGCTAAAACAATTAATTAAAATACATAGACAATTAGTCCAATATGTAATGCGGACTTCAACAGTCCAACCATCGATTAAAATTCCACAGCTGATCCCTCATCAGGGGAACACAAATAAAATTACACCACAGAACATACAGTCCTGTCTAGGTAAAGTACCCGCAAAACGGGAACAAATTCCATTCTGGTTAGCACATAAAATCACTCAAATAGAGGCAGTGTTCCCTGATACCACCTCTGTTGAGAAACACAGAATTCTGACTATCTGTCTTCCACTGGGAATCGCACCACATGTGGAGGACTGTGACACTTGGGGTACAGTCTTTGCTTCCATTTACACAAAAACACATGGTGTCCCATCCATGTCAGTAATACCAGATGTGCTAAAACAAATTTAAGATGAATACGGTCCAGAACCTGCTTTAACTCTTGGTATGAAACTACTAAAAGACTTCAAGCAGGTCTCGGCAATATTATTAGCCAATATAAAGGGAGAAGCAGCAAATGTGGCGATCCGCCAGAGGTTGAAAGAGACAAATATAGCAGATCAACCATTTGAAATTGCCAGAATCATAGAAAAATCCTATGAAGAACTAGGAAGAGATAGTTTGGGTGGAATACCTGTAAAACCCCAACTTATTGAAAGTCCTGAAAAGGTGTTTATTAAAAATAATCTAAACAATCAAAAGAAGAGCTGGGATGGAAAAAAACAATCCACTCCCAAAGAAAAAAGATTCCAGTCCAGAGGAAGGTCTCCTCGGCGGAGAGAAAGATCTCCGGACCAAGGACGCAAGTCTCCCCAAAGGGAGCCCTCTGTGAAAAAATACAACCTTAGAAATAGGGATAAGATAAGGGGCGTGGCTAGCAGCCAACGATGGCGGCCGCAGCTTAGGGAGCTCCTGCGGCAAGTCGGCTTCCCCAATAAATCCGGCACATAAATCCGCTCATTTATTCACGCTTTCGGGGCGGAAAGGGTCTGGTGACCGTGCAGCGCCCAGCGTGTGAGTTGTGGAACATCAGCGGCCCAACAACCGACGGAACGCCGAGGTGAGAGGAGGGGCCTGTGGTATTCGCTGAGGCAGCGCTGTGGCCTGTGGACGGCATCCGGGCGGAAGTTCTGAGTGGTCGGGTGCCATCGCCGGAAGTGGCGGTCCCCCGGCCAAATCGACAGTAGCGCGACCGAAAACCTCCTGCACAATCCGGAGGACCGGCAGAGGATGTGGGCACCGGTGCCGCTGTACTAACGCAGCTCCGGAGGCGGGCCGTGGTCGGGAGCAGCGTAGCGACCCAAACATCGACATTCTTGCAACTCGGACACACAGACCCTCAAGTGGGTAGGTCCGCAACTAAGTGCACGGGAGGGGGCAGCGGGGGTGTGAGGAGCGGTGATTGATCGGTGAAACCTGCAGTGCGCCCCTCCCCCACACTCGGACGCACCGGGCAGCACCGGGGGCGACCGCCCAACGGTCTCATCGACCCAGCTATCGCGCTGAGGGCCCCCCGCGGACAGCGGAATCTGTCCCAACATCGCACTGCACAGGGACAATAGGAAGGGAAGCAGTCTATGAGAGTTCATGATTGGTCCCGCCCAGGGCACGGGGGACACATTGGCGGGATACAGCACAAGTGTGGAGGTTGACACCAGATTCTAAGCAGCAACTACCGCGCAAGCAGATACCACCCAGAAGGCACGTGCGGGACGTCTGCCCCGACCGAGTAGCAACCCCAGTTGGCGATTGAATCATTTGCTGGCTCACCAGTATGGCGAATAGGGGCCCCAGGCACAGCTCCACACAAGCCAAATTAGACAAATTTGCCCATGACAAACAAACTCCCCCGCAGGAACAGCACAAGAATACCGGGAAAATGGCGGACGCGGAGGGGTCAAAGAAGGCTACGCTGGACGACGTCCTGGCGGCACTGGCTCAAGTGCAAGCGACAGTGGGGGCGACGGCGACGGAGGTTACCCTAATTCGCGCGGACCTCCAGAACATTAATGAGAGAGTGAAACAGGTCGGGTGGTGACCAAGTCCCTGGTCGAGGATGTGTCGGACCTCCAAATTGAAATGGGTAAGCTGCAGGCGGACAACAAACTACTCAAGGAGAAGCTGGACGACCAAGAAGGGCGTTCGCGACGGAACAACGTCCGAATTTTAGGTGTACCGGAATCGGAAACTACGGGAGCAATGGACCTTTACGTGGAGGATATGATCAAGAACCAACTACAACCCAAAGGCCTCTCACATTTCTTCTCCGTGGAAAGGGCCCACAGGGTGCCGGGGGGTAAGCCGAAAACGGGAGGTCCTCCAAGGCCGATCTTAGCAAGGCTCTGCAACTTCAGAGACCGGGACGCCATTTTACAGGTAGCTAGGGTGGCTCCGGCCATTCAGATTCAAAACTCTAAGGTGTCATTCTTCCCGGACTACACTGCGGAGGTCTCCCGGAGGCGGAGGACCTTTCATGAGGTGAAAAAAACGCTACGAGAAAAGGAACTGCCCTATTCTATGCTATTTCCAGCCAGACTCCGAGTAGTTGCTGATAAAAAAGTTTGGTTCTTTGACTCCCCCGAGGTGGCTAAGGATTGGCTCGAGGGCTGGCATACTACGGACAGGTCTCGGAGGAACCACAGACCGAATACCGGACAGCGTGCTGACAGCCGGACGGGGTCACAAACTTCGGGAAGAGGAGGGCCGGGAAGGTCCCCAACTCAAGACCTCGTGGAAGAAGATGGAATTGTATGACTCGGCATGAGGAGTAGTGGACCGCTGTCTCTTATTTAAGGGACTACTGTTTTGTAGCTGCAACTGGACCCTGGCCTGATTTGCCCCGGAAGTGAGCAGGGATGCCGCCTGCCGGGGGAGACACTCTCCCCCCTACACGCAATTACTCTGGTTTTGGGATGGGATAAGCACTCTGCTCAGTTGGGGAGGCGGGCAGTTGGAAGTCCGTTAAGCAGGGGGGCAGGGAGGGGGAGTTGTTTTGAGGTTGTTTGGAACACACATGTATGGTCGAGAACTGATATTCAATATTCAAGTGGTGTAACGAAACATTGGTTGGTACGAAGGTGGACTAGCTCTTCTGTCAGAATGCAGGTCAAACATTATAGCGACTTTATAGCCATAAATGGCGGATAACCCATCAATTGCTCCGGGTCACATAGACCCGAATTCACAGGGTTCGCCCTTACGGCTAATGACATGGAATGTACGAGGGCTAGGGGATAAGATCAAGCGGGGGCTAGTGTCGACCACACTGAAAAGACAAAAACCCACTATAGCACTGCTACAAGAGACGCATCTAACAGGAGGGGCTACCAAGGCCTTGGATAGGAAAGGGTACAAAATGTTAGTCCACTCGGAATTTACGTCCGGGTCAAGGGGAACCGGCATCCTACTAAAGAAAGCTTCACAGTTCATTCCACTACAGACTAAGACTGATGATCAAGGGTGCTTCGCGACAGTGCAGGGGCAGTGGGAGGGTAGACTCCTTAATCTAGTGTCAGTATACATTCCCCCTGCGCTTCACTCGGTGCAGCTCCCGAAACTAGCCGATTTTTTACTGGCCCTTCCCGGGGGAGATGTGATTCTGGGGGGGGACTTCAACGCCATTGTGGACGCTCAGCTGGATAGATTCCCGGCAGGGGCCCCCACCGGGGGACCTTCCCACTTCCAACGCTTCATGTCAGCCATGGGTCTCATCGACGTATGGAGGCGTTCCCACCCCCAGTCCCAGCAGTTTACCTTCCACTCCGCAGTGCATGGAAGCTTATCGAGAATTGACCACTTCCGAACCCTTGGTAACAGCACTCAACACATAGACACCGTAGACATTCACCCTAGGGGTATCTCTGACCACTCCCCGGTAACTCTGACGATATCCACCCACGAGAAGGCACGCAGGCGTATATTCCCTATACACGCTGCATATTTAAAAATCCCCCAGGTCCGTAAGGCTCTTACAACAGTGACGACACAGTATTTCACTGAGAATGTGGACTCGGTGCGTTCCTCGGAGGTTCTGTGGGAGGCGTATAAGGCGGTGCTCAGGGGGCAAGCCATAACCTCGATTACAGGTCACAGAAAAGAGAGAGCCTTGGAGCTCACTAATTTGGAAATCACATTACAGGAACTGACGCAGGCACATGAGAGGCAGCCCACTGTCTCGTTTGGGGTTTGGCCCCAAGATTATTTCGTGGATTAGATTATTGTACCCTGACCCAGTTGCCCAAGTGGTGGCTAATGGCCATATCTTGCGCACGTTCACTCTGGGGAGAGGCACTCGTCAGGGGTGTCCGCTCTCGCCATTGTTGTTTGCAATTTCATTGGAGCCGTTGGCTACCCTAATACGGACCACACCACTGCTGAGGGGAATAGGCTGGGCGGAGGGCTGGGAGGACCGGCTCTCCCTTTATGCGGATGATATGCTGATATACCTAACGAATCCGGATCGGGGGGTGCCGGCCCTTTTACGACTCTGTGACAGCCACGGGAAAATTTCAGGCTATACGATAAATTGGACCAAATCGGAGATGTATGTCCTGAAGGGTCCGATTCCAGCGCTGAGCGTAGATTGCCCCCTGAGGATCGCAGGATCCTCATTCAAGTACTTAGGAATCCACGTCACAAGGGATCCAGCAGAATTTATGGATAAAAATCTGGAGCCCCACATCGAGCGGCTAAAGCAGGATGTTAAGTTCTGGGCGGGGCTGCCCCTCACGTTACTGGGCAGGGCCGCTCTGTACAAAATGATGTCCTTGCCCCGATTTCTGTATGTACTCGAAAATACCCCGTATCCAGTGAATCCTAGATTCTTTCAGAAAGTGGCGGCATTGGTGTCCAATCTTCTGTGGGGCAACCTCCCGCCACGTATCGCGCAAGCCAAACTGCACAGGGGGTGGTATGACGGAGGAATTGCGCTCCCCAACTTGAAATTGTATTATTGGGCGGCACAACTGAAGCCTATCAATTACTGGATACATACCACACAATCCGAGCCAGCATTTCAGGCAGACAGGGCACAACTAGGCACGAATAGTCTACTGGCCCCATTATACGACCAGACTAAAGTGCGTAAATTGGAGGGGCCTACCAGACTAACCGCGGCGCTGTGGCATACGGCGACTGCGGCATTGGGCTGGAAGGGGAAAATAACGAAGCTCACGCCACTGTGGGACTCACGAGCCTTGGGAAACATGAGAAACAGCAGAGGCTTCTCTCACTGGGACACTATAGGAATTTCCACGGTAGGGGACCTTTGGGAGAGGGGCACAGTAGTTACTTTTGACAGAGTGAAGGAGTTATACGACCTGGGAGAGAGGGAACAATACAGGTACATTCAGATACACCACGCGCTACTAGCGGTCATTCCCCCTGACACTGAATTGCCGGAGGCCTCCCCACTTGAAGACCGGCTTCTCACTGAATACATGGTCGAGCGCGCGACCTCCCTTACATACCGCAAGTTACTAAATAACCTACCGGACCCACTGGCCAGGCTGAAGGAGCGATGGGAGGGGGACGCTGGGGAGATGGACGAGAATGAGTGGAATGAGGCGATAGCATCTCCTAAAGAAGTGGGCATCTCCGCACGACTGAGACTAGTACAACTGAAAGTTCTGCACAGAGTCTACTATACTAGAACCATGCTACACCGCATACACAGAACGCAACACCCGTTCTGCCTTCGTGGGTGCGGGGAGGAGGGCACATTTTTTCACACTATATGGGACTGCACCCGTGTCCAGGAGTTTTGGTGACAAATAATGCGGACAATATCACAAACGTTGGAGATCTCGCTGCTGCCCGATCCCAGGCGGTGTCTCCTAAATGTATGGGAGGCGACTGACGTATCTAGACATGGTCGAACCTGGGTTACGGTGGGCTTAATGGTGGCTAAACGAGACATCGCACAGAAATGGGGAGCGGCCGACGTACCGACGACGGCACAATGGTGTCTTAACATGGACAGGGTTATGGTGACAGAACGGGCAGTGTACTCCAACAGAGCATGCCCCGGGAAGTGGAACAAAATTTGGTCTAAGTGGAACATGTATAGAGGGGAGATTTGTGATCCCTTACCAGAGGATGAGCAGGACGGGTCAGGTGATGAGGAGGAAGTGGGTTAAGGGACCCCTTGGAGCACATGTGGGAGAGGGTTCACAGATATTAGATTACGCCACAGCACTCTGGACTAGTTATAGGTGTCAGAGTGGTGTGGACAACATAGGAACCATACCCAGAAGGTCCCGCACACACACGACATTGGAACTTGGGGTGGGGTGGAGGTTTGGAGGGGACCTTTAACGGGGGGGGAGCAGCCCTACTTAGCCATGGTGCCTAATAACCAACAATGAACGACCATAATGTGATTCCTTAAGTTTTTATTGTTTTGTTCTTGTTTTTGAAAAAAAAAAAAAAACCAAAAACCGCACTGATTGACTGAATAATGGAACAGTAGTGCCTTTTCTCTGAAGCAGTGATATTGTATTGTGCGAGAGGTACCAACCGGATTTTCATTGGACAGTACTGCATGCTGATTATGTTATTGTGATGGCGGCCAGCCCGGACGGGTTGTAGGCCAATAGCTGTGTAAATTTGGAAGACGCAATAAAGGTTTTAAAAAAAATAAAAAAATAAATAAAAAGAAATAGGGATAATATAAAAAAACCTGATAGATATCAAGATATTGATACACGTCCCTCTCAATCTTTTCAGACTTCCTCGCAGAAATCAGAAAGAAGAGGACGATCAGAACACAGGGAAGAGCACGTCAAGTCCAAAGACAAGGAACCTGCTCATCAAAATAAAAAATTACAGTTTCCAAAAAAGAAGGTAGCCAGTATTAAAGTAATCAACCATGCCGAGAATACTGAGGACACAGCTGAAAAACGGAGAATGGGCTCAGACAATGCTAGACAGCGCAGCAGAAGTGAGCATAGCTCGCAAGATCCTTATGAATCATCTGGAGACAGTGGACACGCATGAATACATTCAGGTGGAAACTGCAGATACCAGAGTTAGCAAACCTCATAAAATATATGAAATAACATTACGTATAGAGGGGGATAAGACTAGGAAAATAAGGGGTCTCTTTTGGGATAATCTCTCCAAGGGCTATGACATCCTTCTAGCTGAAAGAGACTGGCCACCAGAGTTTGTCAGGGAGTGCCCTCATGGCGAAGAAATAATTATGCCTGCCTTCTCAAATCATATTCCAATTCATAAATAATAAACACTTGTAAGAAAGTAAGCTCCTGCATTATATAAAAACCATGCTCCTGCATTATATAAAAAGCAAGCTCCTGCATTATATAAAAACCATGTGGGATGGGATGAGGACTCTCCTCCTCACAAAATCCAGTTAAAATCACAACCTACTGCACAGAGGCAGTACCCAATTAAGCAAGAAGCTAAAAAACGGGTAAAAGAGATCCTAGATCAACTTGAATACCAGGGGGTGATTGAAACTTGCACCTCACAAATGAATAATCCTTTGTTTCCTGTCTCCAAACCAGATAATTCATATTGTCTTGTTTTGGACTACAGACACCTTAACTCATGTTGCAAAACCTTTGCAGTACAAAACTCGCATAGTGCTGCACTAATGAATAACATAGTGCGCAAAAAATACAAAACAACATTAGACATCTCTAATGGATTCTTCTGTCAAAATATAGCACCAGAGAGCAGATATTTGACCGCGTTCTCAATAAATGGCGCGCAAAAAATTTCTGTCGTTTGCCCCAGGGGTTCAAGAAGAGCCCAGGATTATTCTCAGCAAGAGTAACAGAGTTACTACAAATATATGATGATGAGGCATTATCTTATGTCGATGACATCTATCTAACAGATGATGACTTGGATACTCACTTGAAGAGAGTGAACACCATAATACTTGGGTTCGCAGCAGAGGGTTACAAATTCAACTTTAAAAAGTCAAGAATTGCCCATCTAACTGTCCTGTTTTTAGGATATGAACTATCAAGTGAAGGCAAAAGCCTGGCTGACAATTTCCTAGAGAAATGTGCTGTAATCCAAGCACCTAGAACACTAAAAAACTTACAATCAATTCTAGGTTTCCTAAATTTCGGAAGAACTTACATTATAAGTTATGCAGAGAGAGTTAAACCTCTCTATGATCTTATAAAACCAGATTTTAAAAGAATCAATTGGACTCAAAAACACACAGAAATGTTGAGATCTTTACAAACAGATATGTTAGTTAAAACAAAATTACAAACACGTGATAACACACGCAACCTTGTGATTCGAGTCATCCCAGGAAGATGCGGATTCACGTACCTAACCTCTAATGAGGGAGAGAAGGTACCAATTGCATACAAATCACATTTGTACACATAAGCTGAAAAAAGGTTCAGCATTAAGGAAAACATTGTTCATGCGGTTCAAACAGCTGTAGCAAAAGAAAAATACCAAGCCGACGGTAGACAGGTTACAGTCAGATCAGCAGAATCAGCTTTTGAGGCATTAACAACACCGTGTAATTTATCGACAACGGCACTGAATCCAGAATGGATACAATGGGTAAATTCTGTTGCTACAGACAAAGTAAAATACTATTTTGACCCGGAAATGAAAGAATTAAAATATCTAGAATATGAGAGAGAATACCCTCTGCCAATCGACATTCTGCCTTTACGACAGTACGCCTGTGTAATATATACAGACGGTCATGCTCAACCCTCAGTTTGGGGAGAGCTGGCTTACAACGCCACATGCGAAATTGTAAAAGACGTGTGGCGCGGAGGTAAATTGAGACCTCTATTTACAAAAACACACTCAGTGGAAAATAATTCAGAACAACAAACTGAAATAATAGCGTTAAACATGGCGCTTGAAAATGCCGATCGCGAATTCCCGACACTTATAGTGTGCGATTCGTATTACTGCGTCAAATCATACAATAACGATTTACAGAAATGGATTCAAAACGGTTACAAAGATGACACAGGTGCAACAATAAAGCAAAAAGTGCTTTGGGAACAAGTAGTTCTTTTACAGAAAGAACTACCAAAAACTCACGTGATACATTCACTGAGTCATCAGCCTGATGGCGTTCATGTTACAGGGAATTCATTGGCTGAGACAGCCACAGCGGTAGCAACTAAATCGGCTTCCGTAGCTACAAAGAAGCGTGCAGTAAAATACATTGACGGTGAAACTGTGCTGGCAGTAAAAACGTCATCAAAAGGCGACTGCTCAGCGCTACCGATCAATTACCCACTCAGTTATACATACATAATCGATGCAAACTCAGTCCCTTTTGCTCAAATCCCTGGAGTGGGGGATAGAGTAATTCCAAACACGGACAAGAGAGTCTTGTTAATAGTAGACGCACATATTGGCGAGGGTCTAAGACATCGCACAATTAAAAATTCTCTAGCAGAATTACAAACAACATACTGGTGGCCAGGAATGAGTCTGGACCAACACCTATTCGCGAGGAACTGTCCAAACTGCAACAGAGATCGCAGTGGTGAACGAAACGGTATATTCCCACGGCTTTTCGCTCAATAAGGAATAGGCTACCAACATAAACACACCCAGTATGAACAATGCGTCATATTAACATGTAGAGACTATTTTCACTTATAATGTAGACCCCAACTTTCGGCTGACGTCGGAACTGTTATACAAAGATTTGCGAGTCTATAATGGCATATACGCTAGAAGCATGTTACGTTCTGACCAAAATCTTTCCTTTAGCTCTAAAACAGCTTAGGGGGGGGTGCCTGGCCAGAATGAACATTGCATTGCGGGACTCTTCTCACTTCCTTCCTGAGGGAAACGGGATGGTGTAAAGAAAAAACCAAGGCATAAAGCAATCTATAACAGCAAAGGTATTAGGTTCAGGAGTTGGGTGGGTCAAACATTTAATAAGTGTCCAACGTAGTCTTAATAACCTGCCAAGAAATTCTCTGAAAGGACTCAGTCCGTACGAACTATTGTTCGGGACTAGAATGTTGATCCAGGACCTTGATAGTCAGACTTCAGTGGTTAAAGATAAATGCTTTGATATCAAAGATCGTTTGGCTATTTTACAGGACTTAAATGAAACAAGAAAAGACCTGAGCAACATAAAGTTGAAACAGCAGCCAACAACCACTGAAGAAAAACCACCTGTCCCAGCAAGGCCTGTCTGGATTCCTAAAGTCGGGGATCTGGTCAGAGAGAAGATCGCGGTAAAGAAGGAATTTGGGCCTTCTTACAGAAAAGCAGTTCCTGTCTTGTCTATCAACGGGACAAGATCAGTAGTACTACCGCCCCTTGCTGGTAAAAAGGAGAACCGAGTCATATCCATCGACCTGGTTAAACCACAATCATGTGGCCGATAACAAATAGTAGGCCAAGTGGACTCCCAAGAAGTAGCAGAACACCAAAGTTTGCTACATCCACAGAGGTTCAAACTGAAAGACTGATCACATTTGAAAAATCTACAGTGAAACAACAAGGACTATGCAACAAAGCAATGGAACTTAAACCTCTTAAACCCCAAATCAAAGCTTTTCATCAAGAAACACCGACCTACGATGATGTAACTACAGACTTTTCTAATGAAACAAAGCAAAATCCAAAAGCAAAAAGTAATCCAGAAGCAATTGGAACAATTGACAGAACGGCATCCGGCTACTTCATCAACTTCGATGATTTTTCTGAAGATCCAAGTGAACCAGAAGTACAGCCATCAACAAAAACTTTTAAAGACAAAGCAAAGGAACTTTTTCATCAACTAAAGGGAACCTATCTGACTTCTCCATGGATTGAAATTTGGGTGTCATTAGGTGCATTTGTCCTCATACTTTGGCTCATCATGGTACTATGCTTGGGACATTACATTGAGGGAAAATATGCTAAAATGGACACAGCAAGCCAGAAAATCAACTTGGTCCTTAAACCACACACATCTTCACATGTCAAGAAAAGAGAACTTTCTTCAGTGAACTTCACAGCCAATCCTATACCAGGCGGTGTAGCATGGGACAATACTGATTATGAAATCTATGGCCCAGTTGAAATCCTGAAGTATCCACATCAATTTAAGATCTTGTTAAGTGACTTTGTAAAACCAAGCACATTTGCTGATGATTGGGACTTTGAAAGTATTAATGATATGATGTCTGACCTAGTAATGTCTGCTAAATTTACAGAACATGATTATTTGCAGGGTACGTCTAATTATGATCAAATGTTCTGCTACAACCACTATGGTAACCATTATCTCCATAAATCTGCACAACCTAGAAATGTTTTAAATTATAACCAATGGGAACATTGTGCTACTCCTCCAAAGGGTAGTTCTAAAACATTTTATGATAAATATTCATATTTTTCAGGGTTTAACACAAGTAATGCAGAAACATTTTATTTCAAATTGTCGAATAAGACAGGTATGAAGACCATGCTTACAAACACGAAATTGATATATTCAGATTCATTTTTTGAGCAAATGAATACATTTGGTTTTGATTTCTGGAACAATAACATTGAAGCAAAAACTGTTTGGGGTACAAAAGATTGGCAAGTACAAGGTATAGAATCATTGTTCAGAGCCTGCATGATCCCAGAACAAATTATATTTTTGAATGACACTATTCAACAAACTACCTGTCTTGGCTTAGCCAAAATCAAATACTTAAACAAACCGTCTATTCCAAAGCCAACAACGAACAGTAATAGCTCTATAGATGTTGAGATAGACGTCAACCATATTTTAAACCAAAACAGAACACATCCTGATTGGAAACAATGGTTGATCTGGCCCACAGACACAAATAACTGTCAAGACAGATTCCTGAACAAAATACAGGGGTTCAAATTGACCAGGCCAGACCCTAGATATTCCCAAAGACAACATCCAGGGATAGTAACTACTTACAGTGTGGGCAAGCGCTGCCTTCAATGGCTACAAACATCCACACTGGCAGAAATTAAGCACCACCTAACTTTATTCAAGAGGGTGCTGACTTGCGTGATTTCATTATGGGACCACGCAAACAGCGTCAAAAACGTTTCATAGCGGCCTCTATATATGCAGCTTACAATGAAGCTTGGAAAGAAACTCAAATTGAGACAGCAGAAAAACTACGGGAAATTGACCGTATTAATTTGGAAAAATCACTTTCTGTTGTGGACAATGGGTTAATGACTCTGTCCTCCAGAATATATTCACTGGACAGTATTGTGTCTTCAGCAATCGATATAATATCGCAAGACTTACTGATGTTACAACACGGTCAGTCCCAATTGCGTTCTATTGTACAACTTGGCTGGACGTTACAAAATCTGCGTTCAGGCTATGTGCCTTGGCGTTTAATCAACACAACGTCACTATTTAATATCTTTAACCTTACTGATAAACAAATCAGTTTGGCACAGAAGGGTGCTGACTATACAATTCTGAGCATTGAAAAACGTGAGAGATTACCATTGACAATGTCAGAACGACCTGTCATTGAAAGGATAATACATGGGATAATTAATATCCCGATAACAACTTTCCAGTTTCAATACTGCCAAAAATATATACAGGCAGGCCAGTATGAAAGGTTGGGTAAAGGGTACATTAAGTCAACATGGAACTTGCCCTATACACACACATGTGTTAGTAATAAAGGCCAGAATGTGTTTCTTAGTGGCAATAATTGTGCAAGGTCACTAAGCGGTACACTTCTGTGTCAGGGTATTAGTTTGCATGGAGCCTGTGAAGGGACTACAAATAACCTTTCATGTCACCAGCTAGGCACACCTGCAACACAAATAGAACCATTCTTTAGGAGACTCTCGAACAGGAGTTACATTCTAATTGTAGATCGCAGATGTTGCAGTCTGCTGCCCGGAAAACCTTATCTCATAACCGTTACTACGAAGGTCATGTGCTGTGAATGAGTATTGTTCCCAAACGATGCTCGAGACAGGGAGGCAAGGTTATGGCCCCGTTTGAAAATTTCTTCTATTCGAATTGATACTTTAAGCAGAATGAAGACTGTGCTCCTACAGACGCCAACCCGGTTAACGTCATCAAAAGAAACGTATGATCTCCAAGTTGCAAGGACAACTGCAGAGATTCATTCACTGTTATCAACCAATTCCCCCATACATTTCGCAGAAATACTGAGCGAAATCTTAAATATTTCTGATACAAGTGGAATCTCGAGTGTATTTAAGACAGTGTTTTCGGGAGCTTTAACCCCATTCAAAGCCATCCTGGGTATTTTTCCTGATTTTGTCCATTCCATCTTTGGCGGACTTCCTCTCCTTTTGGGACTAGTGGCAGGCATCCTATTTTTGATCCTGTTACTTCGCTATGGCAAACCACGTCACAGACAAGACACCAGCGACAATGGAAGAAACAATCCTAGCCATACGCTACAGGGACCGCATAACTAAAGTCCTTGGAATAGCCCGGCTTAGAGACCTGAACATGACTTGGTTTCTTTCATTTAGACCGATGTGGCAACGTTGTGTTATGCCTGTATTAAGGTGCTTGCTATGCAGCGAAGAATGCGTGTTGGACACCTGTCTGACACTACAATCGGATGTGCCAATGGACGCAGAGACTTTGTTGGGTCCGGTAACGGCTCATGCATTGTACTGTCCCCAGCGGCTACCAATCCTGATGACGGCATTCGTGGAGACTTCACCACTACGATTGAAGAGTAGTGAAGTACAAGATGAAAGCAGCATCGATCAGGTACGACCTTCTGTCAGCTATGCTGATCGAAACATCAATGAAGGCAATCATGCTCATGAATGCATGTTAATTAATTTTTCCGAGTTAGTGGAACTTTTGCAAGAAGCAGTTGACAGTTTTTTCGAAAGTCTCAACAATATGATGTTTTCACCAGAGCAGAAAGAATGACTTTGAGCAAACTAGCACACGGCGTTCCCTACACCCTGAATTTGGCCTTCAACTTTGAAAATAAAGCAATAAGAAATTTTCTCACCAGTTTTTACGGAGAGCGGGACATTTTTTTTTTCATTTCCAAAAATATTTACGATTTTTTGGGACACTTATCTTCTGCTTAAAGTAAAACTATTCTTAGAGAACAAAACTTCTATTTTTAGCTACTCTAGAGACATTAGCTACCCTCTAGCATGTTCACAAGTATTTATGATTTTGTGATGAGATGGTCTCGAATTTTTTCTTCTGTATTAAGAGCCATTTCATGTGTAATTTCCGCATTTCGTTCATGCTGATTTCAAAATATGCGTATTAGATTTTGCATTATTATACTGCTTGAAGTGCATATAGTAACTATACTCATCTTTTCGTGTATTTCGCATTTCCAATTTTCAAAATGCATTTGATTGTATTTTGGGGTGGTTCGGTATACACATGCACTACTAGTTTTGTTTACTATGCCTAGATTTGTAAATATGGACATAGATTAGGTGGAGTGGGTGTGATGTATTTACTATGGGTACTGTATCGATCCCCCTATTTCTGACCCTTGTCTGGTTAATAATTAACTAGCAGCCATTCAACTGCACAAAAACCCGTTATCTGATTAGCCATACAACGGCACAGAAGCCCGTTATCTGATTAGGTCATAGCGCATGCCATCTCATTAGGCAAGCACTATTTCTCCAGCCCCCTAATAGGCATAAGGAGTTCTCAAAACAAATCAAACCTACAGCGACCTGGGAAATCCCCGCAGCCATTGTTTTGATTTAGCCGAGAACTTCAGTAAAGAATGTGCGAACGACCAGTTCTTATGACATCCTTATTGACGTATTTATGTCCATCCTTACATCAATCTCGGCACCTTTCAGGTATAAATAATACCGACATTGCCTTAAGCAAACACACAAGGTGGTGACAAGATTAGAGCAGCGAGACTTGCCGAGGAGCCCAGCTGACAGCGAAGCCCACAGACGCTGCCCCTCCTTTCTGACGCGCTGAGAAAGAGACGCTGCCTTTTCTCCTGCCGAGAAATCCAGCTCCGGCGCTTCCAGCCGCCCTTGCAGGCAGCTGGGATATCAAGCCCTGAGATAGAGATACCAGCCCTCCAGCCTTCTAAATCCCAGGTACTGAACTGAATAACCCCTTGCAGAGAATTCTTGAAGCAGACCCTTGGCAAAGCAAACTTAACTTAAACTGCTACTTATCTACTCCCGCCCACGTATTAGGCTTAGGTCAGGTACATTGGGGTAGGCATAGTTAGAAGCACCAGTTGAGTACGATTAGTCAATGTATATATGTATGTATCTATTTTATCAATTTTAAGTATCATATGGCTAAGAAACCATATCAATGCTTTTACAGTATTATTTTATAATTCTGTTTTTACTGTATGCACTCTACTTAACAATAAGTATTGCAATAATAGCGATTCATTTCTCTTGTATGAGAAAAGAGACTGATCAATAAATAACATCTTTTATTGAACACGCCCGTCTCTTCCTTTTCTCTACAATCTGGTGAAACTAAGAATGCACTGAACTGACTGAGTAAAATAAGTTGTCTTTTGTTTTCACACGACTCTAGAGATACACTCTTGATTAGGGGAGAGCAAAGTTGTCATGTTCTATGGTTGTCAGAAACTAAATCCCTTCTTGTCTATCCAGGGAGGTTAAACTCCTCCTTGTCTATTCGAGAAAGTTTCTAGTGAACTCTGAGCTAGCTGGCAAACACTAAACTTTAAGTCTAATATCGTCAGTAGAAGACCTAGTTAACCTCTGTCCTACGTCTATACTATTGAAGATATTATTCCAATGCGCAGAGCCTATTGGGATAATAGGAACTACACAACATGGCGTCCAACGGTTTGGATAGGCGATAAATCTAACGTAAGACATTAGAGTAACTCAGTCGTGCTTTTTCACACAGACCCCTTTTTCCCCATAATACTCCAAAGACGTCTGGAGTGGGTGAAAGGTTATATCCGCCAAACTTCGTAGGAGGAGACTCCTAAGTATGGTTCTTGGTTTATTCAACGTTGAAGGATACACTGTTCCAAAATATTGTGCATCTAATCTTTGTTTCCATAGAAACCTGATCTGCAAATAAACAAAATAACCTTCTTGACAGTAGAATGTCAGAAACTGAAGAAGAAAGGGAGACAGCTAGAATAGCAGCTCAACTCCTAGCGGATGACAATAGTCTCCTACAGCAAGACCCGGATGCAATACTCATCCCGGTCAACGTAAGAAAATCTATAACTTTAAAACTTATAGAAAATGGGCTGACACCGAGAGGTGGTACAGTCATATTCGTAATTGAGGCACACGAATATTGGCAGACAGAGGTATTCCATTCATGGATAAACTTTCCAGCAGCAAACGCTGTAACAAAGGACTTCCACTATTATAAAATAGAGGAACCTCTTAATGAGTACACTCCTTTCGAGGAGGTGGAAATACCACTCAAATACCAAGAGCACCTGCTCTGGTTTAATGGCGCCCTAAAACATAATAATCACATCACCAGGCTCGGTCCACTAGGTAGACCAGGAGCAACGTGGCCGGTCCTAGCCGGATACACACCACATCCAGACATTGAAGAAATGCCTGCACCAGATCTTTTAGCACAGCTAAAACAATTAATTAAAATACATAGACAATTAGTCCAATATGTAATGCGGACTTCAACAGTCCAACCATCGATTAAAATTCCACAGCTGATCCCTCATCAGGGGAACACAAATAAAATTACACCACAGAACATACAGTCCTGTCTAGGTTAAGTACCCGCAAAACGGGAACAAATTCCATTCTGGTTAGCACAAAAAATCACTCAAATAGAGGCAGTGTTCCCTGATACCACCTCTGTTGAGAAACACAGAATTCAGACTATCTGTCTTCCAATGGGAATCGCACCACATGTGGAGGACTGTGGCACTTGGGGTACAGTCTTTGCTTCCATTTACACAAAAACACATGGTGTCCCATCCATGTCAGTAATACCAGATGTGCTAAAACAAATTTAAGATGAATACGGTCCAGAACCTGCTTTAACTCTTGGTATGAAACTACTAAAAGACTTCAAGCAGGTCTCGGCAATATTATTAGCCAATATAAAGGGAGAAGCAGCAAATGTGGCGATCCGCCAGAGGTTGAAAGAGACAAATATAGCAGATCAACCATTTGAAATTGCCAGAATCATAGAAAAATCCTATGAAGAACTAGGAAGAGATAGTTTGGGTGGAATACCTGTAAAACCCCAACTTATTGAAAGTCCTGAAAAGGTGTTTATTAAAAATAATCTAAACAATCAAAAGAAGAGCTGGGATGGAAAAAAACAATCCACTCCCAAAGAAAAAAGATTCCAGTCCAGAGGAAGGTCTCCTCGGCGGAGAGAAAGATCTCCGGACCAAGGACGCAAGTCTCCCCAAAGGGAGCCCTCTGTGAAAAAATACAACCTTAGAAATAGGGATAATATAAAAAAACCTGATAGATATCAAGATATTGATACACGTCCCTCTCAATCTTTTCAGACTTCCTCGCAGAAATCGGAAAGAAGAGGACGATCAGAACACAGGGAAGGGCACGTCAAGTCCAAAGACAAGGAACCTGCTCATCAAAATAAAAAATTACAGTTTCCAAAAAAGAAGGTAGCCAGTATTAAAGTAATCAACCATGCCGAGAATACTGAGGACACAGCTGAAAAACGGAGAATGGGCTCAGACAATGCTAGACAGCGCAGCAGAAGTGAGCATAGCTCACAAGATCCTTATGAATCATCTGGAGACAGTGGACACGCATGAATACATTCAGGTGGAAACTGCAGATACCAGAGTTAGCAAACCTCATAAAATATATGAAATAACATTACGTATAGAGGGGGATAAGACTAGGAAAATAAGGGGTCTCTTTTGGGATAATCTCTCCAAGGGCTAAGACATCCTTCTAGCTGAAAGAGACTGGCCACCAGAGTTTGTCAGGGAGTGCCCTCATGGCGAAGAAATAAATATGCCTGCCTTCTCAAATCATATTCCAATTCATAAATAATAAACACTTGTAAGAAAGTAAGCTCCTGCATTATATAAAAACCATGCTCCTGCATTATATAAACAGCAAGCTCCTGCATTATATAAAAACCATGTGGGATGGGATGAGGACTCTCCTCCTCACAAAATCCAGTTAAAATCACAACCTACTGCACAGAGGCAGTACCCAATTAAGCAAGAAGCTAAAAAACGGGTAAAAGAGATCCTAGATCAACTTGAATACCAGGGGGTGATTGAAACTTGCACCTCACAAATGAATAATCCTTTGTTTCCTGTCTCCAAACCAGATAATTCATATCGTCTTGTTTTGGACTACAGACACCTTAACTCATGTTGCAAAACCTTTGCAGTACAAAACTCGCACAGTGCTGCACTAATGAATAACATAGTGCGCAAAAATACAAAACAACATTAGACATCTCTAATGGATTCTTCTGTCAAAATATAGCACCAGAGAGCAGATATTTGACCGCGTTCTCAATAAATGGCGCGCAAAAAAATTCTGTCGTTTGCCCCAGGGGTTCAAGAACAGCCCAGGATTATTCTCAGCAAGAGTAACAGAGTTACTACAAATATATGATGATGAGGCATTATCTTATGTCGATGACATCTATCTAACAGATGATGACTTGGATACTCACTTGAAGAGAGTGAACACCATAATACTTGGGTTCGCAGCAGAGGGTTACAAATTCAACTTTAAAAAGTCAAGAATTGCCCATCTAACTGTCCTGTTTTTAGGATATGAACTATCAAGTGAAGGCAAAAGCCTGGCTGACAATTTCCTAGAGAAATGTGCTGTAATCCAAGCACCTAGAACACTAAAAAACTTACAATCAATTCTAGGTTTCCTAAATTTCAGAAGAACTTACATTATAAATTATGCAGAGAGAGTTAAACCTCTCTATGATCTTATAAAACCAGATTTTAAAAGAATCAATTGGACTCAAAAACACACAGAAATTTTGAGATCTTTACAAACAGATATGTTAGTTAAAACAAAATTACAAACACGTGATAACACACGCAACCTTGTGATTCGAGTCATCCCAGGAAGATGCGGATTCACGTACCTAACCTCTAATGAGGGAGAGAAGGTACCAATTGCATACAAATCACATTTGTACACAGAAGCTGAAAAAAGGTTCAGCATTAAGGAAAACATTGTTCATGCGGTTCAAACAGCTGTAGCAAAAGAAAAATACCAAGCCGACGGTAGACAGGTTACAGTCATAACAGCAGAATCAGCTTTTGAGGCATTAACAACACCGTGTAATTTACCGACAACGGCACTGAATCCAGAATGGATACAATGGGTAAATTCTGTTGCTACAGACAAAGTAAAATACTATTTTGACCCGGAAATGAAAGAATTAAAATATCTAGAATATGAGAGAGAATACCCTCTGCCAATCGACATTCTGCCTTTACGACAGTACGCCTGTGTAATATATACAGACGGTCATGCTCAACCCTTAGTTTGGGGAGAGCTGGCTTACAACGCCATATGCGAAATTGTAAAAGACGTGTGGCGCGGAGGTAAATTGAGACCTCTATTTACAAAAACACACTCAGTGGAAAATAATTCAGAACAACAAACTGAAATAATAGCGTTAAAAATGGCGCTTGAAAATGCCGATCGCGAATTCCCGACACTTATAGTGTGCGATTCGTATTACTGCGTCAAATCATACAATAACGATTTACAGAAATGGATTCAAAACGGTTACAAAGATGACACAGGTGCAACAATAAAGCAAAAAGTGCTTTGGGAACAAGTAGTTCTTTTACAGAAAGAACTACCAAAAACTCACGTGATACATTCACTGAGTCATCAGCGTGATGGCGTTCACGTTGCAGGGAATTCATTGGCTGAGACAGCCACAGCGGTAGCAACTAAATCGGCTTCCGTAGCTACAAAGAAGCGTGCAGTAAAATACATTGACGGTGAAACTGTGCTGGCAGTAAAAACGTCATCAAAAGGCAACTGCTCAGCGCTACCGATCAATTACCCACTCAGTTATACATACATAATCGATGCAAACTCAGTCCCTTTTGCTCGAATCCCTGGAGTGGGGGATAGAGTAATTCCAAACACGGACAAGAGAGTCTTGTTAATAGTAGACGCACATATTGGCGAGGGTCTAAGACATCGCACAATTAAAAATTCTCTAGCAGAATTACAAACAACATACTGGTGGCCAGGAATGAGTCTGGACCAACACCTATTCGCGAGGAACTGTCCAAACTGCAACAGAGATCGCAGTGGTGAACGAAACGGTATATACCCACGGCTTTTCGCTCAATAAGGAATAGGCTACCAACATAAACACACCCAGTATGAACAATGCGTCATATTAACATGTAGAGACTATTTTCACTTATATTGTAGACCCCAACTTTCGGCTGACGTCGGAACTGTTATACAAAGATTTGCGAGTCTATAATGGCATATACGCTAGAAGCATGTTACGTTCTGACCAAAATCTTTCCTTTAGCTCTAAAACAGCTTATGGGGGGTGCCTGGCCAGAATGAACATTGCATTGCGGGACTCTTCTCACTTCCTTCCTGAGGGAAACGGGATGGTGTAAAGAAAAAACCAAGGCATAAAGCAATCTATAACAGCAAAGGTATTAGGTTCAGGAGTTGGGTGGGTCAAACATTTAATAAGTGTCCAACGTAGTCTTAATAACCTGCCAAGAAATTCTCTGAAAGGACTCAGTCCGTACGAACTATTGTTCGGGACTAGAATGTTGATCCAGGACCTTGATAGTCAGACTTCAGTGGTTAAAGATAAGTGCTTTGATATCAAAGATCGTTTGGCTATTTTACAGGACTTAAATGAAACAAGAAAAGACCTGAGCAACATAAAGTTGAAACAGCAGCCAACAACCACTGAAGAAAAACCACCTGTCCCAGCAAGGCCTGTCTGGATTCCAAAAGTCAGGGATCTGGTCAGAGAGAAGATCGCGGTAAAGAAGGAATTTGGGCCTTCTTACAGAAAAGCAGTTCCTGTCTTGTCTATCAATGGGACAAGATCAGTAGTACTACCGCCCTTTGCTGGTAAAAAGGAGAACCGAGTCATATCCATCGACCTGGTTAAACCACAATCATGTGGCCGATAACAAATAGTAGGCCAAGTGGACTCCCAAAAAGTAGCAGAACACCAAAGTTTGCTACATCCACAGAGGTTCAAACTGAAAGACTGATCACATTTGAAAAATCTACAGTGAAACAACAAGGACTATGCAACAAAGCAATGGAACTTAAACCTCTTAAACCCCAAATCAAAGCTTTTCATCAAGAAACACCGACCTACGATGATGTAACTACAGACTTTTCTAATGAAACAAAGCAAAATCCAAAAGCAAAAAGTAATCCAGAAGCAATTGGAACAATTGACAGAACGGCATCCGGCTACTTCATCAACTTCGATGATTTTTCTGAAGATCCAAGTGAACCAGAAGTACAGCCATCAACAAAAACATTTAAAGACAAAGCAAAGGAACTTTTTCATCAACTAAAGGGAACCTATCTGACTTCTCCATGGATTGAAATGTGGGTGTCATTAGGTGCATTTGTCCTCATACTTTGGCTCATCATGGTACTATGCTTGGGACATTACATTGAGGGAAAATATGCTAAAATGGACACAGCAAGCCAGAAAATCAACTTGGTCCTTAAACCACACACATCTTCACATGTCAAGAAAAGAGAACTTTCTTCAGTGAACTTCACAGCCAATCCTATACCAGGCGGTGTAGCATGGGACAATACTGATTATGAAATCTATGGCCCGGTTGAAATCCTGAAGTATCCACATCAATTTAAGATCTCGTTAAGTGACTTTGTAAAACCAAGCACATTTGCTGATGATTGGGACTTTGAAAGTATTAATGATATGATGTCTGACCTAGTAATGTCTGCTAAATTTACAGAACATGATTATTTGCAGGGTTCGTCTAATTATGATCAAATGTTCTGCTACAACCACTATGGTAACCATTATCTCCATAAATCTGCACAACCTAGAAATGTTTTAAATTATAACCAATGGGAACATTGTGCTACTCCTCCAAAGGGTAGTTCTAAAACATTTTATGATAAATATTCATATTTTTCAGAGTTTAACACAAGTAATGCAGAAACATTTTATTTCAAATTGTCGAATAAGACAGGTATGAAGACCATGCTTACAAACACGAAATTGATATATTCAGATTCATTTTTTGAGCAAATGAATACATTTGGTTTTGATTTCTGGAACAATAACATTGAAGCAAAAACTGTTTGGGGTACAAAAGATTGGCAAGTACAAGGTATAGAATCATTGTTCAGAGCCTGCATGATCCCAGAACAAATTATATTTTTGAATGACACTATTCAACAAACTACCTGTCTTGGCTTAGCCAAAATCAAAGACTTAAACAAACCATCTATTCCAAAGCCAACAACGAACAGTAATAGCTCTATAGATGTTGAGATAGACGTGAACCATATTTTAAACCAAAACAGAACACATCCTGATTGGAAACAATGGTTGATCTGGCCCACAGACACAAATAACTGTCAAGACAGATTCCTGAACAAAATACAGGGGTTCAAATTGACCAGGCCAGACCCTAGATATTCCCAAAGACAACATCCAGGGATAGTAACTACTTACAGTGTGGGCAAGCTCTGCCTTCAATGGCTACAAACATCCACACTGGCAGAAATTAAGCAAGACCTAACTTTACTTCAAGAGGGTGCTGACTTGCGTGATTTCATTATGGGACCACGCAAACAGCGTCAAAAACGTTTCATAGCGGCCTCTATATATGCAGCTTACAATGAAGCTTGGAAAGAAACTCAAATTGAGACAGCAGAAAAACTACGGGAAATTGACCATATTAATTTGGAAAAATCACTTTCTGTTGTGGACAATGGGTTAATGACTCTGTCCTCCAGAATATATTCAATGGACAGTATTGTGTCTTCAGCAATCGATATAATATCAACGTCACTATTTAATATCTTTAACCTTACTGATAAACAAATCAGTTTGGCACAGAAGGGTGCTGACTATACAATTCTGAGCATTGAAAAACTTGAGAGATTACCATTGACAATGTCAGACCGACCTGTCATTGAAAGGATAATACATGGGATAATTAATATCCCGATAACAACTTTCCAGTTTCAATACTGCCAAAAATATATACAGGCAGGCCAGTATGAAAGGTTGGGTAAAGGGTACATTAAGTCAACATGGAACTTGCCCTATACACACACATGTGTTAGTAATAAAGGCCAGAATGTGTTTCTTAGTGGCAATAATTGTGCACGGTCACTAAGCGGTACACTTCTGTGTCAGGGTATTAGTTTGCATGGAGCCTGTGAAGGGACTACAAATAACCTTTCATGTCACCAGCTAGGCACACCTGCAACACAAATAGAACCATTCTTTAGGAGACTCTCGAACAGGAGTTACATTCTAATTGTAGATCGCAGATGTTGCAGTCTGCTGCCCGGAAAACCTTATCTCATAACCGTGACTACGAAGGTCATGTGCTGTGAACGAGTATTGTTCCCAAACGATGCTCGAGACAGGGAGGCAAGGTTATGGCCCAGTTTGAAAATTTCTTCTATTCGAATTGATACTTTAAGCAGAATGAAGACTGTGCTCCTACAGACGCCAACCCGGTTAACGTCATCAAAAGAAACGTATGATCTCCAAGTTGCAAGGACAACTGCAGAGATTCATTCACTGTTATCAACCAATTCCCCCATACATTTCGCAGAAATACTGAGCGAAATCTTAAATATTTCTGATACAAGTGGAATCGCGAGTGTATTTAAGACAGTGTTTTCGGGAGCTTTAACCCCATTCAAAGACATCCTGGGTATTTTTCCTGATTTTGTCCATTCCATCTTTGGCGGACTTCCTCTCCTTCTGGGACTAGTGGCAGGCATCCTATTTTTGATCCTGTTACTTCGCTATGGCAAACCACGTCACAGACAAGACACCAGCGACAATGGAAGAAACAATCCTAGCCATACGCTACAGGGACCGCATAACTAAAGTCCTTGGAATAGCCCGGCTTAGAGACCTGAACATGACTTGGTTTCTTTCATTTAGACCGATGTGGCAACGTTGTGTTATGCCTGTATTAAGGAGCTTGCTATGCGGCGAAGAATGCGTGTTGGACACCTGTCTGACACTACAATCGGATGTGCCAATGGACGCAGAGACTTTGTTGGGTCCGGTAACGGCTCATGCATTGTACTGTCCCCAGCGGCTACCAATCCTGATGACGGCATTCGTGGAGACTTCACCACTACGATTGAAGAGTAGTGAAGTACAAGATGAAAGCAGCATCGATCAGGTACGACCTTCTGTCAGCTATGCTGATCGAAACATCAATGAAGGCAATCATGCTCATGAATGCATGTTAATTAATTTTTCCGAGTTAGTGGAACTTTCGCAAGAAGCAGTTGACAGTATTTTCGAAAGTCTCAACAATATGATGTTTTCACCAGAGCAGAAAGAATGACTTTGAGCAAACTAGCACACGGCGTTCCCTACACCCTGAATTTGGCCTTCAACTTTGAAAATAAAGCAATAAGAAATTTTCTCACCAGTTTTTACGGAGAGCGGGACATTTTTTTTTTCATTTCCAAAAATATTTACGATTTTTTGGGACACTTATCTTCTGCTTAAAGTAAAACTATTCTTAGAGAACAAAATGTCTATTTTTAGCTACTCTAGAGACATTAGCTACCCTCTAGCATGTTCACAAGTATTTATGATTTTGTGATGAGATGGTCTCGAATATTTTCTTCTGTATTAAGAGCCATTTCATGTGTAATTTCCGCATTTCGTTCATGCTGATTTCAAAATATGCGTATTAGATTTTGCATTATTATACTGCTTGAAGTGCATATAGTAACTATACTCATCTTTTCGTGTATTTCGCATTTCCAATTTTCAAAATGCATTTGATTGTATTTTGGGGTGGTTCGGTATACACATGCACTACTAGTTTTGTTTACTATGCCTAGATTTGTAAATATGGACATAGATTATGTGGAGTGGGTGTGATGTATTTACTATGGGTACTGTATCGATCCCCCTATTTCTGACCCTTGTCTGGTTAATAATTAACTAGCAGCCATTCAACTGCACAAAAACCCGTTATCTGATTAGCCATACAACGGCACAGAAGCCCGTTATCTGATTAGGTCATAGCGCATGCCATCTCATTAGGCAAGCACTATTTCTCCAGCCCCCTAATAGGCATACGGAGTTCTCAAAACAAATCAAACCTACAGCGACCTGGGAAATCCCCGCAGCCATTGTTTTGATTTAGCCGAGAACTTCAGTAAAGAATGTGCGAACGACCAGTTCTTATGACATCCTTATTGACGTATTTATGTCCATCCTTACGTCAATCTCGGCACCTTTCAGGTATAAATAATACCGACATTGCCTTAAGCAAACACACCAGGTGGTGACAAGATTGGAGCAGCGAGACTTGCCGAGGAGCCCAGCTGACAGCGAAGCTCACAGACGCTGCCCCTCCTTTCTGATGCGCTGAGAAAGAGACGCTGCCTTTTCTCCTGCCGAGAAATCCAGCTCCGGCGCTTCCAGCCGCCCTTGCAGGCAGCTGGGATATCAAGCCCTGAGATAGAGATACCAGCCCTCCAGACTTCTAAATCCCAGGTACTGAACTGAATAACCCCTTGCAGAGAATTCTTGAAGCAGACCCTTGGCAAAGCAAACTTAACTTAAACTGCTACTTATCTACTCCCGCCCACGTATTAGGCTTAGGTCAGGTACATTGGGGTAGGCGTAGTTAGAAGCACCAGTTGAGTACGATTAGTCAATGTATATATGTATGTATCTATTTTATCAATTTTAAGTATCATATGGCTAAGAAACCATATCAATGCTTTTACAGTATTATTTTATAATTCTGTTTTTACTGTATGCACTCTACTTAACAATAAGTATTGCAATAATAGCGATTCATTTCTCTTGTATGAGAAAAGAGACTGATCAATAAATAACATCTTTTATTGAACACGCCCGTCTCTTCCTTTTCTCTACAATCTGGTGAAACTAAGAATGCACTGAACTGACTGAGTAAAATAAGTTGTCTTTTGTTTTCACACAACTCTAGAGATACACTCTTGATTAGGGGAGAGCAAAGTTGTCATGTTCTATGGTTGTCAGAAACTAAATCCCTTCTTGTCTATCCAGGGAGGTTAAACTCCTCCGTGTCTATTCGAGAAAGTTTCTAGTGAACTCTGAGCTAGCTGGCAAACACTAAACTTTAAGTCTAATATTGTCAGTAGAAGACCTAGTTAACCTCTGTCCTACGTCTATACTATTGAAGATATTATTCCAATGCGCAGAGCCTATTGGGATAATAGGAACTACACTACATGGCGCCCAACGGTTTGGATAGGCGATAATTCTAACGTAAGACATTAGAGTAACTCAGTCGTGCTTTTTCACACAGACCCCTTTTTCCCCATAATACTCCAAAGACGTCTGGAGTGGGTGAAAGGTTATATCCGCCAAACTTCGTAGGAGGAGACTCCTAAGTATGGTTCTTGGTTTATTCAACGTTGAAGGATACACTGTTCCAAAATATTGTGCATCTAATCTTTGTTTCCATAGAAACCTGATCTGCAAAAAAAAAATAACCTTCTTGACAGTAGAATGTCGGAAACTGAAGAAGAAAGGGAGACAGCTAGAATAGCAGCTCAACTCCTAGCGGATGACAATAGTCTCCTACAGCAAGACCCGGATGCAATACTCATCCCGGTCAACGTAAGAAAATCTATAACTTTAAAACTTATAGAAAATGGGCTGACACCGAGAGGTGGTACAGTCATATTCGTAATTGAGGCACACGAATATCGGCAGACAGAGGTATTCCATTCATGGATAAACTTTCCAGCAGCAAACGCTGTAACAAAGGACTTCCACTATTATAAAATAGAGGAACCTCCTAATGAGTACACTCCTTTCGAGGAGGTGGAAATACCACTCAAATACCAAGAGCACCTGCTCTGGTTTAATGGCGCCCTAAAACATAATAATCATATCACCAGGCTCGGTCCACTAGGTAGACCAGGAGCAACGTGGCCGGTCCTGGCCGGATACACACCACATCCAGACATTGAAGAAATGCCTGCACCAGATCTTTTAGCACAGCTAAAACAATTAATTAAAATACATAGACAATTAGTCCAATATGTAATGCGGACTTCAACAGTCCAACCATCGATTAAAATTCCACAGCTGATCCCTCATCAGGGGAACACAAATAAAATTACACCACAGAACATACAGTCCTGTCTAGGTAAAGTACCCGCAAAACGGGAACAAATTCCATTCTGGTTAGCACAAAAAATCACTCAAATAGAGGCAGTGTTCCCTGATACCACCTCTGTTGAGAAACACAGAATTCTGACTATCTGTCTTCCAATGGGAATCGCACCACATGTGGAGGACTGTGACACTTGGGGTACAGTCTTTGCTTCCATTTACACAAAAACACATGGTGTCCCATCCATGTCAGTAATACCAGATGTGCTAAAACAAATTTAAGATGAATACGGTCCAGAACCTGCTTTAACTCTTGGTATGAAACTACTAAAAGACTTCAAGCAGGTCTCGGCAATATTATTAGCCAATATAAAGGGAGAAGCAGCAAATGTGGCGATCCGCCAGAGGTTGAAAGAGACAAATATAGCAGATCAACCATTTGAAATTGCCAGAATCATAGAAAAATCCTATGAAGAACTAGGAAGAGATAGTTTGGGTGGAATACCTGTAAAACCCCAACTTATTAAAAGTCCTGAAAAGGTGTTTATTAAAAATAATCTAAACAATCAAAAGAAGAGCTGGGATGGGAAAAAACAATCCACTCCCAAAGAAAAAAGATTCCAGTCCAGAGGAAGGTCTCCTCGGCGGAGAGAAAGATCTCCGGACCAAGGACGCAAGTCTCCCCAAAGGGAGCCCTCTGTGAAAAAATACAACCTTAGAAATAGGGATAATATAAAAAAACCTGATAGATATCAAGATATTGATACACGTCCCTCTCAATCTTTTCAGACTTCCTCGCAGAAATCGGAAAGAAGAGGACGATCAGAACACAGGGAAGAGCACGTCAAGTCCAAAGACAAGGAACCTGCTCATCAAAATAAAAAATTACAGTTTTCAAAAAAGAAGGTAGCCAGTATTAAAGTAATCAACCATGCCGAGAATACTGAGGACACAGCTGAAAAACGGAGAATGGGCTCAGACAATGCTAGACAGCGCAGCAGAAGTGAGCATAGCTCGCAAGATCCTTATGAATCATCTGGAGACAGTGGACACGCATGAATACATTCAGGTGGAAACTGCAGATACCAGAGTTAGCAAACCTCATAAAATATATGAAATAACATTACGTATAGAGGGGGATAAGACTAGGAAAATAAGGGGTCTCTTTTGGGATAATCTCTCCAAGGGCTATGACATCCTTCTAGCTGAAAGAGACTGGCCACCAGAGTTTGTCAGGGAGTGCCCTCATGGCGAAGAAATAATTATGCCTGCCTTCTCAAATCATATTCCAATTCATAAATAATAAACACTTGTAAGAAAGTAAGCTCCTGCATTATATAAAAACCATGCTCCTGCGTTATATAAAAAGCAAGCTCCTGCATTATATAAAAACCATGTGGGATGGGATGAGGACTCTCCTCCTCACAAAATCCAGTTAAAATTACAACCTACTGCACAGAGGCAGTACCCAATTAAGCAAGAAGCTAAAAAACGGGTAAAAGAGATCCTAGATCAACTTGAATACCAGGGGGTGATTGAAACTTGCACCTCACAAATGAATAATCCTTTGTTTCCTGTCTCCAAACCAGATAATTCATATCGTCTTGTTTTGGACTACAGACACCTTAACTCATGTTGCAAAACCTTTGCAGTACAAAACTCGCATAGTGCTGCACTAATGAATAACATAGTGCGCAAAAAATACAAAACAACATTAGACATCTCTAATGGATTCTTCTGTCAAAATATAGCACCAGAGAGCAGATATTTGACCGCGTTCTCAATAAATGGCGCGCAAAAGATTTCTGTTGTTTGCCCCAGGGGTTCAAGAACAGCCCAGGATTATTCTCAGCAAGAGTAACAGAGTTACTACAAATATATGATGATGAGGCATTATCTTATGTCGATGACATCTATCTAACAGATGATGACTTGGATACTCACTTGAAGAGAGTGAACACCATAATACTTGGGTTCGCAGCAGAGGGTTACAAATTCAACTTTAAAAAGTCAAGAATTGCCCATCTAACTGTCCTGTTTCTAGGATATGAACTATCAAGTGAAGGCAAAAGCCTGGCTGACAATTTCCTAGAGAAATGTGCTGTAATCCAAGCACCTAGAACACTAAAAAACTTACAATCAATTCTAGGTTTCCTAAATTTCAGAAGAACTTACATTATAAATTATGCAGAGAGAGTTAAACCTCTCTATGATCTTATAAAACCAGATTTTAAAAGAATCAATTGGACTCAAAAACACACAGAAATGTTGAGATCTTTACAAACAGATATGTTAGTTAAAACAAAATTACAAACACGTGATAACACACGCAACCTTGTGATTCGAGTCATCCCATGAAGATGCGGATTCACGTACCTAACCTCTAATGAGGGAGAGAAGGTACCAATTGCATACAAATCACATTTGTACACAGAAGCTGAAAAAAGGTTCAGCATTAAGGAAAACATTGTTCATGCGGTTCAAACAGCTGTAGCAAAAGAAAAATACCAAGCCGACGGTAGACAGGTTACAGTCAGAACAGCAGAATCAACTTTGGAGGCATTAACAACACCGTGTAATTTACCGACAACGGCACTGAATCCAGAATGGATACAATGGGTAAATTCTGTTGCTACAGACAAAGTAAAATTCTCTTTTGACCCGGAAATGAAAGAATTAAAATATCTCGAATATGAGAGAGAATACCCTCTGCCAATCGACATTCTGCCTTTACGACAGTACGCCTGTGTAATATATACAGACGGTCATGCTCAACCCTCAGTTTGGGGAGAGCTGGCTTACAACGCCACATGCGAAATTGTAAAAGACGTGTGGCGCGGAGGTAAATTGAGACCTCTATTTACAAAAACACACTCAGTGGAAAATAATTCAGAACAACAAACTGAAATAATAGCGTTAAAAATGGGGCTTGAAAATGCCGATCGCGAATTCCCGACACTTATAGTGTGCGATTCGTATTACTGCGTCAAATCATACAATAACGATTTACAGAAATGGATTCAAAACGGTTACAAAGATGACACAGGTGCAACAATAAAGCAAAAAGTGCTTTGGGAACAAGTAGTTCTTTTACAGAAAGAACTACCAGAAACTCACGTGATACATTCACTGAGTCATCAGCGTGATGGCGTTCACGTTGCAGGGAATTCATTGGCTGAGACAGCCACAGCGGTAGCAACTAAATCGGCTTCCGTAGCTACAAAGAAGCGTGCAGTAAAATACATTGACGGTGAAACTGTGCTGGCAGTAAAAACGTCATCAAAAGGCGACTGCTCAGCGCTACCGATCAATTACCCACTCAGTTATACATACATAATCGATGCAAACTCAGTCCCTTTTGCTCGAATCCCTGGAGTGGGGGATAGAGTAATTCCAAACACGGACAAGAGAGTCTTGTTAATAGTAGACGCACATATTGGCGAGGGTCTAAGACATCGCACAATTAAAAATTCTCTAGCAGAATTACAAACAACATACTGGTGGCCAGGAATGAGTCTGGACCAACACCTATTCGCGAGGAACTGTCCAAACTGCAACAGAGATCGCAGTGGTGAACGAAACGGTATATTCCCACGGCTTTTCGCTCAATAAGGAATAGGCTACCAACATAAACACACCCAGTATGAACAATGCGTCATATTAACATGTAGAGACTATTTTCACTTATAATGTAGACCCCAACTTTCGGCTGACGTCGGAACTGTTATACAAAGATTTGCGAGTCTATAATGGCATATACGCTAGAAGCATGTTACGTTCTGACCAAAATCTTTTCTTTAGCTCTAAAACAGCTTATGGGGGGTGCCTGGCCAGAATGAACATTGCATTGCGGGACTCTTCTCACTTCCTTCCTGAGGGAAACGGGATGGTGTAAAGAAAAAACCAAGGCATAAAGCAATCTATAACAGCAAAGGTATTAGGTTCAGGAGTTGGGTGGGTCAAACATTTAATAAGTGTCCAACGTAGTCTTAATAACCTGCCAAGAAATTCTCTGAAAGGACTCAGTCCGTACGAACTATTGTTCGGGACTAGAATGTTGATCCAGGACCTTGATAGTCAGACTTCAGTGGTTAAAGATAAATGCTTTGATATCAAAGATCGTTTGGCTATTTTACAGGACTTAAATGAAACAAGAAAAGACCTGAGCAACATAAAGTTGAAACAGCAGCCAACAACCACTGAAGAAAAACCACCTGTCCCAGCAAGGCCTGTCTGGATTCCAAAAGTTGGGGATCTGGTCAGAGAGAAGATCGCGGTAAAGAAGGAATTTGGGCCTTCTTACAGAAAAACAGTTCCTGTCTTGTCTATCAACGGGACAAGATCAGTAGTACTACCGCCCCTTGCTGGTAAAAAGGAGAACCGAGTCATATCCATCGACCTGGTTAAACCACAATCATGTGGCCGATAACAAATAGTAGGCCAAGTGGACTCCCAAGAAGTAGCAGAACACCAAAGTTTGCTACATCCACAGAGGTTCAAACTGAAAGACTGATCACATTTGAAAAATCTACAGTGAAACAACAAGGACTATGCAACAAAGCAATGGAACTTAAACCTCTTAAACCCCAAATCAAAGCTTTTCATCAAGAAACACCGACCTACGATGATGTAACTAAAGACTTTTCTAATGAAACAAAGCAAAATCCAAAAGCAAAAAGTAATCCAGAAGCAATTGGAACAATTGACAGAACGGCATCCGGCTACTTCATCAACTTCGATGATTTTTCTGAAGATCCAAGTGAACCAGAAGTACAGCCATCAACAAAAACTTTTAAAGACAAAGCAAAGGAACTTTTTCATCAACTAAAGGGAACCTATCTGACTTCTCCATGGATTGAAATTTGGGTGTCATTAGGTGCATTTGTCCTCATACTTTGGCTCATCATGGTACTATGCTTGGGACATTACATTGAGGGAAAATATGCTAAAATGGACACAGCAAGCCAGAAAATCAACTTGGTCCTTAAACCACACACATCTTCACATGTCAAGAAATGAGAACTTTCTTCAGTGAACTTCACAGCCAATCCTATACCAGGCGGTGTAGCATGGGACAATACTGATTATGAAATCTATGGCCCGGTTGAAATCCTGAAGTATCCACATCAATTTAAGATCTCGTTAAGTGACTTTGTAAAACCAAGCACATTTGCTGATGATTGGGACTTTGAAAGTATTAATGATATGATGTCTGACCTAGTAATGTCTGCTAAATTTACAGAACATGATTATTTGCAGGGTTTGTCTAATTATGATCAAATGTTCTGCTACAACCACTATGGTAACCATTATCTCCATAAATCTGCACAACCTAGAAATGTTTTAAATTATAACCAATGGGAACATTGTGCTACTCCTCCAAAGGGTAGTTCTAAAACATTTTATGATAAATATTCATATTTTTCAGGGTTTAACACAAGTAATGCAGAAACATTTTATTTCAAATTGTCGAATAAGACAGGTATGAAGACCATGCTTACAAACACGAAATTGATATATTCAGATTCATTTTTTGAGCAAATGAATACATTTGGTTTTGATTTCTGGAACAATACCATTGAAGCAAAAACTGTTTGGGGTACAAAAGTTTGGCAAGTACAAGGTATAGAATCATTGTTCAGAGCCTGCATGATCCCAGAACAAATTATATTTTTGAATGACACTATTCAACAAACTACCTGTCTTGGCTTAGCCAAAATCGAAGACTTAAACAAACCGTCTATTCCAAAGCCAACAACGAACAGTCATAGCTCTATAGATGTTGAGATAGACGTGAACCATATTTTAAACCAAAACAGAACACATCCTGATTGGAAACAAGGGTTGATCTGGCCCACAGACACAAATAACTGTCAAGACAGATTCCTGAACAAAATACAGGGGTTCAAATTGACCAGGCCAGACCCTAGATATTCCCAAAGACAACATCCAGGGATAGTAACTACTTACAGTGTGGGCAAGCTCTGCCTTCAATGGCTACAAACATCCACACTGGCAGAAATTAAGCAACACCTAACTTTACTTCAAGAGGGTGCTGACTTGCGTGATTTCATTATGGGACCACGCAAACAGCGTCAAAAAAGTTTCATAGCGGCCTCTATATATGCAGCTTACAATGAAGCTTGGAAAGAAACTCAAATTGAGACAGCAAAAAAATACGGGAAATTGACCGTATAAATTTGGAAAAATCACTTTCTGTTGTGGACAATGGGTTAATGACTCTGTCCTCCAGAATATATTCACTGGACAGTATTGTGTCTTCAGCAATCGATATAATATCGCAAGACTTACTGATGTTACAACACGGTCAGTCCCAATTGCGTTCTATTGTACAACTTGGCTGGACGTTACAAAATCTGCGTTCAGGCTATGTGCCTTGGCGTTTAATCAACACAACGTCACTATTTAATATCTTTAACCTTACTGATAAACAAATCAGTTTGGCACAGAAGGGTGCTGACTATACAATTCTGAGCATTGAAAAACTTGAGAGATTACCATTGACAATGTCAGAACGACCTGTCATTGAAAGGATAATACATGGGATAATTAATATCCCGATAACAACTTTCCAGTTTCAATACTGCCAAAAATATATACAGGCAGGCCAGTATGAAAGGTTGGGTAAAGGGTACATTAAGTCAACATGGAACTTGCCCTATACACACACATGTGTTAGTAATAAAGGCCAGAATGTGTTTCTTTGTGGCAATAATTGTGCAAGGTCACTAAGCGGTACACTTCTGTGTCAGGGTATTAGTTTGCATGGAGCCTGTGAAGGGACTACAAATAACCTTTCATGTCACCAGCTAGGCACACCTGCAACACAAATAGAACCATTCTTTAGGAGACTCTCGAACGGGAGTTACATTCTAATTGTAGATCGCAGATGTTGCAGTCTGCTGCCCGGAAAACCTTATCTTATAACCGTGACTACGAAGGTCATGTGCTGTGAACGAGTATTGTTCCCAAACGATGCTCGAGACAGGGAGGCAAGGTTATGGCCCAGTTTGAAAATTTCTTCTATTCGAATTGATACTTTAAGCAGAATGAAGACTGTGCTCCTACAGACGCCAACCCGGTTAACGTCATCAAAAGAAACGTATGATCTCCAAGTTGCAAGGACAACTGCAGAGATTCATTCACTGTTATCAACCAATTCCCCCATACATTTTGCAGAAATACTGAGCGAAATCTTAAATATTTCTGATACAAGTGGAATCTCGAGTGTATTTAAGACAGTGTTTTCGGGAGCTTTAACCCCATTCAAAGCCATCCTGGGTATTTTTCCTGATTTTGTCCATTCCATCTTTGGCGGACTTGCTCTCCTTTTGGGACTAGTGGCAGGCATCCTATTTTTGATCCTGTTACTTCGCTATGGCAAACCACGTCACAGACAAGACACCAGCGACAATGGAAGAAACAATCCTAGCCATACGCTACAGGGACCGCATAACTAAAGTCCTTGGAATAGCCCGGCTTAGAGACCTGAACATGACTTGGTTTCTTTCATTTAGACCGATGTGGCAACGTTGTGTTATGCCTGTATTAAGGTGCTTGCTATGCGGCGAAGAATGCGTGTTGGACACCTGTCTGACACTACAATCGGATGTGCCAATGGACGCAGAGACTTTGTTGGGTCCGGTAACGGCTCATGCATTGTACTGTCCCCAGCGGCTACCAATCCTGATGACGGCATTCGTGGAGACTTCACCACTACGATTGAAGAGTAGTGAAGTACAAGATGAAAGCAGCATCGATCAGGTACGACCTTCTGTCAGCTATGCTGATCGAAACATCAATGAAGGCAATCATGCTCATGAATGCATGTTAATTAATTTTTCCGAGTTAGTGGAACTTTCGCAAGAAGCAGTTGACAGTTTTTTTGAAAGTCTCAACAATATGATGTTTTCACCAGAGCAGAAAGAATGACTTTGAGCAAACTAGCACACGGCATTCCCTACACCCTGAATTTGGCCTTCAACTTTGAAAATAAAGCAATAAGAAATTTTCTCACCAGTTTTTACGGAGAGCGGGACATTTTTTTTTTCATTTCCAAAAATATTTACGATTTTTTGGGACACTTATCTTCTGCTTAAAGTAAAACTATTCTTAGAGAACAAAATGTCTATTTTTAGCTACTCTAGAGACATTAGCTACCCTCTAGCATGTTCACAAGTATTTATGATTTTGTGATGAGATGGTCTCGAATTTTTTCTTCTGTATTAAGAGCCATTTCATGTGTAATTTCCGCATTTCGTTCATGCTGATTTCAAAATATGCGTATTAGATTTTGCATTATTATACTGCTTGAAGTGCATATAGTAACTATACTCATCTTTTCGTGTATTTCGCATTTCCAATTTTCAAAATGCATTTGATTGTATTTTGGGGTGGTTCGGTATACACATGCACTACTAGTTTTGTTTACTATGCCTAGATTTGTAAATATGGACATAGATTACGTGGAGTGGGTGTGATGTATTTACTATGGGTACTGTATCGATCCCCCTATTTCTGACCCTTGTCTGGTTAATAATTAACTAGCAGCCATTCAACTGCACAAAAACCCGTTATCTGATTAGCCATACAACGGCACAGAAGCCCGTTATCTGATTAGGTCATAGCGCATGCCATCTCATTAGGCAAGCACTATTTCTCCAGCCCCCTAATAGGCATACGGAGTTCTCAAAACAAATCAAACCTACAGCGACCTGGGAAATCCCCGCAGCCATTGTTTTGATTTAGCTGAGAACTTCAGTAAAGAATGTGCGAACGACCAGTTCTTATGACATCCTTATTGACGTATTTATGTCCATCCTTACGTCAATCTCGGCACCTTTCAGGTATAAATAATACCGACATTGCCTTAAGCAAACACACGAGGTGGTGACAAGATTGGAGCAGCGAGACTTGCCGAGGAGCCCAGCTGACAGCGAAGCCCACAGACGCTGCCCCTCCTTTCTGACGCGCTGAGAAAGAGACGCTGCCTTTTCTCCTGCCGAGAAATCCAGCTCCGGCGCTTCCAGCCGCCCTTGCAGGCAGCTGGGATATCAAGCCCTGAGATAGAGATACCAGCCCTCCAGCCTTCTAAATCCCAGGTACTGAACTGAATAACCCCTTGCAGAGAATTCTTGAAGCAGACCCTTGGCAAAGCAAACTTAACTTAAACTGCTACTTATCTACTCCCGCCCACGTATTAGGCTTAGGTCAGGTACATTGGGGTAGGCATAGTTAGAAGCACCAGTTGAGTACGATTAGTCAATGTATATATGTATGTATCTATTTTATCAATTTTAAGTATCATATGGCTAAGAAACCATATCAATGCTTTTACAGTATTATTTTATAATTCTGTTTTTACTGTATGCACTCTACTTAACAATAAGTATTGCAATAATAGCGATTCATTTCTCTTGTATGAGAAAAGAGACTGATCAATAAATAACATCTTTTATTGAACACGCCCGTCTCTTCCTTTTCTCTACAATCTGGTGAAACTAAGAATGCACTGAACTGACTGAGTAAAATAAGTTGTCTTTTGTTTTCACACGACTCTAGAGATACACTCTTGATTAGGGGAGAGCAAAGTTGTCATGTTCTATGGTTGTCAGAAACTAAATCCCTTCTTGTCTATCCAGGGAGGTTAAACTCCTCCTTGTCTATTCGAGAAAGTTTCTAGTGAACTCTGAGCTAGCTGGCAAACACTAAACTTTAAGTCTAATATCGTCAGTAGAAGACCTAGTTAACCTCTGTCCTACGTCTATACTATTGAAGATATTATTCCAATGCGCAGAGCCTATTGGGATAATAGGAACTACACTACAGTATCGCACAATTGACAATAATAAAGTTCACCGTAACACCATTAACAATGATGCCTAACGCTGGGTCTCATGCGCCAACAGATAATAATCATGAATTTGCCAAAGATCTAAGTTTATGCGCCCTCCTACTTAACAACAATTTGTAACTATGTTGAGCAAAAGGAAGTAAGCGTTCAAGCTCACCCGTTTGTTAAAAGGTACTAAACAATATTCAATGGCAATTGATTTGGAGTAATAAATGCCCGAACGTTCCTTTAAAATCAACTTGGTAAATATCAAAGGAAATATATAAAGTCAATCGACTATGAGCACACGATGCACAAGTGTCCTTTGTGCAATGAGGCAGGAAATTAGCAGGCTTTTGTATAAACAATAGTTCCAACATAGGGCAGCCATATTTGTTTACATTCTAGTTTAAAAGGCTCGATACTATATACTTCCAGATAGTACTCATGCGCCAAAAGATAATAATCACGACTTTGCCGAAAATCCAGATTTTTGCGCTCTCATACCCAACAACAAACGTGGCAAATATTTTGAGCAAAGCGAAGCTCACGCGTTTGTTAAAAGCAACTAAACAATATTTAATGACAATTGAATTCGAGTAAAAAATGCCCATGTGCTATTTTATATATATAAAAGAAACTTGGTAAATCTCAAAGATCAAAGAAAAAGGACAATCGATTTTAAAGTACAAAATGCACAAGTGTTCTTTGTGCAATGATGCAGGAAGTGAGCTGATTTTTGTATAAACAATAGTTTCAGCATGAGGCGGCCATTTTTGTTTGCATTCTAGTTGAAAGGCTCGATGCTGTACACTCCCTGATAGGACCAAGAGAATCGACCAATCAACGTTCAAGAAATGTTCTTTTTTGACTAGTCATTCGGAGTGGGTACGCTTCCGGGTGAATCCGAGCACACAGGTGTGTGGCATTTCGAGCAACTAATGAGGCGGGAAATGTAATGAGTCATGGGTTAAATAGCGGATACCCAGTATGCCGCAAACAAACCACGGAGCAGCGCAGGTCTGATGCAGGCAAGAGCCTTCCTGCTTTCACGTAAGTTAGACTTTGGCCAAGTCTTTAAACCCCCGGCTCAATGCCCACAGCAAATAAGTCCTCATTTTTTAATAACATCACCCAACCCGATATGCTATGTTACTTTATTTCGTTCTAGAATGAAAAACATTAATTCCTATTAGGAAGCCTTCTTCCCTGATGCTTGCTCATGTGGCGTATCATACAGAGACAAAGTGTGTGTATCCATTTTTGATCATAACGCAAACCTATGCCATTAAAATGACTCTATATGACATAGAATATGTACCATACCTTCGAGAATGTATGTGTGAATGAATGTCAGCCTGTGCAAATCGTGAATGTTGTGTGAAGTTCAGTCTGTTTTCACTAAGGGAAGTGCTCTTTCATACAGTGAAACTGCAGTATTTACGGCCAAGAGAATGAACTGAAAAATATATCACGAAATAATGTGACAAATTATTTTTATTTAAAATACTATGGAACATATCCACACTATGATGATGTGTTATGGAGCAGACAATCAGTTGGTTGTATATTTATGGGTTTTTTGGGCTATTCAAACCCTTTTGGATAATACTGGCCAGTCTATTTTTGCGGTCAGTTTTCATGCGATAATAGGCATACTATATATCCACTAAATTCGTGTAGAGTGTAGTAGGGATCATATCTAGGTCCTGATGAGAAACGCAGCGGGGACTGCGTTCGAAACATGTCGACCAAGTAGGGAGTACATTTTGCCCCCCACTTATTTGATTCCCCTTTTTAAGGTTTCCAGCTGGGGAACAGAATAAAGTGTGTTTTTTTCCACTAGCCACGACATTTTTAATCTTTTACAATCCTCACTTTCCCTATCACTCTCACAAAATCCACCACACACATAGTCCTTTCACAAAAAAGTGCTCCCGTGTAGTCGTAGGTCGTAGCACGCCCGCCCCGTAGAGGGACGGGAAGACCCCTATGATGAAGCATGACACTATGGGATGCATAGTGTGTGAGGGGTATTTTAAAAGCACATCGTGCTTCTCTCTAACATCTCCAGAGAAAAGCCCCTTTCACCTATCACAAAAGCAATTAAGATTAAAAAATATATATAAACAATAAGATACACAGGATAAAATCCCATTGTTAATATGAAGTCTAATAGGAGGTAGATTCTATTCATTAGAAACCTCTATCCTCCCCCTTTTGTTGTTTTGCTGGATAGAAAATCCGCCGGGTTTCTGGTGCCAGGTTGGTACACCACTGTGAACTAGAATTCTTGTAGCTGTTGGACCCACTTTTCAATCCTCTGGGGAGGGGACAAGCTGATTACCCTTGAAAGAGCAGAATCAGGGGCTTATGGTCAGTGATGACCGTGAATGGCTGGCCGTACAGGAAGATTTGGAGTTTCGGCAGCCCCACAAGATGGCGATCGCTTCTTTTTCGATTTGTGAGTATCGCCGTTCTTAGGGTGTGAGTGTGCAGCTGGCATACGCCACTCGAGCCCATTCTTCACAATTTTGACACTGGGTCAGCACCGTGCTGAGGCCTGTGGGGTTTACGTCCATGACGAGCTGTGACTCTCGCTTAGGGTTTAAGTACACAAGGGTGGTAGTTTCGGGGAGAGGGCCGCTTTTGTCTGCTGGAACGCTTCTCCTTGCTCCGACTCCCACGTCCACGGGTTGGTGGCTTTTGTCAGGTCTCGGAGCGGGCCCGTGAGGTCTGCTAGGTTCTTGATGAAACGCCCGCAGTATGTCACCATACCCAGAAAACTGCGGACCCCGGAGACAGATGTTGGAGCTGGCGCTTTTTGGATGTGCTTCACTTTTTCCGGGTCTGGGCCTATGCCTTTGTCTAAAAACTTGTAACCAAAGAAGCTGATGTCCCTTCGCAGGAAGTCACATTTTTCGCGGTACAGCGCGAGCACACGGTTTTGGAGGCACGAGAAGACAGCTTGGAGGCGGACGAGGTGCTCTTCCAGTGTGGGGGCGTGCACTGACATATCATCACTCACGTTGAGTACTTCTTCTAGGCCGTGGAGGACATTCTTGATGATGTTCTGGAACACTTCAGCTGCGCTGGAGATGCCAAAGTTGAGCCTAGTGTACCTCCAGAGCTCAGTGTGGGTCGAGAACGTGGTGATTAGTCGGGAGTCTGGGTGCAGTGGTATCTGGTGGTAGCCAGATCGGAGGTCCATCTTTGACAACCACTTTGACCCGCTAGTTTGCCGATTATGTCGTCCACCCTGTATGTGAGATGGCATTCCCGCTTGATAGCCAGGTTGGGACTCCTCATGTCTATGCAGATGTGCACTGCGCCGGGTTGCTTTGGCTTTTTGTCTACTACGATGGGTGACAGCCATGGCGTTGGTCCACTCACCCGTTCAATGATGCCTGCTTTCTCCAGGAGCCAAAGCTCGACCTCCACTTTCAGCTGTAGATGAAATGCCTCTCTTCTATGCCTGAGGGTGACTGGGGCTATTGACTTGTCGATATGCAATTTGATGGCAGGTCTTTTTAAGCGCCCAATGCCTTCAAACAGTAGTGAGAAGACATGGAGCAGATGAGCGAGGCCTTGGGCATGCACATCAAATGAAAAGTGGATCAAGTTGAGGTCTTGAGCCGTTTAGCAGCTGAGGAGGAACCCTGACACTTCTCGTGACACATAGATTTTCACGCGTTGCCTGGTACTGTCGTGAGAGAGTTTCGCTTGGAAGACGCCACACAGCTTGAGCGGGGAACAGCTGCCAAAAGCGTACACTTGAACGCTGGTGTTGTGTAGCCTCGGGGGATTTGGCAGTCCACGGTAGACGTGTTCGGCCATGAGGTTGATGGTGGCCCCAATGTCGATAAGCGCGGCTATGGCGTGTTCTTCCACTGCTATGTTGCAGATTGGTGCAGACTGATGGCCAGCTGCGTGGGTATTCAGCATCTGTACCACGTGAACTGTGGCAGCTTTGTCCTCATCCATGTCGCTGTCAATGTCGGCTCCACCGCACTCACCTGCTTACGCGAGCCTCTGGGCCAGCGCCTTTGTGATGAGCCGCAGACAGTGGAAAAATGATTCAGTTTCCCGCACGCGCTGCAGGTCTTGCCGTTAGTGGGCCAAACTCCAGTGTGCGGGTACGGGCCGCTGCACCATCCACATGGACGACCTTGCGGGGGGTGCTTGGTTGGAGGAGGTGCTGACTTGGGGGGCTTCGGTCGGGTGTCACTCGTGTCCGTGTGCAGTGCGTTCAACGCTCTTCCTTGATTGTCGTCGATGAAGTAGGGTCCATATGGGCAGCTCGCGCCTTGGATAGTTCTTTGGAGCACCCCAGAGTCAGGATGTCCTTCATGGGCATGTTGTGCTCCTGCAGGATGCGCTCGCGAAGCTTGGAGGAGGCGCAACCCTGAATGAACTGTGCCCAGACCTCGATGTCCTCGTCTGGGAGGGTACATGTGCTTGCCAGTTCTTTGAGGTGCCCATAGAATACGAAGACCTGTTCTCTGGCACTGTGACTTCTCAGTTTTTGTATTTCGGGATTGTCCGCATCATTGTATTTGTGTTTAACATGCCCTGTAATTGATGTAAAGCGCTCCGATACCCACCGGTCAGGTCAGCGCTATATAAAACTCCGCAAATAAATTTGTCCAGTTGCTGACGGGCTTGGCGAGGGAGGAACCGCTCATAGTCCGGGTTAGCATAAGATTCAAAGTGAGCTGTGATGGCATCACGCATGGAGGCGTAGTTTCTTGAGGGCCCAGCTTCATGCACCCGTTTGGAGATTTTGTGTATGTCTGCTCCTCCCTGATGAAGGAGCATGGGCCGTCTCCATGGCGCCGGGATGTCTGCTGCGTCGAAGTAGGTTTCTAGGCGCTCCACCCACGCTTTCCAGTGTGCATCTTGGGGCGGGGGAGGGCCAGTGACTGTGAAAGGTTCCAGCGGCGGTACTGAGGTCATTCTGCCAGGTGCAGGAGGCGAGTGGCGGAATGAGTGGTATGTAGTGATGACTCCGCACGCAAATCGCTTGAGGCAGGGAACTGATGCACCTTTCGGGGTGTGCCGCCGCAGATGGGGGTCCTTGCCGGGAGCAGAGATGGTATATGCCGGGGGTTCCTTGAGTTCACTGTCGGCAGCGTCGGGCGGACGGTGGCCCTGCAGGGTTGGCAGACCACGAGCAAAGCCTGTGTAGCAGTGTGGTGACGGAGCCAGAAGGTGGGGCAGCAAGAGTCCGCCTTGGGCCCAGCATGGGGCAGATAACATTGGGCCTGGGAGGCTGCTGGGGCCTTGGGCGTGTGGTGTAGGCTGCAAGGGCTGCACGTGGAGTCCCCAGGAGGGAGTCGCTGACCTTGGCATAAGGTACTTGCTGGTTCTAGCAGGAGGCGTCGAGGCGGGACGCCAGTGGCGCTTCGGCTCCAGCGGGGGCGGGATGCCAGCAGCATGCAGGAGCGGTACTCACCGCTTTGTTGGTGGTAGCAGTTGTTGTCGGTTGTATCGAGGCAGCCACAGATCGGTCGGCAGGCGAGCGGGAGGAAGCAGCTCGCGCAAGGCCCAGCGGCGGCCGCATGGCTGAGAAGGGGCGCCACTCTAGGCGATCGTGCAATCAATGCAGGTGAGGGGTGTGCAGAGGTAGGCGCAGGGCATAGCCACCTCATCGCCAGTGTGGTGTTGGCCGTTGGGGGTGTCAGGCCATGTGGTAACAGGTCTAAGGCTGGAGGACACACACACAAGGCACACGCTTAGTTACAGTAGTGGTCCAAGAATTAACAATGCCTGGGCTCCGGGCTCTTTATTAAGTTGCCTTACGCTGGACTGGCGTACACCAGTCCAACCCATTATTCTCATGCATAGGGGGGGGAGAAACAAAGGTAATACAAACAGCAGTCAACCCTGCTAGGTCAGGTGGCACGGCCTCGCCCGGCCGTCTACATTACACTCCTCAGCTTCGGTGTCTGCAGCTCCCAAATCGTGTCAAAGACGAGGGCTCAGGGCAGCAAGCCCCTTGCAAGCATTCCAGGTTGTTGAACTGCCCCGACGGCCCAGATGAGCGTTGATGGTTGGGCCAGCTTGCAGGGCAGGCCTGTCCGCCATCTTGGCAGGCTCGACCACGCCCTTCAGACTTCCAGTCTTAATTGAATAACCCAAGAACTTATTAAAAAAGGCCTTAAGCCTTGATGAAATCATTGGGTTATGCATGGAAGATGAAAGACTTTTTGGCGGCTTGAGATGTTTGAAAATTCTGGAATAAAGAACTAAATGGAGTGCCCTAAGTTCATGTTTATTTTCTTCGAACTAACTTTCCACCTTGAGGAACATGGGAGTGGCTGCCCTTCATTGCTGAGCACCCTATTTTAAATCAATTTACACTGTACTACATATGATTAATATTGAACTGGTTTATGGCGTGCCAACAATTACTCTCTACACTCCAATTGTAATTAGTATCTTGTGCCTGCTGGGTGCATTTAAAGTTACTAATCTGCCTCCAAATTGTTCCTACATTTCGTGTTCTAGATGCTATACCCTGACAACGTTCGGGTTGGCATAGTGGAGTCCTCCAACACCTACCAACAAACCTTAACAGAACTTTTTCAGTAGTATAGACAATGCTCTAAGCTCTTGTAACACAAACCTTTGTGCACTAGTATGTTCACAAGCAATTCGCAGAGTCTCTTAATATGATTTATTCTTGTGTGTACTGGCGGTCAAGTAACAAATCTGTTCCGACAATCTCACCAGTATCTTTGCCCTCTAAGCTGAATTCTGTTCATATCAGCTGAATCCCTTTGGGCCCAATGCTGTGGCTGTGGAATCGCTGTGCAGTCTTATCAATGTTGGCCTGCCTTTTGTTAGTGTCTTGATGCGAGGTCCTCAAAGACTGCTAGGTAGGGCAGCACAAATCAAATCGAAATACGCACCCCAACATTTAATGGCTAATACCAGGACTTCCTTCAACCCATCATGCACATTTAAAAACATTTTCTCAGTTGAAGAGTTGCTTCAGTTCAGACATGTCTGAAACCCAAAATATGTCCTATCAGCAAAGCAGGTTTAACGACAGGTTAGAACATTTTCAGAATCTCCTGGTTAAAGGCAGCAGAGGGGATTTAGACCAATTCCAACCATAGGTGATAGGTAATTCTTGTTCTATACAGAGTGCCGTTAGGTGTCAGCTTTATTCTATGTGATACCCTAACCAGGGCACCTTACTATGTAGAAGCATTCAAACATATTTTGTAATACCTAAATAGAGGTCATCAACTGTTCATTTTATTTAAAATTGTATCTGGCAGACATGAATGAGGCAGACGGAGACGTATTGAAATTAGCCAATGCAGCATTCCAGTTTAATGGCAGGGAAGCACTGACAACATTAATTTCACCTCTGCCTATACCTGCCATTTGCTCCCTAAAAACAAAAACATTACATGTAGTTCATTATTTCAACCTCTTTTTTGTACAAATTCTTAATATTCAGTTGGAGTTGACCTAATACATCTGAAAGTATCCTTCACAAATGTACTGTTGCTATTAAATTAGAGATTAAACTAGACAAACACTTTCTATAAATTAACTTTGGCAGTGCAACATGAAAATAAACTATTACTTTTTATTCAGTCAATATTTCTATATTTTGAGATATTTTCCATGAGGATTAAAATTGTGCAATCATATTTCTGTGATGGAGGCAGGTTATATATCCCTTTTGTAAACCCACAGAACAAAATTGTAAGTGTTTCCCCAATCAGCACACTGAAAACAGATCAGCTTAAAGGCACCAATTAAAAAAAACTAGAAGTTCTAGCAAGGCGTCACGAAATGCTACAAGTGTATTTTGTTTTGATCAAAATACCTAAGGAAGTACCTAGGTACTGTATAGTATTTATAACAATAGTTAGATGGCCGACAATGAATGAAGTAACCAGGGAGCCCGTTGTAGAGACTTCAATAGAGAACATTTTTCAATTCACGTCTGAAGTATGGACTTGGTCCTGCATGCTCCATGCGCAATACTCGAAACCTCTAGGTGCTCTTCGGTGTTGTTTGGAGTGAAACATATGGGGCTCCCAGGAGTGCACCACATATTGTGATGCTTTATCCAGCTACAGCTGCTAGACTGCAGTAAGCAGTTTCAGTCAACAGGGTGATTTGTACTTTCATAACTTTTGTTAACACATTTTGGCTAAAGTACTATGAATAGTTTTTGGGGCAATCTGCCTCTCTGAGCAGTCTCCAGGTCCATACCATTACACAGTGTTGGCAGCCTTCAGCTGTAGGACGAGGTGTCTTACAGACCAAGGTTCAGGGTATCCCTCAGCTGCTTCCAGGTTGAGACAGCACTTTAACCACAAATTAAGAAAAGTAAGGCCCCATGCTGATTACGACATTGGCTGCCTTGGAGCGCGCCGTCACCAGCGCCCTGCTCCAAGACCACCAAAGTAATCCACATACTGCCCATCGGATTGTGAGTTAAAATCCGGTGGGCGATCCTACTGCAGTGTTCCCACTACAGTGCCATTGTAAGGCTCATAGCAGAGCCTTAGAAAGGCACCACCGTGGGACTGCACACATGGACTGTGAAGTCCATACTGTGCAGGAAGAGGGGGTGCAGAAAGATAGGGAGGAACCCCATGTGCCCCTCTGCATGCCCCCGTGCACAAAGGCACCTGGCGGGCCCTGGCCCACTTAGATTTCTCACCACCACACTTTTCATGGTGGGCTCACCTCCATGAAAACTCTGGCAGTGAGGAAACTCTTAATATGCTTGGCGGTGCCACAACGGCACAGCCAGCATATTGCGGGCCTCAGACCACTGCAAGTCCACCAGGAATCGTGGATCCCTGGCAGTAGCAGCAGACCTATGGCTGTCCGACCACCCAACTCGTAATACGGCAGGCCAGCCACCAGTGCGGCAGTAGCCACACCACCACCGCGGGTAACTTGGAATCGGCTCCTAAATATTCAGTCATAACAGAGAAAATACTCACCCAGACAGCAACATGAGCCTAACAGCCCTCACTGGGCCAAGAGATAGCGTGTGTTGATTTGGGTTACTACACAAAGCAGAATAAACTATCTACAGCGGACTGGAACCTCTGCTTTGGTTTTAGGCACCAGAGACATAAAACGTCATCAAGAGTGAGTAGACACACCCTTGAGCTCCCAACTATTGACTTGTCATCACAGTCTTTACTTGGTTGTGCTGTTCACTTTTCAGTGCTTTCTATGACACTTTTCATATCATGGACACTGCCTGTATTGTGAATGAGCTCCCGAATTCATACAGATCCTGAGTCACTCTAAAAATGTTCATAGCAACTGATCATTCAAAATTAATGATTGTGTAAATGTAAGCAATATGTAAAACTGATTTGGTAATTGACACTGACAGTAGTACAAAATGAAAGTCTGAGCATGAGTATCCTAGGCTAAACATCGGCTCCAGCTGAATGTGACTGTCCATCAGATGCCTGGTCTTCTCATAGCTTGCCTCGTAGGGGCTTGAGGTACTTGTAGAAAGAATCATGCACCTTTGGAGGCAAAGGAGGGAAAATAAACAGAAACATGCATTAAATACATACAGCAAAATAGTGACATTTAATACTTTTTCTCTGAAATTTTCAAGTTATGATTGATGAACAGTAAAAACTACTTTAGATTATCAATTTCTCAAATGGCGCATCACTTTTTATATGACTGCCATCGATCAGTGTGATTAGTACATCTTGTCCCAGTGATCGTCCACCAATCTAAGTTATACTTCCACATACAGATTTACTCTATTCTTTGACACAGATCGTGCTTTTAAGGGGATTGCAAGTCTTCACTGTTGAGTTCCACACCCTGCATAAAATCTAAATAAGCAGATTTAATACCAAGGGATGGCTGTTACTCCTTTGCCAATTCATGCACCATAAGTCCAGCTATGTTGTTGTTCATGAGAGCCTTGCAACCATTCAAACGAATCGTCACGTTCAACCCTCAATTATTACTTGGGAAGTGATTGCTTACATAAGATTTGAACCTATTAAATAGTTTATTCAATTCAGTACATCAAAGAGGCCTGAGACCTCCGTACTATCGCACTATTTTTGACAGAATCCCATCCATATCTGGTTCTGCTGTTTTCATCCGGTTCAGTGAAAGTCTATGAAACTGCCCACGCAGATGATCTTTAACCGTAAAGAACAAGTTACTTACCTTTCGTGACACTCTTTGTGGTACATACTTTATCTAATTGCAGATTCCTCACCTTCAGAATATCTCCAGGCGTCATACTGGATCTGAAAGACTTTAAACAGCACTCCGTCAGCGGCCTCTGATGTGGAACACAACAATAAATAATTAGGGGTACCACTGGGAAAATTCCTAAATTGAGACTTTTTAGATTGAGCAAAAGGCCATTACACAGAATGGGGAGGTGTGACAAATCTGCTCTTAGATAGAGTATCCATCAGAAATAGTCTCACCGAAAGTCATTCAATCAATCAATCAATGGATTTGTAAACCGCGAATAATCACGCAAGAGGGTATCCAGGCTCTGAGGAGCAGAAGTTGCAGTAGAGTTCAGTTGAACAGTCAGATCTTGAGTGCCTTCCTCCACTGTTGCTTTGGCGGATGAGAGGGATGTGAGCGAGGGACAGGGATGGGGATCGCAGGTGTCTGGAGGGCTGGTGGAAGTTCAGGCATTGGTTGATGTAGGCATTCCCTTGGTAGTGCAGGGCATTGTAGGAGTGGATCAACAGCTTGAATTGCATCTCTTCTGTATGTGGAGCTAGTGGAGTTTCCTAAGGTGTGGGGTGATATTGGTCTATTTAGGGAGGTCGAAGAAGAGTCTGGCCATGGGGTATGTTTGTTCTTCTGATGGATACTTTTAACCCCAGATTTCTCACCTTTAGAAAAAACACCAAAGCAGTACCTCTCAAGGTGGTGGGTGTGTAGAATGGCTCAGATCAAAAAATCACGGTGGAACGACCATGCAAACTGCTCTTCCCATTAGACCTGGATTGTAAGGTGGTAGTGCTTTGTGAACATGAGTACTGAAGCCCATATCACAGCCTGACAGATGTTGAGGACAGGCACTACACATACCAGCATAGTTGTAGCAGGGTTGGCCCAGGTGGAAGGGGCCCTCAGTCCTTTTGGAGGTTGCTTCGTAACCAGTGCATAGCAGAACTTAATGCTGGGAACTATCCATCCTGCCAGTGCCTGTTTAGGCACGGCCTTCATTTTCTATGCCTCCGAGAACCCCACAAAGAACTGATAGTCCACGAGAAGGTCGGTGAAGTGATCAATATGAAAGCTTAAAGCTCTTTTGGGATCCAGACCATGAATTCTCTCCACTTATGAGGGATGAGGTGGAGCAAGGAACGTTGGGAGAGTGATGGATTGCAAAAAGAGTGACTACTTTCAGTAATAAGGCCATCTGGTCCTCAACACCACATTATCTGAAAAAAAGGTGGTTTAAGGTGGCTGCACAGACAGCTCGAAATTCACTCATGCAGTGAGCTGAAGTTACAATGACAACACAGCGCGAACCAGGGCACGGGGCACGGACCACAGCCCAGGCACCATTGCAACTTTCTGCCTCACTCTTGGTGCTTGGAGGCGCATAAAGTCAGATGCGTGACCCCACTGCACGGGACCTCTTATGATGCAAACTGGGGCACGGACCACAGCCCCCAGTCCCCCTTGCAACTTCCTCTCTCAATCTTGTTGAACGCGAGGGCCCGCTACGCGGGACATCTCACAACACCAACCCAGGCTGCCGACCACTGCCCCCAGGCACCCTTGCAACTTCTTGCATCACTTTTGGAGCCCGGAGGTGCATAAAGTCAGAT